>NW_008824309.1:2375479-2385307 GCF_000699105.1 Pygoscelis adeliae | reverse complement strand
CCTGTGTGGGATAATAAATCCAAGCAGGGGTAGTTTCCAAACTTGTTTGTAGGTAGCTGGGTGACGCTGTGCTGTTCTAGGTGATGCAATATGCATATATGTTGGCTATATTTTTACAAAGCAGAAAGGTGCTCCAGATGTGAAGTCCAATTGTTATTTTGGTGTGATCCTTTGTAACATTGCTGTTTTAGACAGAATACAAGCTGCCCTTGTAAATGCCATTGAAAATTTTCCAGTAGTAACTTTTTACTAAACATTACATCCTCCTACCACTAAATAATATGTTTGTCTACTCAGATATTCACATTCAAGGCATGCTGACAGCAGCAGCTAAAATCACAATACATTGTTCTCTAGTGGTGTGAAAATTATTATTCAATGAATACATTTCTAAATTACACCTTAAATTATCAGTCTTGGATCATGCTATCAAAAAAGTCAGACCTGAACTGCAGAAGATCACAATTTTAACTATTTTCCCGACTGTTAAATTGCAATTAAGCCTGTATTAGGTGACCCTTTGGTGTGCCGTTGACTTAATTCTTACAATTTAACTTAGAACTGTTGATTGGAGTTATTTAAAATAATGGATATGACTTCAGTAGGACCCAGCATAAATATGGAGCCATTTGTAGGATTGGAGTCAATTTTAAAATGATTTATATGAAAAATAGATTTTTTTGTTGTTGTTGTTGCAAGTTGCTAATGTTACTACCACATTTTTAATATTTCTTCTGAGCTTTTTTTGGTATTAAAGTTACGCAGCATCCAATTTGAATGGAATACTTAACGCTGGTAATGAAGCTCTCCTTTTAGCTGTTTATGTAGACTGTTTTTAGACAGGAATTCTAGCTTGGTTTTCTGCTAGTTCTTTCATCCTTTTAATCATTGAGTTTAGTGTAAGGATATTTTATAGTCTTTAACCCTATTTCCCTGTAGATTAATTATTCCAATAAAAAATGAACATGTATTAAACATATGTAGTTGCTTACGGTAGCAGATTTGGCTCTTTCATTTCATATAAATCTCGTGTTGCACAAAACAAAACCTTCGTATTTAAGACTTCTCTGGTCATAAAAATTGAGTTATGTAATAGGCTTCCATCTGCTATCGAAACCTGTTCATCATTATTTCATGTCATTTTAAGTGGGATCATTCTGAGATATGTTTAGTGACGGCAGACTTGCCACTCCCAGCTATGAGAGTATGGTAGGACAGGGCTTCCTTCCTAGCTGCAAAAATATCTTTATGTTTATTGTCTTCTGATAAGGCTTTCTCCAAAAGTTTGGTTCTCACGTCTCCTGCCTTGCCATCTTCCCTGTTGTTACGTGCTATATTCGTGTACTTAAATTGCGTGCAAGTCGCAAGTTCTTCCATACATCTCCCCCAGCCCGTTACATTAATCGCTGTGGGGATTTACTATCCATCAAACTCGGCCACTATCTCCATGACACTGATCATGGTTAGCAGAGCAGTTAGTATTAAATGATTGGCAATGGAACGACAAAAGAGCGGGTAGAGAAGATGGATAGGCTCGTGTTACTGTGCTCAAGTGTGAGCTGTAAGCAGCAGTCAGAGCTGGGTAAATATTATCTGATTGCTGTAATGACAGCTAGGCTGCCCGTTATGGCAAACGTTCTCGCTGTAGGAGTAGCTGAGTACTGGAATAGATGAGCTAAGGAGGACAGAAATTTCACCGCAGGATTTAAGAACTGCGTTGATAGGCCTTAGGAAATGAGACTGTGCTTTACATCGAAGGAGCTGGACTGGGTAACTTCATGAGGTCGCTGCTAGTCCTGCGTGTTTTGAGGGTCTCTGAAGTTGCTGATGACTCCCAGTTGTTCCTGAAGCACGCGGGTGGGAGGGAAGGGAGAAAGGCCCACTGAATCCAAGAGAAGTAATAGAGTATATGAGCTCTTGGGATTTTTCTTGAACAAACCATTTAGTTGCTGGAAGCCTGTACAATTTCAGGATTAAACTATCTGGTACAATATTGAAAACATAATTTTTGGCAAAAGGAACAAAATCAGTCCTTGAGTCCTAAAACAAAGCGAACAAGCAAATCAACCACCGATGATAACAAAGCCTCAACATTCTTCTCCAGGGAAATAAAAGAGAAAGCAAAGAAGGCGGTTCGGTTCAGTCCAGATACTATATAGTTCCTTTCATACTGCTTTAGGTTTTTTTCATCCTTTAAGATAACTCGCTGGTTATAGTTCTTTTTTCTGTTTTTCAGGCATAACTTTGTTTTCCCATTGTACAGTCATCTGAATTACCTACATCTTACCTGGCTGTATCTTTCCTTCATGAAGTTACCTACGCTTTCAAAGAAGACTTAAAACTTTACTTTTATTCAAAGTGATGATAAGCACAGCAGAATTTTTTTATTCCCACAATGTTCCTGATATCTTCGAATATTGCAACAGTTTAGCATGTGCTTTTCCTTCCTTGCCTGGGCAGATGTCATTCTATTAGAGTTTGAAAAATTCAAAGGAAATGGTTTTGTCATGTTTTACATGGTAATAAAACTACTGAATTAAAACAATGACATCATTGATTACCCTTTGATATATGAAATTTATCTAAATTAATTATCTTCCAATATTTGCTAAAAACGTTAGCATGTGAAAATTCACAATGATAGAACATCTGCTCAACAGAAAACTTATCAAAGGTATTGTAATAAGCTGTGTAATGAGTGTTTTCAGCTTTCAAAAGAGAAAATAGTGTGTATGGCATTTATTTAAATAATTTGTCTGAAGTCGGGATTTCCATCCTACTTTAAGAAAAAGAAGCAATTTTGCCGTGAAAACGTTACAATTAAATTTGGAAGCTTTACAACTAGCGAAGTTAAAAGTGTAACTTGGAAATATCTAAGTTAAAACAGCTAACACAGATAGTAGATGAAAAAGATTCATTTGAAGTCCTGCTTAGAGGCACAGTAAGTGGCACGCTGCGTCGAACTGGGTTTGAAATTGGCTCAGGGCGACTTGTTCTCAGTCCCAATCCTTCTGCTCATTTCTTCTGCTTTTCAGGAGTTTGTGTGTCAGACCTTTTTGAGATTTGATCCTGGGAGTAGCTGAAAGCCTTAGTCTTTTCTCCATTGAGCTTCCTGAGGAAGCAGCAAGCATGTATGTGTACAAAAATTGTATTATGCAACTCTTCTCTCCCAGAATTTCTTTTGCATGTGAAAGTTTGTGTTGCTTATCAAGGTATATACTTGGACTAGGAAGCGCATAGTGTCCTCATATGGGAGCTCTTGGGTGTCCTGTGAAGGTTTCTGCCAAGATCCTCACAATTCCTTATAAAGACTATTTATTTATTTATTTATTTGTTTATTTAAGTCTTCTGTTGCAACCATTTCCTCCTGACGAGGAGGCTTACACCAGAGCAAATGAAATGATAATATGATGAACACATTGTGATAATAGAGACCAAGGTGGAGAGGCTCAGAGGTTTTCACATTCCGTATAAATGGTTTCTTCAAAGACATTTTGTTCTGTGAAATGGGAAAGAGAGAAGACTTGTTTCAGTGGAAACCTTTGAGGGCTTTCCACAAACGAGAGCATTTTTGCTCATGTTCACCCTGGCACTGTCTAGGTGTCAGCAGCTGAAAGGGCACGTTGTTGACTCTGTTATGGGGCTTGTCGTTCTTCATACATAGAGGGATAAGTGATGGTCACTTTGACCCTCCAACCTGACATTAACATTCAGTCTAAGTCTGGCTGTTTGGAAGGAAGGACAACTTCACCCTGGGGAGCCTGTTTGCATGTTTCCTGCAGTTTTCAAGGCGGTAAAAGATAATTGTGAAGAACTGGTTCATAGTGAGCTTGCTGGGACTTCAACTTCTTTCTGTATAGGGCTGCTTGGAGTAGGGATTGGCAAATGACAAGATTACAGGTAACGTTTTTTCTATTAGTATATCTCTATTGTATTAAAGAAGGCATCTGGCTATTCTGTAGTATTTTTGTGTCATTAGAGAACATCACTATCATGTCATTTCGTAGTTTGCTGAGATACGTATTATTGTGTGACCTTTTGCTGATTAGATTAAAATTGTCTCAGGAATATTTGGGTCTTTCTCATTATCTGAATATTTCTTAGATTTCTCTGTCCATAAAGTGTGCCAAATTAAGGCTGAATAATAACCTTCTCTGGGTCAAATCCACAGGAGGGGACTCAGGGTCAACCCCCTTAATGGAAATACGTTTTTGTCAAAGGAAGATCAAAAATGAGAGGAACAAGGCTGCCCCTAGACTTACCACCTGCCCACCTCCAAAAATACTTCAGGATTTGTATGAAACAGCGGATGTTTCTAGTCTTGTTAACACTGATCTCTAACAATATTTGCTCAGCCTGATCCATAAGTTATAGCAGCACTGAGCAAGTCTGAAAAATATGAAAAATTATTGTAGCTGTGTGATGTAAATAAGGAATTGGAGCATGAATATTTATGGACTAGGTTATGGGCTGAGAAGTAGGATGACTGATGTCAATCAAAAGACTGACCAGACTCTAAACAAAGATGTCTGTGACCTTGTTGGGGAGAAGATGTGCAGACTGAGAAAAGCTTGCATCTGGCATTTAAAGGTATGTAGCATAAACTGAACATGTCGTGTTTTAGCGACTGGTACCTGTGCACGTGCTTTGCCTATGGATAAAGCAATTAGTTGATTATTAAGTGCTGAGTAAGTGATAACTAATATGCCAGGAACTGAATAAATACAAATAAAACATACATATTCCTGTTTAGGAATGCTATATACATATGAACATACCCACAGCTGGTTAAGCTCCTTTGCGCCACAGCAGCACAGATCAGGGTCTGGTAGATCTTGAGAGAGATTTTTGGATCCTGTGAATAAAACTTTACTCTCTGACTTTGAACACAGCATTGTACTGACCTGAGTAGGACAGAAATAAATGATAACGTTATTTATACTCTGAATGTAAAACTCTGTTTACTGTTTTGCAGGACGCATTCCAAGGATTTTGTCTGTAGTTTCATGCGGCCAAAACGTAAATGTTTTACTGTCTGTTGGGCTCTAAAAATGTAGATTCAACTCAAAAGGTATAAAAGGTTGGACAAGTATTATATAAAAGTTTGAAAAATCATAAGTAGGAAGTGCTGTGCACGCTCTTTCTTCCCATCTCCCTTTCAGTTACAGTAATTTAGGTTTTAGCATATGATGAATTCTGTCATAAATTACTACTGGAATATACTTTTCAACTTTTGAGTAAATTTTGCAGAAATTAATCTGCAAACCCTTCCATGTTTCAGTGAGAGATCAAAGAAAATCCCAAATGGAAAACATGCTTTTGAGAGGGGGAAAAAAAAATTTGAGTTCTTAAGCTCTTGTAATGAAGATAACTTAATTAAAATCAAAGCAAAACTAATTAAGAACTTAAAAGTGCAAGTTTTTGGTTGCATAATATCCCTGAAACATCGCGGGATGGGTTTATTACAATCGGTAGACGTTCCTGGTCATGTGGACAGGTGATGCAGTCACCGCTGGATCTGAATGAAAATGTACAGCTGGATTAGAGTTTTCTGACCACTCTTACTGGCCTTTCCGTTCTTTCTTAGTCTTCCTGCTCTTTTGCTTCTGAAAAAATTGCTATTTTGGCAGGCAATTCCCCTTCTTTCCTGGGAGTTTTGTCTGGGTACGTAGTTGGGGACAAACCAGCTGAGCACTTGTATGCGTTTACCTTTTTTATTCATGGTTTTCATGGTTCTTTCCTTGATCTTGCCATTCCCAAATTGAAAAGGAAAGGTTTACGCGCACATCCCCCTAGTCTATGTGCACCTTTTCCTTTCTTGAAAAAGGAGAGGAAACAGACAAGTTCAAAGTTTTTTGTTTCCCTTGAACCATGGTAAAAATATCTTTTATTTTTTAATGAGTGCAAAATTTAATGAAATTGAATTAATGAAACATCCTTACTTCAAGTTAATCTTAAGCTATTTTTATAAAAGCCTTTAAAAATTATGTTATGATGATCTTTCATCCCTAAACATCCATTCATATAGTACTGTATCATGTAATTCAAAAGCTTCTGTTTGAGTGTGGTTTTTCGATTAGTTGGCGCGTGTGGTTTTTATGAATGTTTAGTGAAAGCCTAATGAGCAGACTCCCTGCTATAACGGATCAAGACTTTATTAGGCTGAGTTTTGTTCACTTTGAAGACTGTTGCCATATGGGAGATTTGTTTTTTCGGGCTCTCAGGTGCTCTTAGCAGATGGAGATTGAAGCGCTCTGAAGACAGCGCACCAAGTGACTGCCATCTAAGCAGTGTGGCGGGGTCACCCAGACCATAGCAGGATCCTGGCAGATCCGCAGAGCGCCCAAGCAGTGGGCTTCTGAAAGTGGGGGTGGTGCTGACGCCTGCAGAGAAAAACAATTCTGGGAACCCACAGCTTCTCTGCGCGTCTGGTTCCTTGAGGAAGGCAGATATTAATTAGATTCATAGCGAATAAGTTACATTCTCATGGTAGAACTGCAGAAGCACTCGATTACATAAAAATTGTCTCCTGTATGGTTCTTTTCAGGTTGACCTGCTTTTCATAATGGCATTCCCTCAAATAAGAAGGATCCGGATACCTTTGACCTTGGCCAGTCAATGGGATCACGGAGAGTGATCTTTATCCCTCATCATTTAGGAGCTGAATGCATGTTTACAGAGGCAACTGACTTATAAACTAGGAGCGTTCCTGTTGTAGGCAGACATTGGCCACTGTCTTGTGGTTTGGTTTTTTTGTTTGTTTGTTTGCCTTTCCCCCCCCCTTGTCTATTAACAGCATAACGGAATTTTGGTTTTCCAACTTTAGTGTAATTACATAAATTATAATTGTAATGACTTTTCTAATGGAGATTTTGAGCTTTGTCCTCCTAAAAATATGTCCGTCTTTAAAAAAACCCAACACATTTTTGGCTCTAGAAACATTGACTTTAAAACTAAGGCACTGGCTTTTTTTTTTTTTTTTTTTTTTAAACTTTCCTTCTAAGAGGCATTGCCAGGTGTTTGCAACATAGGATAGGAGTACTATCCTTAGGGAGGCAGAGCTTTCATTTACCCATAGAGAGATGATTTCTAACCATCTGCTCTGTATCTCAAAGAACTGGTATGTTAAAAATGTGAATTTTCTCATCCGCTGGGAGCCTGCCTGTGCGGCACGCATAATACAGAAGGAAACAGCATGCGGAGAGGTGTCACTGACAAGAACTGTTTTCTTCGCTTCTAAGGCCATCCTAGATGACCGTTTTTTAGGAAGTTTTTTTTTTTTACAAAAAAAGCCCACTAATTAGCGCATGTTTATAATTAACTGGTCCAATTAATTTTGTAAAGATAGCAGCTGGAAATAAAGATAATTCTATAGATATGCAAAAGAAAACAGTTTGAAAAAGCAGTTTCAGAGCCAATAAAACCCTGAGCTAATATTAAGCTGCTTTATTCTAAACAAGGTCTATTTTTCAGTGTTTTATAAGTTAGTGTTTTTTTCACTCTGCTAGTTTTTTCTCGAGGTAGAGAATAGAGAAAGCTTAGATCTCCGTAATTTCTGTACTGTTGAATAACATAGAAGCAAGAGTTTAATTGTATGGAAATAGCAAAATTATTTCAATTTTTAAAAACGTAGAAAACAGACCTTTTTTCCAGTCACACGTGCTCAAAACTGAGCTATGTATGAAGTAGCTTTTTAAAACTTGTTTGTGTCCAGTTAGGCTTTTTTTGTAAACTTTGCCCAAAATAAGAGAAAATGGAAGATTTATTTGTGTAGACATATGTGACCATCTGCAGCTTTAGAAAAACCTGGTGCAGTAAGAGGCAAGGGATAATCACCCAACAACAGTGCTTACTGACTGCTGTATCGGTGTTCCTCCTCCTCCAAAAAAAAGCTTGATCTCTTATTTCCCATCTGCAGCCTACCAGTTTTCTGTGTCAGACTCTCATTACCCTTGAGCATGGTGGTAGGATACTTTCCTGTTCCGTACAGCTCCTCGTTTGAATGCCATTTACTCAGGCGTTTATGGTGTTATTCAGAGGTTTCCGGCGGATTCCTGTTCATTACGGCTGGCAGTAGCACTGTTCGGATGCATTTCGACTGGCAGTTGGCATTGAGTAGTGAAAAGGGATTTTATTACAGATAAAGGTCTAAAACATAAGGGAATGTTGCAGAGGAGAAAGGTCTTTAAATTAACGGTGGTGTGGCTTTACTGGTTGTCTTTCTCTCTGCCTTGAATTTTACGTTTCCAAGGGAGCAACGTTAAGGACTACGTAGAATGGGGATCTGTTCCTTTCGTACCGGCTTCCTCCCTTACTGCTGGGGTTTCGTCGGTGACAGCCACAGGACGTAGGGACAGGGTTTAATACAGACATTGCACCGAAAAGCTACAAAAGAGCAGTTCTGCACCTTTCAGAGTGATTTCATTGGCATCACTGTAAGGTTTGTTTACAAACTAGACTGAAATTCTTCATCGGCTTCAAATGTGATTTTCTTAACACGGGGCTCTGCTTGCTGCAGTGTATAATTAGACTTGGAGTATTACATTTTGGCATAAATGACAGCATTGATTTCTCCTTTCACCCAATTATCGACAGGCCTTAGAAAAAGAAATCTTGTTTCTTTCCTATCGGTATTTTGCATGTAGGTAATTGAGTAGGTTCATGTAGAACCAGTCGCTTGCATAAACTTGACTGTATAAGTGTTTGCACAACTTTACATTTTTGTATTTATTCATTAATGTTTTTTTCACTTAGCTGTCAGTTCTGAAATCTATAACAAATAACATTTAGAAAAATCTAATTTGAAATAATTTGATCTTATGAATCTTAATTCATGAAGTTAGCCATTTCAACTATTTTTTGCTCTGAGAAATAATTGTTGTTGAGTGGTATAAATAAGTGGACATGGTAGATAACTGGTTTTGTGCTAGTTTTAATATTCCCAAGTCTGTTACAAACAGACATGTTAGACAGAAAATGACAGTTCACACTGTAGTACAAGGTTTCCATAAAGAAACAGAAATTTATTGTGGCTTATCAACAAATATGAAACAGTTCTTCATACAGGTTTTGCTCATACTACTGCATATCTTTAAAATGCTGAAGCTTGCCAAACTCCCTCCCTCTTTCTGACTTCCAAGATGGTTTTTCAAGAAGCTCTATCAAGGCAGGACCTTCAGTCGTCTCTCTGAAAGATTTAAGAAAAACACTTCCATGTGCATGTAAACTTACACTTTTAATTATACAGTCACTCATTTCTTACAAAGATAAACAACTTAAACGACTGAGTGCTCTTTGCTGTTGTAGTAAATGCAAGGAATTAAAATACAACAGCAATGCTTTGATTCCTACGCAGTTAGAGAAGCCGTGTTGTAGCTAGGTTAAGCAATATGAAACATATCTACATAATAGTTGCAACTTTGACTCATTTGAAGCTGTAGCCATCAGTTGCTTTAGAGGCTGACCTTGAAAATGAGGTGTGCGCATATGAAATGATAGGTTAATTTTAACAAAGCGTTCCCATTGTTATTTCCTAGAGTAATAATACATAAATATCCCCAAAACCGTGCCGTAAGAGTTTTCCTTTGAAGCTGAGAATCAGCTTTACAAGCATGTTTAGAAACACATCTTACAGTGATTAGACAACACAATATGTATGTAGTGTCTGCAAAATAGCTGTTTTGCTCAGAAGGCCAGTTGAGCTGTTCTGAGGAACAGTGGTTTTTTTGTTATCATGCTAATTGCCAGTTGACATATCAGACTAAGAAATGAATATCGTAACGCTTGTTGAAAAGTCGAAGCACTTAATCACGAGCTGCAGCAACGGAA
>NW_008824309.1:2372708-2375440 GCF_000699105.1 Pygoscelis adeliae | reverse complement strand
GGCGTACACAGGGCACCGACTTACAGCGTGCTAATAGCGATAAGAAAAAAAGCAACAATATCCGCTGGCTTTTGGTATGAACTAAACCGATGGATAGATCTACACGTGGAATTGGGGTTAATTCTCTCCTTATTTATACCTGGTTTTATATCTTGTAACAGTATTGACTCCGGTGAAGTTATTTCTCACTTGTATCAGTGTAAGAATAATCAAGAAACCTTTTCCCAGCCATCTGCAGTGTAACCTTGTGGAAGGCACTACTGTAATTTGTATATTGATAAAATGAATATACTAGATTGCACAGAGGCTTTGTGAGCTTTAATTAATGTTAGAATAGTTTTACATTAATTAATGATGGAATAGTCTTGAGTTAATTAACTCTAGATCTCAAGGACGTCAGACTTTGGTGGTGGAAGCCAGCAGATAGTTTGGGTGTGCCAGGCTTCCAAAATTGCCCTCTTTTTAAGGCCATTGCTTTCAAGGTGCCCAAGGATTTAGATTGGATAACTAAATCCTTTGTTTGCAACTTTGTCACATGAAATATAAAATAGTTTTTATATAAAACTGAGATAGGATTTGGTCATTAACGTATGTTCCTAAAGAAATAGTAAAAAATACATATGTTTATTTAAAAAGACTTTTGACTGCTTACAAAAATACATCCTTGAAAATTTGATTACTTGAAAAAACAATTTGAAAATATTTTCTGGGGCAGGAGAGGAGAATGGGGTACCTCCCTGCTGATAATATGAAATTAAAGCTTGTTGATTTTTATCTAGTGAACAAATTTACTTCATGGCAAAATAGTTAGAGAAGAATAGAATTTTAAGAAATTCTATTTCGTAGAGGTAGTTTATGCTAATGCTGTTCATGTCTCGTTGGAATGGTTATGGAATGCTCCCACGGAAACACTGCAGTGGATGTTAGGGCTCTGCAGCCTAAGTAAGGGCATTAGATATCTCATTAAATTATTACTTCACATTGTTTCTACTGTTTGCTTTGATTTCTGATTTCAGAATCACTTTATTTTCCCTTTTAATTTTCATTGTGCCACTTTATTTTCCTTTGTTTTTAATCATTGCATTCATAACATTCTCGTTTTCAGAAGAACATCAGTTATGTGACGTAGGAGAGTTTCTGTGTCATGATCGCGTGACTTGTGTCTCCCAGCACTGGCTGTGTGATGGAGAGCCTGATTGTCCTGATGATTCAGATGAGTCTTTAGACACATGTAAGTAAAGACGGAGCCACTCTTATTTTATCTTCCTTTTAACGGTAACGTTTATAGTTGCACTAAGTATACAATCGAAAGGACGGGTTCAATTTTTTTTTTTATAAATCCTGAATAAATCTTCATATCAAGGGGAACAGGTCACATTCACTGTGTAGGTGAGAGACAAAAGAAATGGAAGAGATGGAAGGTGTTTTGTTCATGTGCCACTTTGTAATGAACACTGTCGCCAGAGCATATGTTCCCTATGCTCTCGCTGAGCTGTAGATGAGCTGTAGAGGGCAGAGGCAAAGTCAGACACAGGAAAAATGTATTCCTCTAAAACAGGGGGAGGTGGGGTGGAAATGAACAGTGCAAAATGTTTTCAATGAAAGTATGAAAAGCGTGCAAACATCAAAGGGAGGAATGAAAGAAGATGTAAAAACTACGAGGGGGAAAGAAGCAAAGAAAGGAAAATGAGGGAAAGCTTTAATAAACCATGTTTAATTATAGTAAAAGACCTTGTTTTTTTTAATGTAGCTAAGAGCTTCTGAAGACTGGAGTAGCAACCTTACAGACTTTTTTCTTATCAGCCTTGTAGACTACTGATGAGGTGATATTAAATCTTTATGTTCCCTTGTTTCCTGTGTTCTGAGGAAAATGAGGGAATTTCCTGATTTTATCCCCAGGATAATCACTTAATGTAAGTGAAGAACCATGTATTTTGTATTAAAGCAATACTGACAATCGGGAAGGCTAGAAATGTGGTTTGCTGCTAAAAGAAAATAATATATCAGACATCAGACAGTATTTAGCAGTCTGATCTTTAAAATGAGGGACAGAAATTCAAGATGTCTGGAAACCATTTCTGTCTGGGCAAACATTGCACTGATGATTGCAACCTTCCTGCTCCAGCGTTTGTTCTCTGGAATAGATAGGAAACTTGCCTCCGGGGCTGTGGTGAGGGTGCTCTGATTAACCGCCTCTGAAACACTTTGGGATTCTCAAAAACAAAATACTGTAGTTGGAAGCATCAGGTACAGTTAAGATTTTAGTACTGCACTGATGATTGATCACCGTCTCCTCTAATACAATATTTTCAAGCGTAGTGTTAGTATCTGCAGTGAAAAGTTTTTCTGCTAACTAATGAATATTGTGGTAAGAGCACAAAAACAGTCACACACACAGTTTTTAATTTGCCACCTGATACTTAGCACGTAGTTCCAAACCCAACAGCTTGCTGGATGCCTAGATATTTTCCTCTCAAGAACTTTGCACGTTTATTGTACTGGACCATATGATCTGTGTTCAGTAATGCCAGTCAAAGTCACGTCACATTAAAAACATAACTTTTTAAGTTTGTTGATGGCTTGAAGAAAGGGGGATGGGGTGGAAAAGCAAGCCTAGACTCTTCCTGACATCAGCCGGCCTGCTCCTGTTGGAAACACTTTCCCCTTTGCAAATGCTAACAGTTTCTGTAGGATGCATTACTTAGGCTGTCCTAAGTCAAAGGTGGCAGTTA
>NW_008824309.1:2369137-2372660 GCF_000699105.1 Pygoscelis adeliae | reverse complement strand
AATCCTTATGCACCGACAGCTTTTGTAACCCTTGGCTGATGAGCTGCTGGTTAACGAGGTGCCTGAGCAACACTTGACTGTAGGGCCTGAGATTGTAATCATGTCGGGTCTGGTGCCCTGTCTCGTCCTTTCAGTTCAACTCAGCCCAGGCCTCTGCGTGAAAACCAAGTGACAGAGCTGGGACGCTGGGTGAAACTTTCTTGCATACTTGCTCACAATTATGTTTTGGTCTTGATGGTTCTGTATTTGTTTAGTCAGCGTAATTTAATGTCAAATCTAGTATTTCTTGAAATATGTGTAAGTACTCTAGCTTCATCAAGTAAGTTGTTTTGCATTAGAGATGATTTTAACATCCCTGAATTTTCGTGCTGATGCTTTGCATCACGGTATCTGTAAGGAGTTATAAACTACCTTAAAAATATTCTTATGAAATATTTGAGGACTGTGTGGCGTTAATGGCAGGGACACAGGACCTTCCAGTTTCAGTGCACCAAGTCATATGTCTGTCTGTTTATAGTTGAACGCAGCCTCTGTTTGTCAGCTCTTTGCTGACTTACGTAGGATGAATTATTTGGTGTAGCCTGACGGATATTGCTAGTTGTTCCTATAGCCATAAACGAATGGAGTTTGATTGATTTTCTGTGGATTTGTGCCTAGTAATAGGGTTTTCTGGGTTCTAATAAGGTGCAAGCATTTATCGAAGCTTTTCCTGCAAGTGGAAGCTCTTAACTTCTCTCCCGTAGGGATTTCAAGGTGTCTAAAAGGAGAGAAATTCTCATGCTGCAGCTTTTCCCATGGTGAGAATATGAAAAGTCTTATTAGTCTCATCACTCAACCATCTATTTGCAGAAAACTTCTAGAAATTAAATATCTTTGTGGCCTCTCTCCTGGTGACATTTTAACCAGGTTTTGCAATAGAACCTGGAAGTTATTAGGCTGTACAAACACATATGATATGACTGTATCAACTAATTTCCTTAGGAATCCACCTGAAATCATACAATCTAGTCCCTTTATTAGCGTAAGTAAAGAGATCTAGGATTGGACAGAAAGGAGAAAAAGGTGGCATTCTCAGTTACCGTTGAAGTCAGTCTCTGTGTTGGCAAAGGTTGGGGCAGGGCTTTCTGCAGGCATAGCTTCCACGGGCTTTCGACGAGTGTGATGGAGGTGTCCTGGTCCTGTCACTGCCTGTGCTCTTCTGAGTCAGCAGACAGCTTCCATCGCCAGTCTGTTCCCCTTCTACTTCCCATCTTCCACATCTCACAAATAGCTTTGTAAAACCAGAAGTGAATTCCTACGGCACCTATACTTGTGTTCTCTTCTGTTTCTTAGCAGCTGTAATTCTTTCTGCTCTCAGTGGAGCTGCTGCTTTTTATAGGACCAAAGAATGTGGTTCAGTAATTTGTAATGAATAATTAAGTGAACAAATTTTGTTGCTTTTCTGTTAGTGAGTTGTTCGTGAGAAAATGGATTTAAAAAAAATGTATTAATAAAACTCCTGACCAAGTAATTTCTACCCTTTCTTGGGTGGTAAGTCTCTAGGTTGTCCATAAGGTTTTTGCAAGTAATCAGGATTCAAAAATCAATTTACTTAACCTAATCGGATGATGCTAGGTTCTTCAGTAGGCTAAATCAGCAAGCTCACTTGAAATCAATAGAACTCTATCAGACACCCCAGAATCTGGCCAGATGTGTTTGACTTTTACAGATAGCTGTTGGTCTGGAGGTTGGTGCAAAAGTTTAGAGGGCTTCCTTACTATAAAAAGAAAAAAAAAAAAAAATTTGCTGTCTGTAGACTCCTCTGTCGGACTATTTTGGTGGGACAATTACAAAAGTCAAATATACTGTTAAAATGCATAAAGTTTAAAAATAAAAAATAGTGGCAACCTTTTGTATCATCTAGTGTCTATTCACTATTGCCTGCTTTAGGCACTCTGTAGTTGGAAACGCCTGTTTAATACTGTTTTTCTTGGGGGTGTGTTTTGTTTTGGTATTTTTGCTAATTTTACCATTCTTGCCACTAGTATTGGTCTTGAGCTGTAAGAATTTGCCTATCTCAGCAACTTCTATAGCAGCTTAAGTAGGGAAGGTCATTAACTGTACCTTAAAGATCCAGTTTAAAACATTGTCATTTTGGGGTACCAGTGTGTGTTGCGTTCCACAGTTGTACCTCTGAATAACATATTCATCTCTAAATAAGCCGTGCGGTTGCCTAAGGAATATCAATGGCTTCTGAAATCTAGACATTTGATTTGATGTACTACTACCCGGTTTCCTCCTCAACCTCCTACTAACAGGGTTGAGATGCGAAAGGTATATTGGCAAATGACTCCATCCGTTTAGTACTTGAGGATTTTTTTTTGTGTTTGTGGCTTCAGGATTTGTCTGGCTTGCATATTGTTTTCTAATCTCCGTTCACAAACTCCTCTCTGTCAGCACGCATTGCGCTAAGGCAAGGTGAAACAAAGGAGCAGGAAAAGAAATCGCTTATTTTCTGTAGCTTCTTTCTGGAACTGTACACGTTGATTGGGTTTTGTAATGCTTGGTGCAGCAGCAGTTCCAGCAAGGGCTGGTTTATTGTCTCTTAGCTGTGAAGTAGAGGAAGATGCTGTAACACTGCCTGATACTTGCCCTGTGAAGAGAGACTTGAGGTCTGGTACAAGTATACTCTGAGATCTTTTCATATCATTCTGTGGCATGCTGCAAGCAGCTGTGCTTTGCTATGGCACAGTTGCCTATTAGAACCGTCTGTGACCCTAAGTACTGCTTGAATATCATGAATATCTTAGAGGGGAAAAACCACAGTACAATATGAAATATCCTACTACCAAGACATGAAAGTACTTGACACTCAGTTATTTTAGCAGCATCAAAATTCTGAAAACTATTCACTCTGCACTGCCAGACTGCAACTCTGTCTCTCGTATTGTCCGCAACTGCACTTTCTTTGTTATCCTGGCATTGTTGTTTCTGTATTTGAGCTTTCTTAAATGGTATCTAAATAACTGTTTGAATACATGCCACCCACACAACTTATCTGTAGCTGACTGGTCCTGAATTGAAAGAACCCCAGTTTCCATTAACAAATCATCAAATTTGAATGGTCCCTGTCTCTAGAAGTTTGAGTAGATGTAGCCTTATCATAACATATTGAAGTTCTCTCTGATAATAATCTTTCTCTGGGATTTTGAGGGAATATCATCTTCTATAATCATGATTAAACTGAAGTTGGAGGAGTAAGAGAAAAGCAGCAACCAGAAATACCTCGTTTTAAAGCTTGAGTCTCATTTTGTTTGCTAAAATAGCTTCTTTCTTTCTCTGGATGATAATGATGTGAGACTAGTTTCACAAGCTTAAAAATTGTTAATTGGGTACCTCAGTTGTGGTTCTTTTACCAGCAAAGGATAAGATAATTGGATGCCATGTTGCTCCTGTGGTATGAAACAATAAAGATAAAATTTCCTAAAGCTCCTAATTCTTTTATGAGTAGATTCATTGAAATTCAATAGAAGCCAGGTTCCCA
>NW_008824309.1:2345235-2369105 GCF_000699105.1 Pygoscelis adeliae | reverse complement strand
GCTTTGGAAAATCCCAGATCAATAAATAACTTGCATACATTGAAGATGAGCAGCCATGAGGCTATGGAAGGTAAATGAAGAAAACACTGGACGAGGGAAAAATGTGGTCTTGTGTTTTCACTCTTTATAATTTTGCTGTATGTAGTAACTGTTGAGCAAGGAATCTGCTACATGAAATAGCTGCTTACACCTATTCTTCAGCAAGAGACTTGACTGTGTTACTGGTCATATTAATTTAAACTGCTTTGAGGTGATGATTGTATACTCACTTTTTCTATCTGAATGAGGATCTTTCAAATCAGTAGTGTAAAACTTAACT
Organism: Pygoscelis adeliae; assembly: GCF_000699105.1. Taxonomy (NCBI): domain Eukaryota; kingdom Metazoa; phylum Chordata; class Aves; order Sphenisciformes; family Spheniscidae; genus Pygoscelis; species Pygoscelis adeliae. The sequence goes on along the minus strand of NW_008824309.1, from coordinate 2,368,786 downwards.
TCTAAAGCTCTTGCAGGAAATGAACCACAGCAAAATGACAAATATCAACAAATTTTATGAAACTGCTGCTAATTTACATAAAATTAAGTTAAATGCTTAATGCAGCAATACAATATTGCCATGCTTTTATGTTAGCTGGTGAAAAGAATTGCTTCTGACGGAACAAGGTGAATGTTTTGAAGTAGGATTAACTTTCCCGATACCATTTTTACAGACCTGAAAGAAAACACACTTCCCACTGAGGGTCTCCTTTCAGTTTGCCCTGGCAAAGATACTGTGGTTGGTAACCGCTGGTAAAGAAAAGATGTATAAAGATGTATTTATTACGGCTGGCGTTTTTGCCGTCTTACTTTCTGGCATATAGCCTCTCAGGTCTGCTGTGCTTGATTCCGTTCAGATAGTTTGCCGTTGTCTGCCCCCTTTAACCCATGGTGAACATCTGCGTGACTGCTGCCTGGGCTTCAGCTTCTGACCTCTGCTTTCTCCTTACTCCATCGTTTGGGAAAACTGCCGTGCTCGGCCCCTCCAGGAAAGGCCGTTTTGCTGGTGTGATGGGATTACTGATGTTCTGGTAGTTAACGGAATATTAGAGCAAACAGTCTGGAAAGGATGAATGTCGATGGTGCTCATACCCTCTAAGCCTTTTGGAAAGGTTATAGAGAAACACCCCATTTGAGACAAATCCTGCATTGCAGTTGGTCTGGAGGCGTTCAAGTTGTTCCACTGTGGTGTTTGGGACCGGTGTTGATGAGGCCCAGTTGCCTTCCTGAGGGGCTTTGTACTTTGGGGATGTTCCTACATGTCTCACCACTAACTCTGCGCATTTTCCCTCTGGGCCACCCCATCTTTGGGTGCAGGGGAGCACTCTTCTTGGGCCAGGGAATAACTTATATGTTTTTGCACTTACTTTCTGTCACAGCCAGCATATAGGCAATGGTATCAAGGCCTTAGAGAACATTTAGAGGCAATTCCTTTTTATAATTTCCCAATGGACAGTAATACTACCTCTGAGACATGAGCACGTTGTCAAATTACTGGAATACGTGTGTTATCCTTTTCTGAATAAAACTAGTTCATTCATTTTATGTGAGTGACTTCAAATACTTGGTGTGATTAAACATATGGCTGTGGCCCCTGATATATGAAGCTTCTTCCTAATATCATTTGGACTTGTACCAGCTGTGCGTGTCTGGGTGTTGGCAGCCAGGGCTGGGGGGGGCCTCTGTGAGGAGAGGCCGGGGCTGCCCCATGCCAGACACAGCCGGTTCCAGCCGGTTCCGCAGCAGCCCAGGGCAGGGCACGGGTGGGTCAGTCAGCGATGCTGGTGGCACCTCTGGGGAAGTAAATTTAAGAAAGGGCAAAGCGCTGCCCGGCAGTGAGGAGTGAGGAAAGAAACAGCCCTGTGAACACCCAAATCAGAGGAGGAGGAGGAGGGGGTGGAGGTGCTGCAGGCACCAGAGCTGAGATTCCCCTGCAGCCCGTGGGGAGACCATGGAGGAGCAGGTGGATATTTCCTGAAGAAGCTGTTTCTCGTGGAGAGGAGCCCTCGCTGGAGCAGGTTCTCCTGACAGGGACTGCAGTCAGGCTCTGAATTAAATTAGTCTTCCCAAACGCGAGTGTGTTTTGCCTGTGACGGTAACTGGTGAGTGATCTCCTTGTCTTTATCTCGACCGATGAGCTTTGCTGTCTTGTTTTCTCCCACATGCTGTTGAGGAGGGGGAGTGAGTGAGCAGCTGGGTGGGCATCTGGCAACTGGCCACAGACAGCCCACCACAGGACTATCTCTGTCTCATCCCAGTATTATATGGGCTGTGTCTATATGGCCTATATACAGATCTAAACCTGCAGCGAATGAAAGCCAAGCAAATGTGCTGGCGTAACATTCAATGCTGGTATAGCGCTGAACACGAGCTGATGGGTCCCACCAGAAGGGTATGGCTTTTGCTTGGAGCTGCATTGCATTCTGCCATCTGAAGTATAGAATGGCTAAGCTAGTCTTTTTTTTTTTTTTCTTTTAATAATAAAGGGTGGCTCTATGTGTCTATGATAACTATGGGAACTGGCATAGGATAGGACGATCAGATCCATAAGACAGAATGTTTGAAAGGATAGATAACAAAGTGCTTGAGGAATGCTGTGGTACACTGAACACCTATTGTATGTATCATATACACTGTCAGCCAGGTAATGCTGCGGGAGCTAAAATTTACACTGTACTGAACACAAGGATCTTGCAAGAGCAACGTGTAAGTCTGTCCAACTGGTATCAGAAGTATAGTGAGTCTCGTTCCTGGTGACTTGTCGGGCACTGCTGCCTTATCTGTAAAGGGTTAGCAGCAAGGGCTTGGCTTCCAGCAGCATTCATTTTGTAGGGGGCTGCAATTTCAGTTTTGTGAATAAAAAATATTTTTTCTTAAATGATCATTTTGAAAGTGACATGCTACAGTCAGGTAAACATTGGAATTTGGCAAGGAATAGAATTACTTGCTTCTGCTAATTTTTTTTTTTAATAATTTTAAAGATTAAAAGCATGCAGTAACTCTTTTTTTAATGGTTTATTTTCTATTCTGTGTATTCGTTTCTACTCTGGTTTCCCATCTGAATGTTCTTTAACATTGTCCTTTACATAGTCCATACACCCAATCCTGTTTCAGCCAAATGTAATTGCCTTAAAAGGTAGTTGAAGACTTTGCAATAGATTTTGATTATTACTCTGAAGTTAGTGTAAGTGTTATATATGCAGATATTTAAACCATTATTTACAACTTACCAATGTAAACATTTACATTAACTTTTATTATAGGCCAATAGGTTTTTGTAAGGCTAGCTCGTTTCTGGTTTACTAGTAATCATAGAATGATTAAGGTTGGAAAAGACCTCTAAGATCATCAAGTCCAACCATCAACCCAACACCACCATGCCCACTAAACCATGTCCCTAAGCGCCTCATCTACCCGTCTTTTAAATACCTCCAGGGATGGTGACTCAACCACTTCCCTGGGCAGCCTGTTCCAATGTTTAACCACTCTTTCAGTAAAGACATTTTTCCTCATGTCCAAATGATTCACGCCTTGCAAATGTGGTGCACAAAAAGTTTAAGAAAGAAGAATTCCTTTGTTTTTTAAATACTTTGAGCTCATAATATGAAATGGTCTTTAGACACGATTTTCCCTTGTACTCAGGAAATTGCTAGTTTATGTGACCATCTGAGTACATAAAATGCAGCATTAGATTTCTTTTTGCTTTTCCACATGGGGCAAATTTTTCAAAATGTTTATTTATGAATTTGGGGGGTGGGGTGGTGGTGTCAAAATCACAGACTCTCCAGTTTATGTGAAAGATGAGAACTACACAGGAATCACAGTGGTGTTATTGCACAGAAACTCAGCATCCCTGGCAAGAGGTCCAGCTTCAAATAGGTATAATTTCTGTAGCTCTCTGACTGCATATTTTCTTTTGGAATAAAGTGTGCAACAAGAAGTTCAGGATTGAAGGACGTAAAGGTCATTGTATCTCTCAGTGACATGGTCATTAGAAATACTACCTTTTTTTTTTGTCTATATGGCTGATTATCTTGTGCATGGTTTTCCAAAAGTGGTTCACAGGGAATTCAATTAAATGATTGCCGACAAAATGAGCCTCTTTCTAAGGTCTGTGGAAACATGTAGGTATAATACAGGGCCAGGATAGAGCCTTTGAAGGATGATGCCCAGTACCTAAAACTCTGAAACAGCTCATTTATGGATTAATTGCTTGCTAAAATTGCACTTCCTACACAGAAGCAGATCTAATGGGATATATACTCATAAGACAAGAAAATGAAAAGATCAATCTTTCGAAAAACCTATAAAAGTAATTCATACTTTGACCAAGACTTTGTTTTCAAGTTTTTAACCCAAAGCAATTTTATTTTCATAGCTAAGCTATAAATTGCACCCAAAAAAAGTGCACATGTGGAGAGAGAGAAGAAACCGAAAGACTTGACACAGTTTCTCTTTCATGAGGTTGTGCTGGCTGTTAAGCCTAACCTAATAATTTTTATTTTTTTTTTTTCGGTGTTGACCTTCTTGACAGTATTTGGCCACAAATGAGACACATGTTTCAGTGTTAATCACAGTTTGGGCATGGGCCATCTTTCAGGTACAGATGCAGTCCTCTGGTTTCACGGGAGGGATGTGTCTCCTGCAATGTCAACGCAGGAGACCCCAGTGAGGAGCTAAACAATAGCCCTGTGGTTGAAAGAAACTGCACCAGTGAGTCTCTGAGATACACTGGGGCAAAAAATGCCTGTCTGCCTGAAAAAGTGGGGCAGTAACTGATCATATGGGCAAGTGATGAAGTGGAGAGATGTGAGATTGCAGCGTGGTTTTTTGTTTGGTTTTTTTAGAAGCTCTTTATTCAGTTTGATAGGTAGCTTATTTAGTTTTATGTGTACTGATTTGAACTTTTTTCCATGACATTTTTGTCCCTATTTCCATGCACATTTATTGGGAATCCATTTAATTTGCTTTCTCTTTTACAACTTAACAACTTTATTACTTACTTTCTTTTCTCCTCTTTCCTTTCATATTTATGTCCTTGCAACTCTTCCAGGGCCTTCTGTACTTGAGTTATCCTTTCACTCAGCTCTGCATTTTCCCACAATTTTTTTGGTTAGCCCTAATCCTCATTGTTGCTTTATTCACTATTTTCCCACTTTCCCTCTTTCCTCGCTTTTTTCTAGTTCTGCTGACAAAACTACTAAAATGACTATGAAAACTATTTTTCATCCTCCGTGTTCCTTTATTTTTCCTCTGTCATCACCCTAAACAGATTCCCTTTCCCCTCTCATAGGTCTCATCCTTTTCACTGATTCCTTCATTTTCTGTCTCAGTTTTTATCTTCCCGTTAACAGTCCTTTGTCTCTTGCTGTCTTGTCATGCTACTGCTGTTCAATAGTCAGCATCAGGAAAAGGGAGTATTTTGGGAAATGAGGAATGCACCTTAAGCAGGATAATTCAGCCAAATATCAAGATGATTGTGAGAGTGTTGATTGTTAGGCTGTCATTGCACTCTCCACCAGGAGTAGCTTTGGTAAAAGGGAGGTAGAGAAATTACGGTATCACAGCATTGTCTATTGATTAGGCATTGATAAAATTTAAAAACATATTTAGAAAAAAATGCAAGTACATAGCATCATCAAAAGCCATTTGGGCTTTGCTGGTATTAAAAGGTAATTTTTGATAATGCAGGGATTTATAAATTACAGCAATCTTATGTATGAAATTTCTTATTGAAAGATTTTTATCTGAGGTGATGCTACTTCACTGTGGGCCCCAATTGCACCGAGACTCATTACAAATGTTTATAATTATAATGATACATCTGGCCTATAGATCCTGTATTGGGAGAAATGTATTGTATTTAAATAGTGGGCTAGATGGTATTCTTTATTTGTCACTTAAAAAGTGCTAAAGTGTAATAACCATTTTTCTTCTCAAAATTACTGATGAAAACAAGTCTCATTAGCAAGCAGATGGCTTTCTGGAAGAAAAGTAAAATTGCTCTTTTTGAAAATAGGGCTGTGATTTAAAATAAGAATTTAGATGTGTTATTAGCGATAAAATGCACAGTAGTTTTAGTCAGCAAAGAGGGCACTTTGCTGTGGACAAAGAAATAATGCAAGACAAAAACCTCTGCTCACAAAGAATAATGTGTAACTATGACAAAGGAGTGTAACTCACTGTAGCCAGCAGTTTGGATTCAACTGTGCTACATTTTAGCCTTTTAATAAAGCAGAAAAGGAAATGATGGAAAAGATTTCATTTTCAAAAGTATCCTTCAGGATTTAGTTCCTTATGTTAACTTATATATGTACAGATCTCATCCAGAAAGTCCCTGTTTTAGCAGCTCTTACTCATGTCCCAGTACTTCTGGGTGAAAGTTAAACTGTGCCAAGTGAAACATTTTAAAGCCTGCATTGCTTAACGCTTTCATCTTACATTATTCAAAGATGCATCAACATCCACGTGCATCTGCTTTGTAGGACTGTGAGCTCTGCCCTCAGAAGTAGGTCTTAAATGGTATGTAAAACTTGGATATGCCCAACATGAAATAATTTCAAGTTGGTTCTGCTCATGAGAACAGGCATTTATAGGATTGGACCCAAGTTTGCATATATGTTTCCTCATGGAGAATGCCAAATTAATTTTTACCATCTGACATTTATAACCTCATTAAAGGCACAGCTTCTTAGAAGGTACAGCTGTTAGTGGTGTATTTGCAATAACATGAGTTACTCCAAAGTAAAGATGTAGCAAGCTTATTTTATATTATTTAAGTGTTGAAACAAAATCTAGGTGGAAAAAATATAGGTGGTTTTTTTTTATCTTATAATAAAATTACCTCTAAAGTGTTTCTTCTCTTTGCTCCACTTCTTAAACATTCATAAGTATGCTAAGTCTACAAAGAGCATCTCTTGCTGCCTTTATGCTCAGGCTATAGAGAATATTGAGATGGCATTTTCTAACTCATTCTGACTTTTTCTGCTCTAGTTCTATACTGGGCTATTTGATATTTCAGGTAATTTTTTAAAACTATTTAAAGTTGTCTAAGGTAGATCTCTTGTTGCAAGAGGTAATTTAGTTTCAAGTGTGCTCCGTAACCTAAAGCCAATGGTAAGTTCAAGTACAAAAACCAGGTCCAAATAATGGATAGTATAAATAATAGATATCTGCACTACTGTTAAGAGAGACGTTATATAGTATAATACCTGTTCAGTACAATAATAAAATAAAGATACATTATTCTTACTGAAATCTATCTTCTCTGACTATATTTTCAGTAAAATAAATAGCACCTGTTGTTGTCTTGCCTTTCAATGAATTTGTCTCCAACCTCCTCACCCCCTTCAATCCAAAGTGTTGCTGGTGGCCACAGCTCTTGCTTTCAGTCCCTGGGAAGTCACGTGCAGAACATACAGTGAACTGGGACCGCAGGGGCAGCGTGCGCTTTGTCCAGCCTATAAAATTAATAAGGGAACCTACTCAGACATTGGAGTTTCCATAATAACAGATGCTTTGTTTCACTGATTTGTAATTCCCTGTTCAACATCAGACAATTCAGTTTAATAGCAGACTCATTTTCACAGTTGGGTTTTTATTCAGTAACACAGTAGTAAGTTCTCTATCCGAGATAGAGAATAGTCCTCTCCCTCTCCACCTTATCCAAAGCTGGGTTTTTAGGTTTTTATTTATTTCTATGACCTGCATGCAGATGTAAGTGTACTGAAGGCTGACAGTTTCACTCATTAGGCTCCTATAACACCAAATTTCATTCCACTTTGGCTGCACTGGTGATGTCTCTGAGGTCAGTCAGGTCAAAGCTGCAGTTGCTGCAAGTAACTATATAATTTCTTTCCTGCTAACAATCCTGGGGATTTGAATGCGTCTGATGAATAAGGTCAGTTGAACTGAACTATTTTTGTATTTACAAAATTATTTAATTTGCCTCGTTCTTATCTTCCTTTGCAGTGACTTTGGCCTGGCCTTCCACCCTAGTCACTTGTTGATATGTAGTGGATTTCATGCGTATCCTGACTATGTGACTTTGTAGCAGGAGGAGGAAATTACAAGAAGGTCATTAAAGTGTGAAATTAAATTCTTAAAGATGAAACACATAAAATAGCTAAAACATCACCCCAAAAACAAACAGTGCCATTGATCCTACTTAATTACATGCTTAATAATTTTATACCAATGTAAAGCACATTGACGATGTACTAATCCATTCCATATTCACTGCCACCACAGATTTCCTCCTTCTTATTTGCTTTGAATCTCATCATTATCATGCACATAAACCTAGTATTCTTAGAATTTTTATAGTATTATTTCCATATGAAATGAGGAAAAGTCTAATATGTGAATACTAAACAGCTCATTAACATGGTTTGTAATATATCTATTCATGATAAAAGCAGCTGAGAAATGCTGATATAAAATAGTACTTCAATCCCAGAGTATATCTAAGATTAGAAGAATCATGCCTCGGATAATAAATACTTCAGGGAAAACAGGAAATCTTAAATACAAATAACATCAAATAAAGAGCTTTGTATGCTTAATTAAACACATTAACAGATGCATTTATTTCAGTTAAATAATTAATATATTACTAGTACTGGCAGCAAGAAATTTTTTGTGGTTAAAAAAACCCAAAAGCTGAAAAGCTTTTAATTTCAGGAGGAAAAATGCTGCCTTTAAAAACATTAAGGATGTTTTTACCTGGAACTGGCACAAAGATTTTAAATTATCAAATTACACAGCAAGCAAAATGCATGGAAGAAGAGCTTAATCTACCATGTCAAGAACCCTGATCTTTAAATTTGCTTTATATGGGCAAACCACTGTCTCCAGCCGAAGAAACAGGAGTAGCTTTGAAACAGTTTAGGTGATGAACGGTTCCTTCTCTACCCACGTGTGTTAAGGTTTGATCCTCGACGTTACTGTCTCTGGCCTTTTAGCTGTGCTTCCTGTGTCCAGGCCACAGGAACAGGCTGTTGTGAATTACCTGTCCAAAACTGTCCGTAGGTTGTGTGACAGAGAAAAATTGTGCATTCACGGCGAGCCTTTGTTAGAGGCTGGAGCTGAAATTTAGGAAGATGTACTGCAGGATTAAGTGCTGTATTTGGGCTTTAAGTTATCATCAATTTATATTTTGGTATAGATTTAGCTATGTGCTTTTCTCCCTTTCTGCAAGCTTTTTGTACTGATGTAAACCAGAGTCTTTTGCTACTGTTTAGTGCCATAACAATTCAGCTTAAGTTTCATATTCAACCTGAGGATTCTAACCTATGAAGAAACACTACTGACAGCTTTATAAAGGAGTCAGGTGTGGTCCTTAACCTTTGCTCAGTTACCAAATTATACAGAATATAATTAAGATCAAGATATAACAGTGTTTTGTCATCTGAAATGTCAATAAATAAATATCCCATAAATTATTTGCATTAGAAATGCATCTGGTATTGTTGAGAGAAAATGTCATGCAATACACTTTCTACAATTCTGAATATTGAGCCCCAAATTGGAAAACTCCCACTGATGGTTTTTTGTTTTTATTTTTTATTTAAATGAACGAGAATTTCTCCTGCAGTTTTCAGCTTGGTTTATCAGGGACAAGTCACCAAAGCAGGAAAATTGGTAGATCACTCAGAGGGAGAGTGAATTCATGTATAGGCAAGGTAAAATGCATACCTGTGCAGACGATCAGTACAAGGACCATTCATAATGTCACTTCTTGGTTGTGAAGGAGAGAGCGCAATCCTGGTGCTGGGCTTGGGCATAGGGCTGGTCTCCAAGTGTCCCTTTCATTGTTCGTGAGCATTGTTCACAATACTGGTACAGATAAGCAAGAATATTGAAAGAAGCCGTTTCATAGCACTATTCTTTAGTCTGCCACAGAGAAGGATGCTGGAAGAAGGGACTTGGCTAATTTGCTGTTTCTGTGAAGTATGGTGATACTTGGTTCAAGTATGTATATGGATTTAAACGTTTTATTTACCATTCTTTTGTATTTCCCTAGAAGTACTGGAAAAAATGTGAAAGAGATAAATGTTTCTTAATAAGCTAGAACAAGGTTAACTTTGACTAAGCCAAGCCTCAAGAAAAAGAGGTTTGGTGGTTGGCTTTTTTTAAGCTGATGATAGGTTGAAATGACGCATATAATATTCCTTGACCGCTAAGACCTAGTCTCTTTGTTTTTTGGCTTGCTGCTGTCAGGAACAGTACCTAGAAAGATGAGAGCACGCAGTAGTTACACAGCCAGCATCTATAATGCAGCCACAGCTTAGTAACGTAGGAAGCACAGCTAATGCCGGAGCAATGATCTGCTGCAGCTGGCCATTTGAAAAGCCTGAGTGGGATGAATGGCTGAGGAAGAGCCCTTGGCCTGGCAAGGGGAAGCTGTAGATGGAGGAGCAACAGGATCTAATCAGTTGCCAAGTCTTCCAGCAGCCTACACAGGTCAATGCAAACCGTGCAACCTTTACACCTCAACCCAGATTACGAACGGCTGCTGCCAAACAGTGACACATGCAGTCTCGCACTCGTGATTCACCTGCCCCAACCCAGTCTGCCAGACACTTAGTCACAGACTGTTGTTGAGAGCTTTTCAGCTCCTTGTCTTACAGTCAAACGGTTTTATCTTGTGGTCCTGTCTGTAGTGTACAATTTTTTTTGAAATGAATTAGTTTTCAAAGTAATTGGAATACTTTGCTCTAATTGGGAGCGATCCAAGCCTGGGAAGGAAGAGAAAATTGCAGTGATCCAGACATCTCAGTTGCTTTTCTGTGGTAAAGCATAAAACCATAAATCATGGTACGTTTATTCTGTTTTTCCATGACTCAGCTGTATTTGCGGCCACATTTTAATTGCCAGCAGGCTTACAATTTTGAATGCATAAAAAATACGGTGAGATTCTTTAAGAGAATTTTACTTTTTTTCAATCTGATTTTTGTTTGACAGTAAATAGCTGAAAAACTTCATGTACAGTCAGGGGGAATGTTCCTTTTCCAGTGCGGAGAAGAACGCTGAGAGATGTATAAAATTGCAACTGAGGCGTCAATCGTGTAGAAAAAGCAGTGATGCAGCACCCATAATTACCTGAAACTTCAATTTTTTTAATCCAGATTTGGACTCCTTGCATGTATGACACTCATTGGAAGGGGTTGGTAACTTACTAAAAAAACTCCTAGTGCTTGGAAAATCAGTGTGAAAAGTTACTCAAAGCAGAAAGGAGGTGTTGCGTTTAAGGTGCTTCTATATGGCTGTCTCTGCTGGGGAGCTCTGTTTTGTGATGGAGCTCTGTTTATATTTTTCTGGCTGTGCAGGGGAGCACTACATTAGACGTACTTTTATTTAAAATTGAATGTAGAGATTTCTTTCTATTCTCAGAGCAGTGCAAAAGAACCTTCTCATAAACTTGTGTGTGTATGTTTCTATAACAATCCTACTTTTAACTGGGTATAGCATGTAAGGAGCTCCATACTTATAAATGCACAGGTAAGCGCACGGATTCAGTTTAAGCCTGAAAGCAGATCTTGTGCTACTCTGGTGTAATACTGGGCTGAGACTGAAACCCATCTCTCAGCAAGCACATCTTACTATCTTGATTAAAGCTATATGTGTACATGAACCACCTGTAGCACTGCAGGTTGGTAGAGTAGCGCTAACCTGGTATTACTCTAGTGTGGCACTGTATGTGCTTTTAAAGGCTGAGATCAGAGGGTTTGCCTGCGGTAACCTGTTCCAGTGCACAGGGGTAGGCAGGACTCCTTCTCAGGCACAGGCTTATTAGTGCTACAATTTAATGATACTGGAGTGTTCTTTGAAGGGGTTTTGTCTTATACCAAACATACGCATCAAATTGACAGTAAGATCTCTTTTAGCAACTGAAATTGGCAGAATAAAAAATACATGCAAAAACCTTAACCATTATCAGCATAGAAACATGCCAAGTACCAAAGCTAATTCCTACCACCATGTGATGGCCTTGGTAAACGTATTACACTGTGTGCCTACTTTACTGTTACTTACTTATAATGACAGATTTGTTTCAGCAAGATGTTTTTAGCTTGTTAAAACTGCATTAGTTAGTCTGCAGCTAGCAGTAATATTTAGACAGTGATCCATGCCTGCCCCGATAAACTGCTCACAAGGCAGTGATCTTTGGTGTAGGCCTCTGTGCATGGTTGTGCTGAGCTCATTAAGATGTCTTAGCCTCGTAGAAGGTATCAGCTATATTAAGTACGGAGTTCTGGCGATAAAAACAAATGCAGCATGGCTTGGAAATACATTAACATCCCCTGGTTCACTGTAGCATCGTGTTTTCAGGGAAACAAACAAAGGCGATACAGTAAACTGAGCTGGCATCAGCCCAGTTACTCTCACGAACTGTAATGGCTTTCACAGGGTTCAGGGTTGGGTCTTCTGCATCATTAATATTCCTCTAAAGACATGCAGGATCTTTGTTGTTGAAATGAGAAGTGAATAAAATAAAAAGTAGAAATCCCTGAAGGCTGTACAGGACCTTATGCTGGTGTATTTCTGAGAGAAGTTTAACAAAATAAGAAGCTCGGAAGCAGTGTAGATGTTTCTTCTGGTAGCTGTTAGGGCCTCCTCCAGCCACCCACAGCACAGCCTGTCACTGATGCCACTGAAGTCCTTACTGTGTTGCCACTCACTACTTGTTACTATTGACTATTCAGACCCTGAATTAAAAGCAGTCTCTCTTGCATGTCTGCTTTGCTCAGTGCCTAAGCCCCGAGTGCTCGGTGTGGCTCACTAATAAACTGTACAACAGCAGTCATGCATGGCCAAAACATCTCAAAATAACAGTTCTTTGCCTCATATTTTGCCAGACAAATGTAATGGTGTATGGACAAAGCAGGAGGAGTGTGGCTTGTGCAAACTAATGATTTCACATTAATCTACATGGCACCCTCCGTTGCCACCTAGATAGCGGATTTCATCCTCCACAGCAGCTTTGGCAATCACTGGCTGCTTTTTAGCTGGTGTTGGAAAAGATTTTACATATATGTAGAGTCTGCAGCCAGTCTGGGCTTCATGAACCTGTTGTCTACAGAGCTCAAGTGCTCAACTCTATGTTTTTGAAGTTTGTAAATCCTCTACTGGTAACTGTTTTTTTCTCCCCCTCCTCCTCCAGAGGGGCTTTTGCAAGGCTGTTTCAGCAAGGATGGTATGAGGCTGATGGTGAAGTGCAGCTAATTCTGGCATCTTGTAAATATCAAAACAACACATTTTGTTTTTACACTAATGTGCTAAGGTCAAAATTGCCTTTCTATTTGAATAGATAAGCATTTCATCTTTGTTAATATCTACAACTTAGAAGCTGAAGGAAGAAAACAGAATTTTTAATACTGAAATGTTGATGTTTCAGCTTACTCTTCTGAGGAAATCTCCTGAATACAAATACAAGGTGACAATATAGCATTCTGGTGTATGCCAGCTTGTTTTGAGTGCAATGTATGGAGGTATGTATGCTGCTTTCTGGCCATGGTATTGTAAAAGGTGCTTTTCTTGGAGGTGTTCTTAGCTCTGTGCTTACTCTTGTTTCAGGATTGTTCTCTCCAAACTGTCTATTGAGATTGGAGTCTAATAGCCGTTGGACATTTCTGAACAGTAGCTTTTTCATATTGCTGACTCGGTTGGCATTATTCCCCCAGTATCATTGTATCTTTCTCACTTTATGTGTGCATTTATTTAGATCTCATACTCCCTCAGGGCATACAAGATCACTAATCTAAGTCCTCAGTTTTAGCTCACTACTTTCTTATTCTTGCAGTTTGATGTGCAGTATAAATATCATCGTTGCTTGAGCACTAATGTACAGTTTAAAAACAATAAATACCCCATTTGCTGAAGGCTAATAGTCTATTCATTTTGTGCTGTAATACCACCTGTTACTTCTGTGAAGAATTTGTCTTCGGAGGCGGGGATTCTGTGATCTTTGCTATGCCATGTAAACTCTTGCAAAGTGATGTCATTTCAGTTCTTTCATCTCTTTTTTGGCAAATGCCAGACACAGCCTCAACTGTCTGCCTTTTTGTGGATTTAGCCTGATTGCCAGGGTGCCTCTGCATGCAACCACTCACCCCAGCGCAATGCTTTGAGTGGTGGGAACATGGTAAAACCTGACTCCGGCTCTGGAGGAATCAGTGCTAGTGCTGCCTGGACCCCTGCTCAAATGGAGGTTATCTTGAGATGGAGGGTAACTATCCCTTGGTTATATCCTCAGGGATAAGACTGGTGGTGTGCAGTCTTTGCCTTATACTCAGCATAGCTTAGTATTATTAGTTATTTTACCTCCAACGTGTTAAGAAGTGCTGTCCATCCATGTGAATTGTAGTCCTTACGTTTGGCATTTTTTTGTTTATATTTATTTGTTTGTTTATTACTTCAGGGCTAATTCACTCGTGAGGAGTGTGGTTCCTCATTTCAGTCTTGCATTACCTTGAATCTCTTCTCTGTTTCTACTTTCTTTTTGTACCCTGTAACACAAGAGAAATATAGCTCACTGTTTTTTCATATCTAACTGGAATGCAGTGATCCTTGAGTTTCATAGTTTGTTTTTCTAATGTGAGTCAACTGGAAACTTTTTGCTGTTCTAACAGAATTTTCACCCCATATTTTGAGAGACAGTAGAGCCTGTAATGGGCTCTGTTTCAGCCATGTCACTAAAAAAAAGTTATACAGTTACAGATGTCATTCTTTAATCACTCAGCCAGGAAGGGTCTGAAGAAAGGTTGGTTAGGTGCAGCCGTAAAAATGTGACCAGTATATTGCAATATTAGCTTTGGCATAAAATAACCACCATTTTCACACTCTTCCCAGAGACTTTTAAATACACAGATTCTCAGATGCCAAGGCCACTCTGAGAAGTTCCAGGAACTGTGAGAGAATAAAAAATGTTTTAGCCCCATCTTTAATAAGGATTTTCAGCTTCAGTCTGTGAGGCATGTTGTAACATGGGTATAAAATAAGAAACGTAAATAGGTGCAATAAAATAACCTTTGCTTGATTTTAAAATGCAAAGCGGCACATAAAGAATATACGTCTATCTAGAAGGGAAATTTTTAAGAGAAAAATATATGATATTTTATTATTTCCAGGATTGTCTCTGTTCAATAGTGAGGAAAAAAAAGGTGGGTTTTTTTCCTTTTTTCTTTTTTTTTTAAACAGTAAGGTGTAATAAAGAATATCATCAGCTCTTGTGGTGAGTAGTGGTATAATCAGTTTATCAGCCTATCAGCACTTGATAAATATCTGTTGGAGAAGATCTACATATATGAAAAGAATCTCATATTAAATAAAAAACATAGCTATATAACCTCTGGAGTTCTGTCTGTTAATAGATGCCACAGATATCACATGGTAGATGTAGCTAAAAGACAAAGCATTTTAACTTCTTTTAAAGGTGATAATTCAGATAAAGGTTGACATATATACACACACACTCACACAGTGCACTGAGTCATACATACATACAAAAAACATCTCTTGTAGTGATAGGTTATTCTGAAGAAGGTTTATAACGATACCACAAGTGAAGTACATAGTGAACGTTGTGGGTAGAGAAACAAAAGGTGCTTTGAATGGTGTGTTAGCATAGTTCTAATAGAACACCAACAAGAAAGCATGGTGTGAAACCCGTGCTGTTGCTGTATTGGGGGAGTTAGAGAAGCTGAGCTACCACTGAGGTTAAACCAGTTTCTGAGCTTGAATCAGCAGACTAATAGCTTTGAGAACAGCTGTATCTCCTGATGACCAGTTATTTTGCAAGTAAGTCACAATTGCTTAATTATTTGAACAAATTCAATATTTGGGGATTTAAAAAAAGATAATATTTGATTGCCCGTACCCATAGCCTGAGTCAGCAGCATAACTATCAAGAGAGCACTGAAGTCTATGAACTAAGACAGGGAAAAACAGCAGTGAAAACGTGCACATGGCTAGACAAATGGGAACTGTTTCCATTCCTTGCGTAGGGTCCTTGTACAAATGTACCTTGCTCCTACACTGTCGCTGTAAGCAGTACTACTCTTTAAGGCTTCTTCTCCCCCCCCCAAAAAAATAATTAATAAACGGAATCACTAAAACAGTTGGCCAGTGTTTTTCCAGTAAGTATTTTTATTTCACACTTCAAATTAAAAGGTTACAGTGATACTTACCTTATAAAATGGCCTATAAAACAGTATTCAAAATGTTCTAAACACACATAGGACAAGGACAAAGGGTATTGAATGTCAGAAACAGTGGGCAGAAGTAGAGCCTACAGTGACTTCATATTTGGCAGGTATCTATCTCATCTATATTTGCTTATAGGTTTACATAAACATGTTGGGTTTCTTTCTCTGGATTTCAAATCTGTTGATTCTGGATCAGCAGTTTGTTAGATGATGGCTTTGCAACAATGGCCAGGCTTCTGTCATGTTGATGACAGAATGATATGATAATTAAACTATTGATCCTACTAAGAATTCAGTCACAATTTAGTGAACTTTATTCACTAATATTCCAGTCAACATATTTCTTTCTGTCTTGTAGTCATTATGTACTTCAAGATTCATGTGACAGTTTTGGGGATGCGGGGTTGTTAAAACTGTCAGCTAAGAACCGCTAATTTAATGAGATGGTTGGAAAACAGTTGCAGTTTGTAACAGGTAAGAAGTAAATTAATCTGCCGACTAACTTGGACAACTCCTTACTCTCTGTATCAGGCGAAAGGTGTCTCACAACATGAGGTGACCTACCTGATGTATTGTGCAAAATAAATCAAAAGAGTTGAAAAAACTTTTTTATTTCATGGTACGCGATTGGTTAACATGGTATAGAGGATGAGTATAAGGCCCATTAAATGATAATGATTACGATAATGATTTAATGATAATGATTATTACTGGTGCACATAAATTGCTAATGAACCAGGAGGCACACTCTTAAGCTTTCGTAAGCTTTTTAGAAAGTCTTTTATTTACAAGGTAGCAAATACAGATGCATGCATGTCTTTCACTGATTATGGCAGCATAAAATCATTACAAGAAACTGTTGCAATATTTGTGGTGGCCTGCAGGCAAACTGTTTCAAAAAGATGCGAGACTCATGCCATAGTGATTTGCCAAAAGAGAAGAATGTGAAGATGAGTGCTCATTTTGAAACCTACACAAGAAAAGTGTCATGGATTTGAGCTTAGGAACGGAAAGGGAAGAGGAGACCGAAGCTTTGACGGCGTCCCTTTAATCTGACTGTGGGAGTCTCTGTGTTTGTGTGAGCATTAGGAGTGTTAGAGCAGTGTTGTGCAGAGCGTATTGAATTGTCTTATCGGTACAGTTGTATATTGATCTTGATTTCCTTTTACATAGGACAGCAAAGGACTTCTTTCCTCAGCATGCCAAACTGAGACACTAGTGTACTTACACATGTGTTTCTCAGGTAGAGAGAATGTACAAAAACATATTTCAGAAAGCAAGCAAGGCAATCGTAGTTATTTATGGCATTGCTCAGTGATCATAACAACGTTGCGCTTTCTTTAAAGTCTTTTCTAAAACCTTAGATATTTTCAATGTAAAATATAGGTTTGCTGTTTTTTACTTTTTTAATTGCATTGTTCACACTAAACCTCTTAAGTGCCCTTTTCAGCTTTCTTCAGTGAAGTATCACAAATAAAGTTGAAGACTTAATCTACAAATCCCTTTGTGGTGTCCTATAATAAAAAGATGAGCAGAAGGTAGTTAAAGCTATTTATCACAGGGTACTTGGCAAGTCTAGGAGTTGTTAAGTTAGATAAATTGGCAACTACCTGTTCTCCATTCTTTATCTTATAAGACAGAACTAAAACCAAATGAAGCATAGAGCCTTCTTGCTTTAGGAAGATACTGGAGGTTACTACTGTATTTTTTATTTATTAAACTCAGAAACTGTTAAAGAAAACTTGGGACAGTATGCCTTTGCTTCTATTAAAAATTATCTTCTGTATAGTATCTTTATTTAACAAGTATAATTTGCCTTTCAAAGTGATTTTCTTTTTTTTTTTTTTAAACGATGTCTGTCAGGAAATTATTACGTACACCTGGTCATTTCAACCACTTACAGTGCATGCTAAATACACTCAATAAGCATTTCATTTAGCATTAATGGGATAATTATTGTATGTGAAATACTGATTTATGATAAAAGACACATTTACTAGGATCTGACATTTGTTCAATTCATTACTCCTGTTAGATAGCAATTAAACTTTACAAGGTTATTTTAAATTGATCGGTACAGAATTTTTGTAACAATAGTTACTATAATACATGTGCAGTGGATACATCATCTACAGCTACAGTGCCATGTTAACCAAACATTAATTTTAACTCATGTCTAGACATTCAGCTGCTAATTATAGCTACTCATTGTTTACAACATGTTGTAGCATAGAAGGCAGAGTATTGTTAGAAGGTATAATGGGTATTTTGTCCAAGAATGGTCTTGAACTAAATTCTGTTGAAACCACTGACATGGTGCTTTTGGATCTCTTAATTATGTAGTAAATTGCACACAAAAGCTATGTAGTAGAATGGAAAATCCATCAGAAACTTTGTTTCTCTGAACAACTGTGCAGATGGACATAAAGCCTGCTGGTTTTCATCAAAGGCACTTTTAGCATCTCCAGCTTTAGTCGCCTGTTTCCTTAATCTCCCGTACTTTTTGGAAGAGCCTTGGGGAGTTACTGTTTCATTCTAAAATGCCTATTAAATAATGTATAAAGACCCTGTCCATCCCATGAAAAGTCAGAGAAAGTGAATGCTGAATTTCATTTTAAGAATAAGGGTGTGTTAGACAAGAAGCTGACCTTCGTGTCGATCACTGCCTTTGAACAGTGAAAGTTCTCAGCATTCCCGTAGAGAAGAGTAATACTGCACTGGGAGAGGGATATTAAGCTCAGACAAGGGAGGCAAATGAGCAATTGTGTGGCTTGTGTGGGACACCCGAGCTGCCTCTGCAGCTTCTGCCAAGATTTGATGTCGGCAAGCTCCCTGCGGCTGTTGAACATCTCGAAGGGAATGGGCAGCTTCGGGCTCCCTGTCGCCACTGACTGCCCTGGCAAATTCTTGCTCTTCCAGCCAATGGTGACAACAGTTGGTCCTGAGTAGCTGGGGAGCCAAACACTAAAACTCTTTCACTTTTGGCTTGTTGCTTGCTATTTCTTTTCTTTCATGGGCTTAGTAACTGTTGAGATTCCACTGCTGCATAGTTGTTTGGTATTTTTTTCTTTCTTTTTTTTATTCTCCAGAAAATAAAAGGGAGGTATAAAAAGAACAGGATGCTGAAATGGGAGGATACTCCAGAGACTAGAAAACAGTAAAAAGGGACCTGGCTTTGGGAGGGAGTTGAAAGAAAAAATCTTCAGTCTAGCATTAAGTTAGGGCTGTGAATTCAGAAAACTGATATTCCCAAGCCTTTTATGTCTGTTTTCTACCAAAGATGCCTTCCTTCTACCAAGACGATTGCTCTTTATTAGCAAGAAAAAGCACAAACAGGATTTGCAGTATTTGGCTGAGGAACCAAAAGTATATATTTGTGGGAAATAGTGTGGATAACCTTTAGTTAGCTGGCAGCTCTGGTATCTAAAGGAAATCACTTTTACATACAGATTTTAAAGTTGGTATTATACTGATTAGTAGCAATGGTATGAGGCTACAAATTCTTGAAAACTTCTGGAAAATAGTTAGGAAAATAATACCAGGTACTTAACCATAAGTGGCAGGTTTTTTGTAATATTGTGTTTTGATTTAAAAAGGGGGAAAAAGCCCCAAACTTTTTTTGGGCAATAAATTGGAGGAAGATGCTCACGCATCAGCCCTAAGTATGTAGAGAAGAACAGCAAAGTTCAGCATGTGTTTGTAAGAAGTGGGGTCTGGTAGAGCATCTTCGTGTAAAGCGCCCAACCTAATTCTGTATGTGAAAAGGGAGGACTGGGAAGGAGAGTGGTTGTCATCAGAAAACCTGGATTTTGAGGTCAATTCCTTTGATCACAATGCATTTTCAGTTGTCCTATTTACAATCATTTAACAAAATATATGGGGCTAGATTCTTACATGGAGTACGAACTCTTTACAATTACTGGGGCTGACCCTTCATATTGCTGTGGCTTTTTAGTAACATTTGCCATAACACTTGGTTGTAATTTTGTTGTAATCATGATGATATCTAATAGATTAAGATACAAAAGCAAACCACAAAATGTAAAAGTGCATTTAACTCTGTGCACTATACTTGCAATGATACTTACAGTGCAAATATTTACAAATTCTAAGCATTTAAAGTTTTTTTTTTAAGTGATCATTTTCTTGAAAGACATATACCCATGGTTTAGTGTGCTGTGGTATGCTAACATTCTTATATTATTAGAAGTTATTTGCCTTCTAAAATCTCCCAGGATTAAAAAAAAAAAAATCTTTTGTCAAAGTCAGATGGTTTCTCACAACTTTATGTATTAGAAAATCCCATCTTTTCCAGCCCTTGGAAATTGGAAAAAAAATCTTGTAGAGAACTACTCTAATCTCTTGCTCTGATTTATGTAACACATAAATTGTATCCATTCTTTTTAAACTTCCAATTCAATAGATTCTCACTCATCGTTACACTGTTCCAAGGAGGAAAAAATCGAAAACTTATGGAAAAAGAATAAAACCTTTTTTTCAAAGAGAGACTTCTTACTGCTCTCAGAATTGGCAAGTTGGATTTTATGTAACAGCCAGTGACTGAAACATCAGTTCAGGAATTAAAACTCCTCTGTAGTTTTGAAATGTGTTATCAACTTCCCCATCACTTCTGGTTTAATGTTCTTGTGATTCCAGCAAGAAATTAAAATAAAAATTTATCACTAGAAGAACACTGTAACTAATTTTATTTTTGTTTTTCTCTCTGATGCAAACAGACAACCTAAATCACTTGTGTTGATACCCCCCTCCCCATTGTCAGCTTTTTTTTTTTTGTCCTTTTTTTAATGTTTAATGCAGAAAAATGCTTAATGTCACTTGAAAGTAAAAAGGCAGAACACTTTGGATACAGCAAGATGAAACATCTCGGGTTTTTGGAGTTTCTGGGCGGCCTGCCCCCCTTGAACTTGTGCATCAGATTCTACCTGGTTTTAACTTCAGGCTGTGATTTTCCTTTTTCCTTTTTTTCCAAATAATTTTTTTTTGTCTGAAACTCCTTTCAGTTATCAAAATAGAACTTGTTCTCATCATTATTTTTATCCCAGCAATATAATCCTCAGAAGACCATGTATTTGTAGGGTTTGTGCTGCTTAAGATTGGAAATAGGTGCCTGCTCTATGGCACAAAACCTAAAAATGAGTGTGTATATGGTCAGTATCCTGAGCCCATGTGCTGTTACGGGAGTAGATATTCTTAATAGAAAGCCAAAACTCATTATGAGCAGGTTTGATAAACTAAAATGAAAAAACAGAGCTGAGAAACCAGAGTAAAAAAGGACGGGTATGTGCTTTTGGATTTTTTTCAGGTTTTTCAGTACCTTGAGTAACTCTACACATATAGCCTGTTTCAGTGGAATGAAAAGCAGTGTTTCCTCCCTTCATATTTTTAGCTTTCAAATTTTAGCTCATATGTCTGCAGAACTTTCTAACATAATATACTAGGATGAATTTTTGTAGCTATAGCATATTTGATTGCATAGGTATTTTTGAATAATTAGACTCTTTAAGCAATTAAAAAAATGAAGTGTTAAATTTAAAAAAAGCATAATCCTGATTTTCTATTAGTTAATTCATTTGTTTAAGTGGAGAGAAATAAAATGCTCCAAAGTATGTCTTTTACAGAGGATTACTCCCACAGTGTTATTTAACTTTGCTTGTATGTATCCTACTGAAATTGCCTGTATTCTTTCTTTCTCTATTCCTGTTCATATGTAAAGAATCTTATTAGCACATCAGTAATTTGCAACCTAAATTCCCTTGAGGGATTGTATTTTTCCTGCACTTTTTATGCAGAGCTCCCAGGTTTCGGTGTTTGAAGTACAATGAAGAAACCTCAGGTTCGCAAAAGAAATTCTCCTGTATCATCAAGGCACTCATTCTTCTTATATTGAAGAAATGCAAAGGCTAATGTAATTGAAAGGAAAGTTATTGCAAAAATTGCTTTCTCTCACAAACTGGCGTCCTAGCTCCAGAAGTAATGCCAGATTGAAATGGGAAAAGCAAAGTTTTGCTTGCAGCACTAGACCATAATGGGTCATAGGATCTAAATGTTTTTACAGGTTTGCATTCTGTAACTTTACCTTCACATTTTTAGCACTCTTTTTTTATGCTGTGTTAATAAGTTCCTTATCTCTCTGGTTATAAAAGGGGAGCAGTGGGGAGAGCATTACCTCCAGAGGAGAGCTGTTTGCCTTTTCTCCTACCAGAATTATAACTTGAGCTGTTCCTCTGCTTCTAGTAGAGACTGTCCTACCTTCTGAGGCAAGGCACTTGCCCAAATATCCAGGATTCACTTTTTCTGGTGTGTACGGGTTAACAATTCAAACTGGCAGTGAAATTCTCTGACTATTTCATGCTTGGCACGCTGTGCTTCACAATGTGCATCCATACCACAGACTCCTCATGTACAGCTTGGTGTTTGGTGGGAGTACGCTGTGGTTGAGCAGGGTATTGACATGGTCATTTTCGTGTCCGCTTGGGCTGCCAGACACCGGAACTGTTAAAGGCTACATCCACAGAGTTAAGACAGATGCCTGTCACTTAAGAAGTGTAAGTCCAGGCTTTAGATCTTCAACAAGCAGCTCAGCTGCCACTCAGACTGGCAGTTTCCACCAGCCTCTTACGCCTTCCAAGGAATCGTGCTCTGCTATGCAGAGTGTGCATGACGGATTGGGTTCTGTAGGAAATCCTGGTGGCAGCTGTAGATTAAGTATTTGGCATTCATTGGAGCGGGACTGCAAGTGAGGCAGTCGTCATTAGCTGAGTGTCCTGACCGGCTGGTTCTGGAATGTGATTTTTTTTGACTCAAAATGCTCTTTTGATGCTCACCCAATGAATATTATATATATAAAATGCAGCAATGCCAGCGGGCAGAATGAGATTGCCTGCTGCACCTTGCTCAGAGATGCTGTGCAGGGCGGTGTATGGAGTAGGGGAAACAGGAGATGCACGTTTAGACCCTTCTAATGTGGTCTGGGACAGTTTTTGAAAGACAAGCTATTGCGGAGGTGTGGTGTTAGGGCACTGAATTGTGAATGAAAGCAGTAACATGCTTTCAACTTAATCCCACAAAGTAAAGGACTATATTTCATATCTGCTTTTTTGTGTTTTAATTAAAGTTATGGAAAGATGAAAAATACAAGATCTTATTAATCATAAATGGCCTTTCACCTGCTTCAGCACCTCAGTTCACTTCCTGCTTTTCTTCTTTTAGGCTATGACAGACTTACCTTAGTTTAAGTTAAAAGATGCTATCTCTTGATCTTGCCTTCCCCTTCATCCTGCCCTGCCAGGGTAAGCAGATGAGATTGGACCGAAGGAGATTTGAAATTCAGTTTCCCGAGAACAGCTTGAGCAGCCAAGCTGCTGCTTGGGCTGGCGAGGCAGAGCCCCGTGGAGGCTGCTGTGCCGCTGCAGACGCGGACAGCATCTTTTCTGGGGGCTCTTACTGATGGTCACCATTTCCCAGCAGCTGCCATGCCTGCAGCCACTGAGACTGAAAGCCCAACTCCAGCTCTTCTAATGACTGTGGGTGACACAATTTGGTTGTGGGGTGTAGGGGGAAAAAGAAGGATCCTTGGTGGTTTGGTAAAAAACAGCTTTTCTCGATGTAATATGGGAACAAAAAAAGTCAGGTTGTAAACTGCAAGCTTAATTGTAGTGTTAATAAAAATATTAAGAATTGTACTACACTTATTAATAGTGTAGTACACCATAGGGTGTCTGTAGTAAAATATCTTTGTTAAAATTGATAATTAGGTTATAATTTTTTGTAACTATATGAGGG
>NW_008824309.1:2277270-2345224 GCF_000699105.1 Pygoscelis adeliae | reverse complement strand
CAGGAATGCGGTTTATGGAGGAATTCCTTTTACAGAATTGCTTTCGAAAAAATTTCAAGTAGAATAGTGCTCAACTACGTTTTTTTCAGTTCAGGAAATCTGTTCCAGTGGGAATTGTACTAGATTCAGACAAAATTTACTATTCCAATGCAACTAACGTCTTTCATTTTTAAAGCGATAGTTTGAATGCTTTGTCTGTAGGATAACTATACTCTTAGTGGCTTTGCTATACTCATATCACTTACAGCTATCATTTAGTAAAAGGGAAAGGACATTGATTTAAAATAAGAAAATCCTGTCTGGCAGTAGATCCTATAGTTTGTTCCAAAACAATAACATCTAGTGACTTTATTCAAGATGGTAGCTTTTCCAAAAGAAACTGGTCCTTTTTATGTATTACTGTTGCTTGAAGGTTGTGGAGAAGAAAATAAAAATAGCTTTAAAGTTACCCACCAAAATAGAAAGGGCACACAATAATTTCCTTTAACCAATGGGACCTGAACATAGACACTGTTGTGCAAAAGAAATTATAAACTCCTGCAGAAACAAGTTTCAACAGTCCATCTGGTGTATAAAATCGAAAAAGCTTACCTTCAAGTGAAGAACAGGATGGAGATAAAGTATAGCAGGTTCCACTCCCTGTTCTTCTTAGCTGCTGTCCACAGAGGCCTGGGAAAGCTTTAATGCTACTTGCAAATACTGTCTGCTAAAAGGCAAAGTAAACCAGGGAAAGCTGTGGAATAGCAGTAGGAGGGCTGAGGCTGCTTTCAAATACAGAGATTTGGTACGCTGCACATTAGGAACAGCCATCCTGATGTTGTAACGTATTCAGAATTTGTGATTCACTGGGGAGGAAGACCTCGGAGACAGTGGTGGAAATATGGAGAAGGGGGTGAAATCTTAAGTGATTTTGTTTTTTCCAGAAAAAAACTTACGTTTGCCCCTTTGCACTGGGGACGGGGAAGGGAGAATGGAGCGTGCTGCGTTAGTGAAGGCTAGCAACATGCTGATTTGCTCAAGAGCCTTCCCAAGCTGGTGCCAGTTGGCAAACTGGGCTTGTGTTCAAGCATCAGTCAAGAGACTATGGGATAAAATTGTTTTGCAAACAGTGCCTCTCCATGTGATTTTAATGATAAGTCTACAACATCTGGCTGTGGTTTTGGAATCAGAGCTCATACATTTGCATGCCCATGTCCCTCCAGAAATGATTACGCTCTTGGAGGGTGAACAGTGGACTCCGTATAAACACTACATCCATGGTTTGTAATATCGCCTCTTTTGATTGTTTCTTAGCAGCCCAGAACAGATATTTTGAAATCACTTAGGAACATGTTAATTTTAAAAGAGTTGGCTGGAAATTTATCTATTTAATTGTGCCTGATGTGGGTTATTTTGTTCTTGTTGTTCTCGCAACTCCTTCATAAGTTTCTTACTGGTGTTTTAACCAGTTCTGTTCCATCAGAACATGGGGCACTGCAGCCTTTTCTGTGCAAACCCGAGATGCCAAGGACCATGCTATATAGAGCTGACCTCAAACATGGACACAGAAGTTTGCATCTGGTATATACTGAGCTTCAAAACTAGCAATTCTGATGGAATTGAGATGTTTCTGTCAAAAAGACTTGGAATATACATTCTCATTTTCATGTTGAATTAGTAATGAAATCTGAATACATTTAATTTTTCCTTTTTTTTTTGTTACATTTTGGAGGTGATTTCATTATCTCAGTGTCACCATTAAGGATAATAACTGGAAGATGGGAGTAGAAGTAGTTGTAATTGTCCAATAATCGACAGAGACAGAAAAAAGGAAGCAAATACAGAAACAGAATACCCTAATGTTTTAGAACCTAAGTAAACAGCAGTGTTACTGAATGCACTGAAGGAAATCACTGAAATTTACATGTAGCGTGGGTGCATGTAGTATTTTATTTAGAGGATATTTTAAAAAATATTTGCAAAAATGTTAAACTTTTTAATTTGATGTGGTAGTTAAATGAATAAGATATGCAGGATCTGCCTTAGGCAGTTGATTGGAGATACGTTTATACTTACCAACTAAATGCTTTTATATGAACTCTGTTTAACTTTCAGTTACGGTTCTGAGATGCAGGTTCCATGTTTCCACAGAAAAACTGACTGCTATTGCTGATACCTAATGAAATGCAGGGAAATGCTCTTCTTTGCGCTGGAGTGTTGTTATCAATAGCACATTAGTTTGTGTGGGAATGTAGCACGGGATATCAGAGCCTGCGGCTGCTTACCTCTGCTGCTGTCCCATCCTGTCCCTCCTCTTCTTGCCAGGACACTGGCCGTGCACCCACTGATTATTTTCAACGCATCCCAATGCCCAACAAACTGCCCCATGAGCAAATTTACCTGCTGAAACGGGAGTATTTCTTTTTTCTTTTTTTAAATGGATATTTACCTATGGGGCTTGCAAGTTAACTGATTCCGTGGAAGAACTGGGAAGTGCCGGTGTCTTGGAGGAAGGGAGGATGTAGAACCTTGAGGCCAGAGCAACGGAGGGAGAAGGAGGTGGGCAGTGGGAGGCTGCCCTCCTCCTGGCAGCACTGAGCCACGTCCTGTGAAAAAGCAGGCTCTGAGCCTCTTAAACTCCATGTTCACACTGTGGGAACAGAAACCACAAACTGGTTTCGTTTCCTTTATCCTGGGAGTGAAAGAGGTGGGAGTGTGAATGGAGAAAGATTTGTGATTTCTGCAGGTGAGCCAGCTCCCAACAATGTGCCCACCAGACTGCCGTGGTGGGCACAGCACCGTGAACACAGCTATTCTGCTCCATGCGTGATCTGAGTTGATAGGTCTCTGCACGGTGATCCACTTTGTGTGGCTTTACCAGCAGAGTCTCTGGTAGCTCAGAACTGCTCGCAGAGGATTGCACTTTTGGAAAGAGGCTGGAGACTCTGTGTGGGTGGAATGGTTCAGCTTGGGATGGCTGTTGTGCAGTGCTGGGTTTTGTTTGTTTGTTGGGTTTTTTCTTTTGAAATTGCACTTTTCCCTGTTCTGAGTTTGGATCCGAGATAGCCTTTATTGCAACTTCTTTTTGCAGTGACAGAAAATCAGAAACAGATAAAACACAATGATACAGTAGAAGTAATCCCCATCAATAGATGGAGCACTAATAGACATAGAACACTCCTGTAACGACCGTGTCACTGTATGCAATGTGAAATACATTTCTTGTCCAATGCAGTGTTAACTTAACTTTATTGTCAGTGGGCAGTTCCTAAAAGTCTGTGCTCAGTTTGTTTCCCTTTGGAATTCGAAAGCTGGAGGCGTTCTTCTTTAGAAGTGTAATGGCTGACAGTCCTGCGGTGATGGCTCAGTACACCTCCAGCTGCACCACAAATTGTCACCAGGAATGAAGTAAGAGAATAAAGTGGACTCACTGAGGGAGGCAACAAAAGCAACGAACTCGTCCGTACAACGTGCCTTCATTTCAGTGGCAACCATGTGTTCAGAAAATAACTGACCTTGAGTCACAGTCAAATCAACACTTGTAAAAGGAAGAGGAAGAGATGGATCATATAGTAATTATACTGGGGAAAAAAATGTAACAGTTCTGGTAACAGGGCTAGAAGTGACTAATGGTTTCTTTATGAGCAGTCCTAAACTAAGTCTTTCAAGAGCATGCCAATGTATTGTAGATCCAGAATAAAAATATATCATTTAAAAGGCATTTCTTGTAACAGCCCATCTTGCATCAAAGATAACTTCTGAATTTTTGTCTGTATCAGACCAAGGAATCATTCCTTATTTACTGTATCACCTCATTTTCCTTTTGTTTATGGTAGCACATACAGATTTTTTTTTTTTAATATTCTATAGATTATTCATTTAAACCTCCAACATGAATGCCATATCCCAGCTTTGACAGGAAGTTTGCAGCTCACAGTTCTGTGATTTTTACTAAGTCAAACTACCAAGCATAAAGGACTACATAGTGTGATACACGATGAGCGTGTTATTTATGGTTGGCTTTCTACCACTGCCGTCACTCATTGCTTCAGCTGTAAGAAACAACCGTTGCAGGCCTGTGAGGGTTGGTGGGTGCCCTGAGAACAGAAGCTGCAAGGGATGCGTTTTGCAGTTTGCTGTCACTGAAGTCAATGGTAAAGAGTTCATTGATTCCAGTGGACTGGGATCAATTAGTCTTCAATTAGAACATGACCTTCCTACTCTCTCTCTAATCAGCATTTCCCTATTACATGACTGCTGCTTGGCACTGTCCTAGGTCCAGTCTGAGTAATTCTTGTTTCTGTGGATCTACATTACTGCTTTTAGATTGAAGCAAAGTCAGTTGAAGTAAATTTCTTCCTTTGCTTTATGCCTGTACCAATGCGAATCTTTTCCTTAATGCAACCCATTAGTTGTCTTTCTCTCTCATCTATTATCCATTATTTTATTTTTTTAATTTAGAAGCAGTAGATTTGCTTCATTAGTCTTTCAGTTTGTGTATAGATCCTATAGTAATTCTTTAAAAAAAAAAAGAAAAAAGATCATATAAAATGTACACAGGCAAATACACCAGTTGTTAATCACATGAATTTTATTTATTACCTTTTAAGAAACAGAACTGCACATTTCCATAAACTCTTTAAATATGCTAGTTAATTGGTATGTGATCTTTCCTAAATGTGCCAGATTGCTTCAGCCTGAGTGCCATTCGGTGTTGTAAATTTTGTTTTCTGACTTTTAATCGTTAGTGGTTATTCCCCTGATGATCTTATTAGCCTTGAGTACAAACACTTCATATATCCCACTGAATAACTAAAAGTCTGTGGAACTCCTTAAATATGCATGGATATCCAAAGATAGTTTTAGTCTTTTTTTTTCTTCACAGGAAGTAAAATGAAGCGTCGCTGTCACTATATAACATCATCTTCACTAATTCTACTGTTAGAAGGCTGAAGACTGTCATATTTTGTAGGGATAGGCAATGTCTCTCATTTGATTGATATAGATGGAAAACATAAGCAAGCATCCTACATGCAAGCTATCTGGAAAAGCTCTATCTCTTATTTGTGTGTTGCGGTTTTTTCCCCCCAAATTATATTAACTAGTCCAGTAAAAGATACTGCATTTCTGTACAAATTTTGTCTCTTTCAAGTCTTTGGACTGTAACACGTGTTGTACCTTTTCAGTGCTGTTTTAGCAAGGGCTGAGTGTGGTCCGAGGACACTTTTTCTTTATTGATCTATGATGACAGATAACAATATGTAACTACGTATTAAATGAAAGTGATAAATTAGAATGTACAAGTGTTACTTTGATAGTGACACTTCTATATAAAGACTGTTACTTGAAAACTGAGGTGACTAGCTGAAGTTCTAATAGCACTTTTCTATACTTTTTCTGTTTACTCTCGAATGTTCATCACTTCTGTCTTTTTCTGTAGTCTGTATGTGAAAATGGTTTCATCCGCTTTAGTGATCTTTCTTTGCAGGTTTTTAATCCCGGTATCCTAGACTCTGCATTTACAGGGACTCTGTGAATTGCTAGTGTCATGAGGGTAATTACAAATGTTACCTCTCCTTAGAGTTTGAGAGGAAAGTTGAAATTTCTTTGGCATTTATGTCTTTTTTCTTTACTGGAGTTAGGAGTGTATTACAATATGCTTATAAACTCCAGAACAGCTGCTGACTCCGACTGCTTGCGTCAGCCTATACCGATTGAATGATTTTCTGGCTTTGGTTTTGTGTTGTTGATGGTGGTGGGGGTTTTCGTCTTTTTCTTTTTTTTTTTGTCATCTTTTTTGTGTGGAGTGGTTTGTGTTTTTTGGTTTTGGGTTTTTTTTGTGTTTTTTTTTTTTTCCTAGATTCCCCCCCCCACCTGGTTAGAGACCCTGATGTTCTAGTTCACAAGTAAGGGTAAAGCTGGCTTCAACATAACTAAGTACAGTGGCAAATATTCTGGTCACAGGCAAGATTATTTGGAGTTTACATTATCAGGGCAAACATTGTTTTGTTTTTTTATTGCTCTATAACAGAGCAAAAAAATCACTATATCTATGACCAATTTGAACCAGTCTGCTTCTAATGGGACATGGGACAGAACGGAGGAGCTGGGACCTGAGATAAGAAAATAGCAGGAGGGATTTCATTAAAAGTTTTAAGTGTAAGGTCACATCAGGGAAGGTGCAGTTTCTTGAGCTGTTTGGTTTAACTGCCAACCAGTTGCTTTTTCTCTAGGTTTCTCAGGATTTCTGGACACTGAAGTCTCCCAGCATACTTCAAAGTTTTATAAACACTTATTATCCTTGCTTTTTTCAGATGATACAGTGAGGCACAAAGAGGTTATGTGATTTCTCCAGTGAAAATGAGAGTAGTGGAACATTGGAATCCTGGTTTTTAGCACTAAATATATGTATTGTGTGTGTGTGTCTATATATATAGTGCTTACATATATATATGTAGTGCTAAAAATCTGTATTTTTTATATATTATTTTTTCCCAACTGTCTTGTTTTGTTGGTGATAGGTTTAAGTTGAATCTTTTTCTTTTTTCAACCTACTTAAAACTTAGCCTTTCCTCAAATATTACCAAATACTGTGAAACATTTGTCGCTGTCCTAATTCTGGCTCATAAGCCCTGCTAAAAATTCCTCCTTCAATTGACAGCTTTCTTTGCCAGATTATAATATTCCCAACTGATTAGTTATCTTAACCGCAGGGTTTTTTCTGAAAAGTACAATTAGCAGAATTTGTTTCAAGCCACTACTAGCAGTTTTCTGTAGAATGTAATTTCTTTAATGTTTTCTGAGCAATGAATGTTATTTATGTATTTTTGAAAAATCTGTTGCTAAGAGTATATTTTCATCCTTTTCCTTTCTTTCCTCCTCCCGCAATGCTAAGAAATAAAAATTACAGTCGTGAGTAAATCCGGAACTAAGAACAGCCCTGGCATTTAGCTGTGTGGGATTCTGGATATGCAGCAGTGTTATTGTTAATATATAACTATTTATGAATATAACGCCACGTAGAGAGGTAGCTGGGAGGAGAGGGGGAAAGCAGGAGGGTTAGGAGCTTTCAGGAGTGCAGAGTTGGGGATTTCTGTACCTCTGAGTAGGGTGTGCACTGCTGGGCTGATTTAGGAGGGGTTTCACCTCATAGTTGGAACTAGGGAGTCTCAGAAACGAAGGTCGTGCCCTTTGCGAGCATGGCTATTTCATTTTCATTCATTAGGAAATTCAGAGACTGTAAGCTATAAAGCAGAAAGCAGTTGTATTATACCTCTTTATTTATCAACACTGATTGAAAAGGCAGACAGCAATCTTCATGTAGCTTTATAGAACTTTATAAAGATAACCCTATAATATAACCTTCATTTCTAATATGGCAGCTGACGTTTGCCGAATGTCTGCTGAAGTGTGATTAAATTCTTGGGAAAAAAAGAAAAAGTTACTGCAAGGAGCTGTTAAAAAACATTAGAAGTAAATGCTGAAGACTGGATGTGTCTGGTTTCCGTCGTGGGCACAACAGTGTGGTGGGAGGTAACGCAGCGGATCTAAGCGGAAGAGGGAGGATGCAAGAAGACAATAGAGCTAGTCCCAAATTTCACACTTTCATGGTCTGCCTGTTTTGCAAGGGTTTTTTGGAAGTTGAACAAAAATTTGAAGAAGTGATATTAAAAAAAAAAAAACCCTTCTCAATGTGCATTAAATACATCCCATGTGTTTATAAATTGAAGCCATGGACTACTGTGGTAAGAAAGATGTGGATAGGCTTTCTGTTGCTCAGAATTAGGAAGGCATAAACTCTGTCTACCACTGTTTGTACTTAATTGTTCTGACTTTGTATTTCATTCAGTGAGAAGGCTGAAATGCTACACAGGTACTTTGGAAAATGCCATAGATTGCTATTTTAGCTGCATAGAAAATCTCGATTTTTTTAATATAACTGTTGTAAATAACTGCTAATAAAATTAAAGGATCTGAATCTACTATTATTGTAAACTTTCCATTTTACAAATCTCTTCCACAGATTCGTTGAATTTAAAGGTATTGCAATAGACATTAAACGAGAAGCTGGACTGAGTATTTACAAGACATAGGTAGGATTTTCATAGAATAGGGAAATGTCGGTTGTGCACATTATACCATTAATGATCATTTTCACATTTATCAATTAGTGGAAGGCAATGTAGCTGTTTAAACTCAGGATTATTTGATGAATGGTTATTTTCAAACTGAAGTCATAGGAGATTGCAGCCTGCTTCTCTCTTTGTTTCTTTCTTTTCTTCCTTTTTGTTTGCTTTTAAAAAGAAAGAAAAGACTAAAGAGATTTACATTGACCAGAGTTTAATTTGTATTGACATTTATATCTTACCTCTGAGGTTTAGAAAAAAATGGAATCAAATTAGGTCAGACACATACAAATGAGAAGATACTGCTTAGAGCTGCGTGAGCACTGAAACGCCTAAATCCACTTTAAACAAAAATGAGCTGGAAACTCAACCCAGCATGTGAGACATGGTCTGGGGGGCTGCAGAAATCTGTTTTTGTTTTACTGAGTATTTCTTGAAGGCATGAAACTCTTCAGTTGGAGGGAAAGAATTCAGAATACCAATTATTTTGATAATAATCTCATCAACAGTATTTGTATGGGAGAAAAATATCAGTCTGTCTGCCATCCTGTAGATGATAAAGAACGTACAAACTCAACTAGTTTGCAATAGCAGCGCTGCAGGTCTTGGTCATCCCACAATTTAGCCCAGCATGTGATCACAGGCATTTTATATTACAAAATAAACTTGGCTTTAGAGGATTATAACTTGTATATAGGACAAACATACCATATAAGGAAGTCATGAGACCATACACTGAATTGTTTTCCTGTTCTACATTATGAATGATTTTTCTTCTCTAAGCAATTATTTACATTTTATGAAAAATTAATCATACTGATTGGTTGTTATTGCGATACCTTTTGTAATGCTGCCTTACTTGGTGTTTTGAACAGACTTTCATGAAACAAATTTTAAGGGAAAAGCAAGATGAATTCTCACTACTTTTTTTGTTTTGTTTTGTTTGGTAAAGTAGATGCATAAATATCCCAAGATTTCCTTCACGATCACCCTACTATCTACCAATTTGTGGTGTCTGTTCAGTGTTCTCAAAAGCTTTTTTATAAACTTGCTTTGTGATTGTGCATTGAGTACAGAAGCATTTTTTTCCACAATATATGCTTAAAGTGGACCAAAGGGAATATCAGTTGAATTTTTAGTGATAGGGAGAGATACCTGAACTCAGCTTTCTGTTAACTATAAATTTCCACCCAAAGTCTTTTATTCCCAATAACTTTGTGTTCATATAAAGTGGGGATAAATGTTTTACTATTTATATGTTAATACTTACGTGAATCTTGGTGTTAAATAACAAAGCTGTATCTTACATATTCTATCACAATGATGTTGCAGATCACGTAATTATTACTGTTATTTTTGATCAGCCAGCTATTGCAGTGATGCTGCATGGAGCAGGGAAGTCATCTCTAGCCAAAGAAGCATAAGGCCTTAGTCAAAGGAGATATTGTTGAAATCACCCTGTACATCCTGTCAATGAAATGGATACTCTGAACGTTAGCTGCTGACCCTGATGGCTGATGATATTTTAAAATCACTAATAAAAAGCTGGTTGTGATGATAGGAGTTCTTGGCCAATGGGCAATTACCTGACCCTTTTAAGGCAAACTGCACTGCCTCCATGTATCAGCTATCTGTAAAATGCACTGCTGGAAAATTAGGAAGTTATATATGTTGTCGTGGAGATTTTTGTGAGATGGAAGGGGTGCTTAAAGAAATCTATTTAAATACCTTGGGTTTCTGTAATAGGATGTAGCTTGAATCAAATTCCTTACATTTCAGTATTAATGACCCTAAAAGTATAATGACTTTTTTTTATGAACATTTATATCAATATAATTGAGAGCTTACTCAAAACCGCACAGCTGTGCAGTTTCCTGCACAACCAGGATGTAAAGCATCATAATGTGTGAGCATTTGTCCTGTCCCTTCTCTCTCTGATGTTTGAGCATAATAAAATGTGGCAGTATGACAGATACCTTTTGGGAGCACTTAGCACTTAAAATGGACTCTCTGTATTGCAATACTAAATTGTGGAGTTACAGCATAAAACACCCCAAAGAGATTTACATTTAAATTTTAACAGGACGAGGGAGATAATGTCACAACGATGCAACAAAATGGCAAAGCAAAGCCCAATATACATCAGCTCCTTATTTCAGTCTCCAGTTAGTCGGGTAGTTAGGAACTTGGTTTTGAGTCACACCTTGCCAAAAAATAAACACATTAAATTGTTCCTCTGAAGCTCTTCAGCCTCATGGATAAACCCTCTCCAATGACAGCATGGACCAGGGTGAGGGGTAGGACAGGTCTGGTTGCTCACTGCAGCAACAGTCCCTGTCTTGCAAAGCTCCTCCTCTCCTCTCCTCTCCTCTCCTCTCCCCCCCGCCCCTCTCTCCTCTCTCCTCTCTCCTCTCTCCTCTCTTCACATTGTTTAGAATCTTTACTTTTTGTAGTTTTCCATTATTCATTTTAAGACCTTTTTAAAAAAAAAAAAAAATCTGTGGTGGTATATTTTTTTTCCTCTCTCCCTTTTACTTATACTTTTTTACCTATGGCCTTCACAAAATGTCTCTCTTGTTCTCTCTCCCAGAATGTTATTTCTTCAGGTTTTAGGAATAATCTAAGTGCAGCCTGGCTTCCTTGATACTGTGGATGTATTAAGTGTAAAAGTGGTGTATAAACAACTGGTTTTTGAGAATATGGGGTATATATCTTGAGAATATCTGATTTTTCCTCTGGTCCGTAGAACCACAGTGGATTAAGTCAACACCTAATAGTGAATGGAGTGATAGTGATTTTTCTGCAGCCTGTCATTGCGACATGGAATAAATATTCAGAAATATCAGTGGAACCTTTTTTTGAGTTAACTTCTGCTGAGACGGTTAACTCCATGAGCGGGGTGGGGGGTTTGATCTCAGAAGTGTGCTTTGTGAGGATGGGTCTTCTCTTTATTCTTAGACAACTTGTGTGTTAGTCAAACTTGTGCAGATAAATTCTGCTTTAGCAAAAAAACATGGCTTTCCTGCACTTGAAAAAACAACTTTTCCATTGCCTGAATCTGTGGATTTTCCCAAAGTCTAGTTAATTCACTTAGAGAACTTTCTAGGTAGCTTGCGATTTATGAATGGACTGAATTGTACTTTTAATATAAGGGCTTTTTTAATACTGAGAAAATAAAACACACATTTAAAAAGGGACTAGCCTGTAATAGTATTTTCTGTGACTTACATAAAATGTATTTGTCTTAATAATAGCATTGATTTTTATAGCCCTTATAACTACAAAAATAATTAAGAGCATGTCACTGAACTAAAGAGGGACGTTTCCTATTCACTTGAGAGTCAATTCAAATTACAAATGAAATAAGGAAAAAGTGCCCTAAAAACTGATGTGTACATATTCGTACCACAGTGAGCAGATAGCAATTAGTGATAAGTGATTTGCCTCAAAGTTGCTTTGAATAACACATGACACAAAGCTCAATACATAGCAAATAAGCTTAGACTCACTGGAGAGAAGACAGAGAAGTTAATCTTCCCTCCAGGGCAATAATGTTCCAGGTGATATGTTTACAATGGATTTTGTCACATTGTGTTTTAATGCTCCCAAACAATGGGTTTCCACTTCTTTTTTTCCTTAGGAGATTCTTTCACAAATGATCTATTTAGCAAGGCTTAGCCTTCCCTTGGAAGCTTGTGTCTTTTCCTTCCAAATGAATTAATAGCATCAATTAGGATTGATTAGTAAGGTCAAACTTGGTATTGCGCTGGAAAGATACGTACCCAGAGAAGGTCATGGCATGAGCATACAGTATTGACTCATTACACTGTCTTAGTGGAGCATGAGAATTAAAAGCAATTGCTGCATCTGGAGACAACTAAAACACACATTACACAGAAAATGTGTGAAAAAGCCAGTAACTGACCCAGAATTCAGTCCATCTGAACTGGAGACTCAAAAGAAAGAGTGGTCTCTTGACAACTGTTTATTGAGGAAATAAATAATTTTCTAATTGATAGTTGAAGAACATTGCAATGGCTGTAATGAAGTCTCGGCTGTTTTGCTTTTACCAATATGTACAGCTAACTAAAGTCATTCAATGATTATAGATCTTTTTTATATTGTTCTGTCAAATTTACAACCCTTAGTGATGACAAGTTTGAAATCTTTCAGAGATTCATATAGATGTCTAAACTTATACTGTATTTTACTGAGCAACGTGTGTCAATTATATTTTGTGGCAGAGAATTATTTCATGTACACTTCTTTTTAATTGATCGGTTTTGAATCGATTGTGTTTTATACTCTTCAGCTATTTCTGATTCTTGGTTTTGGTTTTGATTATTTGGTTTGCTTCCTGAGAATTATATAGTACAATTTGACATTACCCAGCAGAAATATGTTTGAAGGCAGATTCCCCCCCCCTTTTTTTCAGAAGTAGGAATACTGCATGTCTGTATTTCCCTGAATATATCTGTCTTCCTGATGAATATCTTTTCTGGCTGAACTGGAAAACTTGAGACCAGACATTCTGTCGTGCTGTCATAGCCAGTGCTTTGGTTAGACTGGAAAGCAGGTCTGCTCTTGAACCACAGCGGGTCAACAGATCAGCTCTTGTGCTCCGCAGTAAGCCCAAACAAATACGATAGACTGAATATGACGTATGCAGGTGTGTATGTATTTCTGTCTAGGTAATCCAGGACAGAAATATGTGAGTCTTAATGACATGGTAAAAATAAAAATAGCTGGAGCCTTAAAGGATTATCTTCTGCCAAGTCTCCTCAGAAGCAACTTTTATTCACCACATTACTTATATGACTGATTTCATTGATGTATTTCTTTCACAGAGAGGAAGACAGGGCGGTGGAGACTCTTGGCAAGTCAATTAAAATGTTGTGGGAAATACGGGTGACTCTGGTGTGTGCCCTTAAATTACTGGCTGTCTCCCGGGGGGGCAGAGGCTTCCCTGTCCTCTGCCGGCGTAGCACTGGCTCAGCAGTCAGCCCTGTGTTTTCCAATCAGCAGCCTGCTTTATCGATCCACCTGAAATCAATGGGGAAGTGCTGTGCAGAAAAATTAATGGCAAGGTTAAGTCTTCACACCGAATGGCAAATGTGAAAGAAACTTAAAAAAGGCGGAAAACCAGAGTTTGGCTTTATTCCAGTATATATCTTATAGGTCTTACAGGAAGCTGAAGTAGTCACTTATGCAGCCGGCGCCAGCTCATTTACAAATCAGCATGGCAGGTTTGAGCAACTTATAAGCCCCTCCACCCCCTTCAGAGTCTACCAAGGGTATTTGCTGAATGCCAGATATGGACTGCCTCATTAAAACAGAAATTACTTGGTTGATTTTGATGATGTTGGGCTTCATTTCAAAAGCTTGAGATGTTGCTCTAGTGTGGAAGTTAAATAAAAGGACTTCAAAATTAAAAAATAAAATCCCTGTAAAACTCCCGGAGTAAGCTGGCAATCAGAAAAGTACTGGCACCTTTCCATGAACTGTAGTCTTATTGGAATAAATGCAAATCATCTTTGGGCTGAAAGTTGCACATGTGAAAGCTTTTAATTTTGTTAAAGTGAATTACTTACAATTATCTTGTTGTTAATATGTAGAAGTAGACTACTAAAAGACATTGAATATTCACAGTAATTTACCATTAATCAAGGAAAAAAAACCTCAAAAGACAGGTTAAAATCACATTACTGCAAAAACAGCTTACATCTTACATTAGTAATTTGCTGTGTAAAATTCAAAACAGAAATAACAGCAGTGTGTGAGACTGTTTATGACGAGGTTTGTATGCAGGTGTTTCTTACAGCAATAAGAGGTCAGATAGGTACTTTGCAAGCAAACGTAAAAGCAAAAGAAATAGTTGTCTCAAAATGTCTGTGATCCAACAGGCATATATGAAAATTGGTTTTGCTAAGAGTTGTACCCCCACACAGGGCTGCTCATTGTTTCCAAGGGGTGTGCAGTCAGTCTTTCAGCAAGTTGATATCAAGTGGTGCTGTGGCGAAAAGAGGGGCCAAGCATCCATATTCCCTCATTTTGGTGCCTTTCTTCCAAAGAAGAGGAGAACGAACATGAATCACTGTTGCGCCCATTAGAGCGAGCACGGATTGTACTTCTCTGCGTGGTCACGCAAAAGCAAAGGAGTGGTATGTCTTTAGCATGCGTATCATGTACCATGGCCATGTATCATGGCCACACTGATCTTTCACTATAGGTTTGGTTCACACGTCGTTTTTATTTACATTTCCTCCTTCCTTTAACAGTGGATAGTCTGGACTTGGTCCATACTCTGCCTGGAGCTGCCTACTGGGAGCAATGTGGTGCTGGTGCTTAAAATGTTGTGTTTGTTGTACTGTGTATAATCAGGTTAACCTTGTTTTTTGAGCTATAATAATTACACAGAAGGGTGAAATTTTGCAAGGAAGGGTGACTTTATTCTAATGAGCACACTTCTGTAAATATTCTCATTCTTGTGATTTATTAACAAATAAGACAAAGAGCAACCTTAGTAACTCCTACAGCTAAAACTACAGCAGACATATTAAGTTTCCTTGAAAAGCCAAAACTTCAAATTTTCTATGTTTTCAAACTGCGGAAACCTTTCCGATGGATGTCTTGAAGATACTCTTATCTTTACCTGCCTCTTTACATCTCTGTTACTACAAACGATGGTTGATACTTACCATAACAGTAATCCCTTGGGAGTTACTTAGTGAACCCAGATGTGCTTAAGGTTTGTCATTTGCTGAAATAGTTTTTTTAAATCAGGTTGTAAGTGAGAAAGAGGTGCAAATTCTTTTAAGTCTGGTAAGCAAATTTAAACAACATGATGATTATAGTACCACTGCAGGAATGTGAGTGCATATCATTAGGGGAAAGGTGTTTCAAAAGCACCTCAGCACTGAAGACTTAACCGCTCACATCATTAAAGAGCGAAGGTGCAGGCTCCTAAATCATTCTGGTGCTCCTATAGGCATTGCTGTATAAGCTGCTGTAACTTTAGATAGCCCCCCAAACATTTTTCTCAACTTCATGTGTTGCTGTGAAGCTTTGATCTTTGTACAAAGCTGACAAGTGATGAGAAGGTTTCTGGAGTCATGGTCTATTACTGTATAGTTTATCTTGTCACGTTAGCAGCAAAAGAACAAAATACTCTACTCAGATGGATTTTGCAGGTAGGATTTGGTTACTGCAGCAAACGCTGTTCTGTGATTTTGCCTTTGCAGTTTCTCAAGTCCTTCAGTGTTTCTCGTAGTGTTTTAAAAACAATAGCAGAAACATGGTTTTTTAATCTGATAATGTGCAGGAATGTTTCATAAATTATATAGGAATGACAGTGATATATGAATGTGCATGCTAAACTGATGGAAGATCTTGAAATATGCTACATGTTAGCCTATAACATTATTCAGTTCTTATTTTTAGAGTTTCAGATTAGGTAATCACTTAAAATAGTACTTCAAAACTGATTTTAAAATAGTCATTAAGATAACTTATGTTTTTACTCACTATCAGTATATGGGAGCTGCCATGTACCATACCCTAAAATATATGGGATTTCAGAGACTGGCCTACTGCTTTTTAATCTGAAGTCACTAATAAATTTTCTTGTCGAGCTCAGTTAGGTCAATGCTGAGAGTTTATAAAAAATCCTTAGATTTTACTGTGTAACTAAAGATAGACCACTGAAAAATTAATTGATGGCAACTCTTTGGAAAGTGTTTTATCACTGTTACATGCTGCTGAATTAGGGAGGGGCAATATATACTAATTCACATACAGGCAAACATAGAGGTTACATCCTGAGCACATTTATCAAAAAAGAGTGGTAATGGAAAGCTTCTTGTCAGCTCAACAACATGCTCAAATTTCTGCTCTTTCACAGCTTTGTGTTATCTTTTCTGTCCATCAAAATGAAATATTTTGAGGCTTGAGGATTTTATTTAATCAAGTAAGCTGATACAGATTAGTTTCATTTACTTGAAAAGCTCTGTCAAGACACATGAGTCCATGTGATCTCACTGTTTTTAACCAGGAAGGGAGAATCTAGATGAAAACAAAAACTGCAACTCCAAAGTCTTGCTAATCCTTCTCTTAAAGATCAGAACAGAAAGCTAAATGTTTCTCTCTGCGGTCACTGAAAGATGTAAAGCCAGATAGCATACTTCACAGTCAAAGGAGCAGAAGCTTTTTGGTTATTTATGCTTATTTTCCTTTTGCTTTCACCCTTCCAGGTGTGATTTTTTCCCCCAGCTTAGCATATTTCTCCTTATAAAAATACACTTAGAACATACAGGTTACTTTTACCACAGCGTGGCGTAGGAAAATTCAAAGGGACATAATTAATTGGAATGCTTGGAAACAGCATGTTCCCCAACCACAGTAAAATTAAAGATAATCATTTTATCCTAATTTGTTTCAACTGTTTTGAAAGATAAAGTTGATTTTGACAGCAGCTGGACCTTGAGCTTTTGTCCTTAAGACATTTTTGAGGATTTATTGTGGAAAATGTAGGAATGAAAATATAAATCAGTTATGTAGTTTAGTCTCAGGGAAATATATACGTCAAGACTGAAAGCATTCATGGGTATGGCACTTTATATTCTGACCGCTTTATAGGCAAGCATTGACTTGTGTTGCTTATACAACTGACCATTCTAAACAAACACACAGATCTAAACTACTTTAAACAACTTTACAATTATTTTATTATTTATTGTGCCACATGGATGTTTCATTTAAAATTTATGTTTCAGTTAGGCTTTATATTTAGATGGAGGAGAGGCCACGCTCGCACAGTGAAATTTTGTTGTAGGTTTTAAAATGGATTAGTGTGGTAGTGTCCATTTTATGCTAGCATGAAATGTTTAAGAGTATCACTGCTGTGCATCAATTTGACTGGTTTTGAAGCATTTTCATCTTCTGTTCACAAATGCAGTTAATATTGAACTACTTATTACATCCCATTGGACTCTGAGTAAGATGTTTACGTGAATCAGTTCTTCCATTTTTTGTACCGTTACTAAAAGTATTCCATGTTTTTAAGAGCAGTCTTCCAGGAAAGAAGTCCAGTCAAACTCCCCATTTTCAGAATGCCTGGAAGAATTCCTCAAATATCGCTCTAAATGAGGTATATCATAGTAGGATAGATTTCCCCTTCCCTCAAATACTGTTGTCTCTCTCTTTTACCATCCCATCTTTAGTGCCACAATTATCTGATTTAAGGTATGGCCATATGTTGGGTTTTTTTTTCTTTCTTTTCACCTTTCTTTTTGTTTTTGTTCTTTATTGTTGATGCTGATAAAATTGTATCATTTTGTCCAACTTGGAACAGTTACTGTCTTCAAAGCACTGCACCTGCAGGTTCATTTTATTGAAAGGCATTTTTAGATGTAGACTGTAAAACTTCACAATTCTTTTGTTAGATTTTTATAAGGAATACTGTTAAAAAGAAAAAAAAAAAACAACAGAGTAAGAAAAGGAGCACAGGAAGAGGTTTTTTTTTCATAGGCTCTATACTGCTCTAAAAGACTGACCTGTATTAAAAGTAGAAAGACATTACATTTTAGATCTTGTAGCCTGCCTATCACAACTATTTTTGATAGCTTGCGGCAAATGGCAAGGAAATCTTTTGAAATGTTTAAAACAGAGAGTATTTTAAGTATCAGGAGTGCATTCCCTGATCACACAGGAATGTCTTCAGTATGGGAACTTTTTTTTGTGGTGTAAGTCCAATTCCTACACCATTCTTACCAAACCTAATGGGAATACAATGGAATTTCATGTGGGATTATGGTGATTTATACCAATTCTTTACCACAGTGGGTCTTCAGCCTTCAGTAACATCTACACTGGCTAAGTAAAGGGCTGCAGGTAAGCTTATACCACTGCTTTTTGGTCTGATTTAACTTTAACTTCTTGCAGTTGTAAGCAATGTCAGAAATTTTGAGTGATGTGATGTCCGTGAGCCATGAACTGTTTCTACCATGCTAATGGTGACTGAGTGAGTTCTTAAAGTTGAGCTCTTAAAACTGACCTTTAAATTGGGAACCAGCTAGTACAAGAAAACGTGGCCCTAGGGTGACCTGCTACCAAGACTATGGAACTTCAGCTGTCATAACTATATTTATAGTTATTGGTAACTTAATATAGGAAATGATTCACCTATTAAATCTATTAAGTCATTTCTTTGTGAGCTAGCGAAGTTGTTGGCAGTAAAAATTGTCTGTTCCCTTTCCTCAGTAACGT
The DNA here is from genome assembly GCF_000699105.1 of Pygoscelis adeliae. Taxonomy (NCBI): domain Eukaryota; kingdom Metazoa; phylum Chordata; class Aves; order Sphenisciformes; family Spheniscidae; genus Pygoscelis; species Pygoscelis adeliae. The sequence goes on along the minus strand of NW_008824309.1, from coordinate 2,326,856 downwards.
AAGTAAAAAGGAGTTTGCCAAAAACCCAATTTCTTTCTCCATCCTTTGTCAGCATCTTTCTCTGAAGCCTTTTTGCCTTCCTGAAGCAGATCTTTCCATAGAACCCTGAGCCCTTCAAGGGAGGAGCCTGTCCCCCTCTCTTATCCTTAGAGGCTTAGGTAGTTTAGGACTTTCTTTGGTGCATTTTGCTGCACCACACATATCTTCAGGATTTTTATAGTTTTGTAGACCCTTCTTTGTATTCCTTGAGGTTTGCCTAGCTTTCCTTTAGGAAACCTGTACGACATGTAGATACTGTTTTTGTATGACTGGTTTCCTGACTTTGGCCATGACTCTGCCAAATGGCTTCAGAAATGGTCTTTGTTGTGTCAGCAAGTTTCCTACCTCAGTTCGCCACAGATGCTGCCTTTATTGCCAGGAAGAGGGCCATGCTATTAATGAGTACCCACGTGCCCACCTTTCAGAGCCGACCAGGACACAGCCTTTACTCTGCAGCTCCGTAAGCTCCACATAAATTCACCAGACAGAAGCATTTATTCAGAGCCGGACTCCGCTCTGATTCCTTGGGATCAAAAGCCCCTTCTCAAAGCAAAGATTGGCCCACACAGGACCATTTCTACCTTATCTGTTGTCCCCAGTGCTGAGTTTGTTTCCTACCTTTTCAATAAAGCTCTGGAACATAATGATTCAAAGTAGCTGCAGAGGAGGTTGACTGCATCCTTTCACAGAACAATAGCTCTCATCTCTGTTCATTACAGAAAAGGGCTTGCTGAAAAGAAGGATCATAAAATAAAATGCTTACACCTAGTACTCTTTGCCAGTGTTCTTCTTCCTGAGGCAGCTAAGCATCAGCAAAGGAGAGCTTGCAGCGAGAAAAAAATTGCTGGGTATCTCAATTGTTTTTAGCTGCACTTTGTCTTCTGGCCATAGGCAGAAAGATGATGGTTTGTTGGGTGTTCTGTGGCCTCCTGTGATGGACCATCTTCCCCTACTGTTATCCCCATGAGGAGCTACCCTTGTCCATGCGATCCACCCTATTGCTGTGCGATTCTGGCTTGATGCGTTAGGTAGACTTATCCTGCTGTCCTTAATTAAATAGTTGCTGAGGACCAGCCTCCAGTTGCTCATTTGTGGATGCTGCTTGTCGTCAGCTACAGTGAGGTGGAAGGTACAGAACAGGTTACTGTTTTCCTTACTCTCCCTAATTCCTCCAGAGTAAAATCTAATTAAAGGACTTAAGCGGTCATTGTCCCTTCATCACCTGATCTGTGACGTGTTCAGGAAGGGTTTGGGATATGCCACCAAATAAACATACTGCCATGGTACCTGCATAACACTTCTTAAAGCAGCACAATTATGAGTAAATAGGAAGGCTTTCTGTATAGATAAGATATTTTTGGTAAGGTGTATATTATGACCTGTTAAGTAACAACTATTGCTGGTAGGTGAGAATTTCAGTTATGGACATGGTTATTGACTAAGGCGCAATAATGGGCTCTGGCAGAAACGAGTGAACCTCCCACTCAAATTTCATTATACCAAATTGAAATTAGGAGAGACATTATAATTACCAAACCAAATCCAGGGTTAGGAAAATGTCTACCTTTCTGTTCATGCCTGTGAAGCAGGTTTTTGTAAACACGAACTCTAAGTATTATTGATGATTAACAAGAAGTCTTAGTTGGGGTATGTGCGTATGAGGTGTCTTTCTGACAATGGCTGACAAGCAGTAGAGGGCTGCGGGGTGAAGGAGGGATCTGTACATTTAACTTCATGCCAGGGTGCTTAATCTTTGGGTTAAGGGCTTAAAGTTCAGGCCAGGCCCCTTCCGAGGCTGACTGATCTCACTTGGCAGTGGCTTTTCCTGCTGTTTTCTCCCTTCTGCAGAGCACAGGACATGCAGAAGGTCTTCTGATTTGCTACTTTATCCATGGAGATCTGCTGGTGAAGGGGTCAGGGGAGCTCAGAGATGTCAGAGAGCTACTGCTTGCTTGCTACTCCTGTCTGCATTTTACTCTTGACGAGTGGGTGTGCAAGACTCCATAAAATAGTTTGTATATGCAAATGAACAAACAAGTGAATTATCAAGAACTATCAGTTGGGGAGGAAAAAAAGTCAAGTGTCTTATCTTTTCTGGAGACATATGCTATGACCAGATAAGCAGTTCATCTTCCCAGGTATGTTCCATTAAATATATTATCCAATCAACTAGGATATATAAGACGTATTGCAACTCTAATCTCTTCAGGCAAGTGGTATTCAATTATACTTACCATTTTAAAAAGAGAAATATCCTGAGCATTTAGAGTGCTTGCATTTTTGGCACTCGGTCTTGTTATGTGAAGGCTAATAAAGTACATTCCAACTAAGAAGGCATAGGACAGGCAGATGAAATATTGAAAAAACAATATTATATAAGTCCTGAAGTGGAAATGTTCACCATCCCTCAAAATGGTTTCCTGACATCTTATCCAATGTTTTGAAATTAGGTCAAGGATGGAGAGCGAGAGAGAATTGCTATCCATTTCTATGCCTACGGTGTATGTTTTGTGTATGTAGTTATAATTAAAATAGACATGCTGCTGAACACTTTGTTTGCAAGTGCCCTTTCTGTTTTAAAAGTGCATTCAATGATGTACTTTGTTTTGTTATGTAAATTGCTTTTTGGATTGAATACTGTTCAGACAGACCAATTTTCCTGTTACTCTTCTAAGCAAATATTAGAGATGTCAGGAGTCTATCTGTCCCATCTCCTGCAAGCTCTCTTGAAGAGATGTCTACTCTACCACATAAGATGTAGCAAATCAGCAGATAAGTTCAGTCACAGGCAGGTTCATAATTTGGTAGGAGACTACTACTTCTATTGGTTTGACCTGGAAAGAATCTAACATAGTACCTTTGCAGGTTTATGGGAAGAACTCTGCTTCATATCTGTTCCTGGAAGAACTTGCAGCAGTGGTTACAGTTGAGGTTGTTTACTGCCTTCCCATATGAAACCCTATTTTCAGTTGTTTATTTTCTGCTAAGCTTTAAATATATTGGCAGAAATTTCAATGTCAGTTATATGAGCTAAGCTAAATACTAGGATATTTTAGTCTACAAAATATGTCCAGTATTTAAGAGAAAGAGAGATTAAGGGAAAATAGGTTGTTTGGCTAAATATTACATATAAACGGTACAGTCTTTCACTGAGATGCTCTAAAGACTCAATGAAGCAAGGAAGCATTTCCCAAATTCCTTTATCCCTCCATTCCTCTCCGAAGTAACCCACGATCTTCTTCATTCAAACTGCAATTAAAAAATGTTGTTGAGAGTATACATATTCTATTCTTGCTCCTGCCCATGAAATACACCAGTATTTATTCTTCATATCCATATTTGGCCAAGGTATAAACATCTAAAAATTTATGCATATTTACTAGATACTTTCTTACATTTTAGCATCTCCTTTCTTTAAAGGTCCTTTGCTTTTTGCACAGAGCATGTTCCATACACCCATGCAAATTATTACGCATGCAATGTTATCCCCGACCCCCCCCCCCCCCCCCCCCCTTCCTTTTTTATGTTCCCCATCGTTCCACCAGCACCAAGCAGATGTCATCTCTGGACTGAAAAGAATGAGCCAACCTTGCACTCCTTGTTTCTCCTCTTGCATGTAGGTGCAGCACAAAAGGTGAGGCTGCTTGTGGCCAAAGAGATTCTCCCATATGTCCCTTCCTCTAAAGCCTTCCTTTTGCTCCTTTCTGGTGATCTGAGCCAAGGAAAGTAGTTGTTTCCTGGTTCAGTAGCAGAGATGTGAGATCCAATGCAGGCAAAGGAATGGTGAGAAATAGAAGCATAGTCTTAACGTGTCATCCCAGGGAAGGTCACCTGGTAGAAAGGGATTCTTCATCAGAATTCATATGCATTAATCTGCTTATTAGATAAGCAGATTCTGCCTATAGATATTTAGTCTTCACATATGCCTTTCAGTGTGACTAGTCAGAGCTGAAACCTTGCAAAAGTTAACAAATCTTTGATTAGCCCTATTGATCTGGAAGTGAGCAATTCACAATATATAAAAAGTTAATTGCACAAGAATTTCAATGTTTGCAAGCACCGAGAGAAACTGAGATCTGTGGATGTGCTCCAGAGGATGTGTTTGACCAAATTCATTGTTATATACTCTTGAAATACCTGGTATAATAAATTTAGTTCTTCTGTAAATGGATATTAAGGTAAGTAGACAAGTTAGTAAAGGTATGTACTTATTAATGGAAAGAAATGTATGTACTTGAGCTGGAATTGGAAGCTGACATCAGAGGAGTGATATTCCCCTCCCTACACCTCTCCGTACACCAGTGTTGTTTTCTACTCCATTTATATTGTTCTCAGAGCAGTTCTAACCTAATCAAGTAGAATACATCTTTTTCTTTTTTTTTTTTTTTTTTTCCTTCCTACCCCCTGGCTAGAGCACAAGGCTTTTGTAAATTAAGGATTTTGGAGACTGGCTTTTTCCCTCACTTACCCTTTTTCAATACAAAACCAAAATGAAAGAAAAACCCTAATGTGGTAAATAGGGCTTATTACTTAGCGACATTGCCTTCTATTTCCAACCTCAGGTGCCCAGTGGGTCCATACGCTTTCGTCGCTAGCTAACTTTGCAATGAACTATTCATCTCTTTCAAAGAGAAATGGCTTTTCTGAAGATAAGCAGTTAAGACAGCATTAATAAAAACCTCTGTTGCAACACTTACCTTCTTTTGGCCACTTGGGAAATGCTGCCTTTTACATTGCTTCTTTCCTGTATTATGCAGGAAAGAAAAGTATTTGTCTGCTTGTCCCCATAGCTCCTGCAGTCTAAATCAGGCCAGTCACAGATACTTAGGTCATGCTACATGTTTCCTCCTGAATTCCAGTTTTTAGAGAAGTTTAAGACTCCCAGCAGATCAAATTAATTAGGGAGTGAACTCTGAATCAGTGTCTTGACCTTCCTTCCCCCTTAGCCTTTGTTTCTTTTGTCCTCACTGCACAAATAGTTTGCAGCGATCCAAATGTCAGGAATTTCAATAGCCAGTTTATAAATAAGGACCCTACACTACCAAAAAATGCTACACAAAGATTATTTCACTTTTTGTAGTAGTATGTTAGACCAAGAAAAGTGGCATTCATGTTAAAATCTCTAATTTCCCTCTGAATGAGTTTTAGTGGAAGAGTCTGTTACATTACTTATGATGTGGCTGCTGTTATTCAAACATGAGAACTGCTGAAGGAGCAGTAGGATTATTTGAAGTAGACAGATCTGAACTGGTTCTGTCACAAAGCCAAAATCTTTAATTAAACTTTCAAAACTAGATTTCATTCTTTGTTCACAGAATGATAGCTGTAATAATGGTTCTGTAAGGTGGAAACATTATGGAAAAAAAAAAAAAGAACTTTTCTTTTAATTTTTTCTCCCTACATTTCTATTGTTTCTTCACCATAAATATGGTAGAATAAATACTGTATTGTATTGTTTGCCCTATGGGTTTACTGACCAGAAAACATTTTCAGATGAACTATATATAATGTCTCCTGCCTAAGCAGCAATTCTTATATTTGGTAAGCAATTCCCAGTACCGAATTAAAAGTCCAACTATTAATAAGATACTCGAATTTGACAGAGTTCACACTTTCTGCTAAAATCCATGTATTCAACAGTTTGGTACATCGTAGTGTGTAAGGGATACTACTGTCAGGAAGAGTAAGCCAGAAATAGCTAATAACGGGCATCCAATACAAGCTTGCAGCTGAAGGAAACCATACCCTCTGCTGTGAGACTTGGTTACTCTATCAAGAATATGTGCCTGTCACTATCTCGGCTAATTACCATGGTTGCAACTGAAGAAGTGGCGATTTTGCAAATAATAATATCCCTTGATTGCCTGCAGTACAGGTCTGGGGTTATCTTCTACTGCCTGTGTAAAACCTCGGTATAATTGGTTGTGACTAAGTTGTCCCATAACAAAATTTTGAAATGATTTTTCATCTTGGCATTTCGGATGCATATCATGCATGCCAAATTTTCAAGCATTAGTTTAAAAATTGTCTGAAGATAGCTTATAGGGTCGCTAATGCAGCTGAAAGGCATTATTAGAAAATTCATGGAAGATAAAAAATATCTGGGCCTAATGATTATTTAACCAGAAGTACATTAATGCTTTTTATTGTTGTCATGGTTTAACCCCAGTCGGCAACCAAGCACCACACAGCTGCTCGCTCACCCTCCCCCCAACCCCCCGCAATGGGATGGGGGAGAGAATCAGAAGGGCAAAAGTAAGAAAACTTGTGCGTTGAGATAAGAACAGTTTAATGATTGAAATAAAATAATAGTAATAATAATAAATTGTAATGAAAAGGAAAACAACAAAACCAGAGAGAGAGACAAAACCCAGGAAAAACAAGTGATGCAACTGCTCACCACCCACGGACCGATGCCCAGCCAGTCCCCGAGCAGTGGTCGCTGCCCCCCGGCCAACTCCCCCCAGTTTATGTACTGAGCATGACGTCCCATGGTATGGAATGTCCCTTTGGCCAGTTTGGGGCAGCTGTCCTGGCTGTGCCCCCTCCCAGCTTCTTGTGCACCTCCTCGCTGGCAGAGCATGGGAAGCTGAAAAGTCCTTGACTTAGTATAAACGCTGCTTAGCAACAACTAAACCATCAGTGTGTTATCACATTATTCTCGTACTAAATCCAAAACACAGCACTGTACCAGCTACTAGGAGGAAAATTAACTCCATCCCAGCCGAAACCAGGCCAATTGTTCATCAAAAATTATTCTTCATCATCAAAGTAGTTTGTAAGATTAAATTTTACATAGAATGTAGTATGCTAAACTATAGAGACTTCCTTTTTGGTTGATCATAGAATTGAGGAAATGTTCACAGGTACCTCTGTAGAAGATTTACTGAGCTTTGTTATTATTTACTGTCACTTTCAACCTAAATCTCTAGGCTTTGAATTTAAGGAAAAGGGGGTGTGACCTCGCACACCAAATACTTTTCTTCATTTCCATATTGCCTTAGCTAAATATCATTGAAGTATGCCATCAGCCTACCACTCAGTATTTTAAGGTCGTGGAGGAAAATAAAGCAGGGTATGGTTTTCATTTCACCAGATGCTGCTTCCTCCAGAAACAAGGTGCTGCTGTTGATAGGTGATACCATGCTTCTGTGCCAAGCAAACCAGCCTGTAGTACCTTCTTAGGTGTGAAAATGGTGATCAGTTCAAAGTAGCCGTTCCCTACAAGTTTCTGCTGCTATTCAGAATGTGAGTATTTGCCTAATTAAAGGTAATGATAATGAGGATGTGTTACTGCTCAATATTTTAAAAATAAAGTGATAGTAGGTATAGTTTCATGATCATCACCACTACCAGCATTTCCGTCGTCTTAATGAAATCACCTTTTCAAGGACTGTTGCTCATTTTCATATTTGTATCTTACAGACTCGTGAGATGAAGGGATCGATATTGTAGTTTCTTGCTCTAGGTAACTTCATACCAACAGCTTTCTCTTTCAGTTTTATTGGATAAAAATCAGGTGAATCTAATCCAGAATAAATACATTTAATAGAAAAGGAAGAAAAAGGCAGAGAAGTCAAAAGTGTAACATGCAAGGACATTTACTGTATGTGGATTTTGCATAGTTGCTTAGCAAGTGGAGGCTCTTTAACTTTCTGATTAGGTTTCTCAGGTTCATGAACTATATGCTGTTTTAAGAATTAATGAAGAATATTGAGGAACAAAATTTGTTTTCTCCTTTCCTCTTTCAACAGCAGTTTTAATGATACATAAAATCAGCAAGCCTTTAGAAAAACTTTATTTCTTTTTAGAGAAATAGAAAATCTTAACCTAAAGAATTCTGTGGAAATATTGCCTGGGGATATCAAATTTATTCTGCATTTTAATGAAATCACAAATGAGTCAATTTAAAGCTAGTATACCATAAACTATGCTTCCTTCCTATATCTGTTCATAAACATAGAAGGATGTATACCTAGGGGAAACTGGGTTCCTCTTACATGCAAGGAGGAAAAAATCTAACTAGGAATACATATTTTTCTGCATTCCCTGTGGGTAAACATCACAGAAGAAAACCTAGTTAAGTTTCATTTCTAAGACACAGAGCTTCTTGTCAATCATCGTTGTTAATAAGGTTTGATGGAGTCAGAAGTGTGTCACTGCATATCCGTGTAGTGTTGCAATTTGCATTGAGTCAGTCAAGCGTTAACTCCTGCCTAACAAACCATACAAACAATAATATCAAAACATAAGACTAAAAAAAGTCTTATTTACTAACAGCTTGTTTTGCAGAAAGTTTCCTGGATTCTGTAGGAATGGAAGGTGTATTTTGACCACTGTTAACTTTTTTTTTGTGACTCTTTGAGTACTGTTATTTTTACATTTCTCCTAAACTAACTATCCATATGACTTCAGAGAAGTAGAACTCATGGCAAGAACTGCAAGTTTTTCATTCAGGTTAAGCAATTGCACCAGTAACTGTCAATTTAAATGGCACTGTAGGTGTACTTAGTAGACACATACGGTATTACCTGTGCTCAAAATAGAAATATTCTTTGAAAAATGTTACATTTATTCTCATTGATTCAAAACTGTTACTTCATTGTATTATTAGAGGATTTCCTGGCTTTTTGTGCAGTGCAGGTCAGCATAGCATGTAGCGTATGGACTTCATATGCTCAAACTACATAATGGTGCTTCATGAACCCAGCCACAAATACAATACACAGTGGGGTTTACATTGCAGTAGCGATCTTGAGTAATTCTTCAATTGGGTAATCAGTCTTGAGCAATTCTGAGTAATTCTTGAATCCATTTTTGTTCCTGAAACGCTCAAAGGAGAATAATTGTCTGAAGCGTAGAATTAAAGAGTATGAAGGTGGACTTTAGTGCTTACTGCATTAATTGTGTAAGTTTCTTTTCTCTAAAAGTATACTTGGACTTAATTGGCCTATGAAGATACTGCTACATTTCTCGTTGCCATAAGTAACAGTAGAGAAATTAAGAGATCTGCCATCTGAAGTGCTGATCCACCATCATCTAAATATGATCTCCAGAAGGTGTTTTACAAATATTACCATTGTAGTGGGAATGCTACAGTGCTACATAGTCACCTTAATTCCTGTAAATGAATATTTTCTTAGCATCTCTTAATTTCTGTACTGAATCAGTTAGAAACGGTCACAATATTTTAACAGCTTATCTTCTTCTAATGTGACACTTCTGTTTGAGGTGAAAGTTATGCTCTCCTCCATCTCTAATTAATTGTGCCAGCAGCCATAACGTTTTATTACGTGATTCATACAGCTTTTATTTGGCATGAAATAGAAGTGAGCTGGCTTTGGGGTATGAGCTGTTCCAAGAGCAGAGCCTTTTATTTAATTCTCTTTAACATCACCTTAGAAGATATTTAAAGATTCCTTTTAGTCTTGCTCAGGTATTTTTAGGGACCTTGGTTGTTGTTCTCTTCAGAAGTTGTTAGGTGACAGTTCAAAGATTAGCCATCCTGGTGATGCCCCTTTTCTTCTGCATATGCTGTGCATCTCCAACCCTGCAGTATGGTTTTGCCAGCTGGAATCTGATCTCCGCTCACCGCAGCACGATGACAGGGCCTGCCAAAAGAGGATAAAAGTAAGCTTAATCCGTAAACCAGCCAGTTATCATTCACCGTTTTGCTTTTCTGAGCTCTAGGTACATTAATGTGTTGCAGTGACATCGGTTGTGGTCAAAACACTTATCAAGGAAAATAAACAGTCAAAAGAGAATAGCAGAACAGGCTCTGTAGATCAGCTCCTTTCTCTCTAGCTTTCGTACAGGGTATTGACTCAAACCACAGTGTCATAGTGGATATACCTCTGCCAGGGCATCAAGGGAAAGGATACGTTCCAATTACAGAGAGATAAAGAACTTAAGGTTACAGTCTGCTTTCTCTGTAGTGGTACTAGAGTTGTCATTAGTCATACATTATTGCATGACACCTTAGAAACCAATATGTTTTAAGTACAATTCAGGTCACTGTGTTTTGTAATAATCTCATATCTAAGATACCTCTATCCAAGATCAGAATAAATTTAGTAGAATGTTTTCCATGGTAGCAGCCTTTAACTCATCAAGACAGCTATATTAGATAAACTGGGTGAAGACTTTTTGGTTCTAGTGGTTGATTAGCAAAGGCTGGATCTGTTTGGTTTAAACATAATGTGAGGCAAGGTGAAGGGGAGAAAAAAGAATATTTTATGATGGAATCATTTGACATAGCTTCCTTAAATCTCTGCCTTCTACCTAACGTCACCTTAGTTCAATATTAAAAAATTAAAAAGGTTCAAAGAATAGATGGTGTTAGGTCACTGTAGTTGCTGAAACAAATGGACAAAAGTGGAATAGCAATCCAGCATTTTAACATCTAGTAAAGCTGAGATCTTATTTCTGGTTCATGGCAGGACAATACAAACAATCAGGCAACACCTGGGAATCTGGGTTGGCAGTTTTAAGAACTCACCTATCCTATCCATGCACTTCTGTAGCAACCAAAGGGAAAGATTAATCTTCGGCTCCTGTGACATTGACATCTATATACAAAAAATAATTTCATTGGAGAATAGTTACTCTTCACCCCTGTGGCCATTATGTGAATATTAAACATAAGATCAAAATGCTATAACCATGTTCTTGCTTCTGATTCAAAACACGCTATCAGGAGTGATTTGCTGTTAATATCAGAGAGCCTCTGGGTGACAACTGCCTCTCAGAAACCAGCCTTCATAAAATGGCATTCAAATGCTGTCTGATTTGCTAATGCGTAATTCTCCAGGGCTTTCTATACAATAACCTCAGATACTAAGTACACGTTTGTCTTCCCAGACAAAAGGGCTCTGGGAGGTTCTGTGCTTGAAGTTAGTTTTATTCGTGTTTTGTAACTTACTGATACAATTCTTCAGAGCAAATTCATTAGACATTTTTCATTTTTTAAGATCTATTGGTTTACCAAGAACCAACTTTAGAAAAAAACAAACAGTTCAAAGTATTAAAAACTGGGTGAGGATGGAAGAACAAGTCTGGTAAACGTACTTTGAATTACAGTAACACATGCAAACTTAAGAGCTTGGAGCCAAGCATGATTTAACTTGTGCGTATACAATCAGTTTCTGATTCTTTTCAAATTTAAGAGCTTGGATCCAAGCATGATTTAACTTGTGCGTATAGAATCAGTTTCTGATTCCTTCCTTTCTAGAAAATTATGTAAGAAACCCCAAACAAAATACAGACTTCTTGGGAATCTCTGTCCTTCAGCAGATTCCAAAAGGTCAAAACTGTCATTCTGATGTTTGTGGGGTGCCATTCAAAAGTGTAAGCCGGATCTTGTGCCTGTTTTCCTCTCTTCTGTGTATTTTCTCTTAAAGGTTGGTACTTATTGGGAGAATTAAGACTAACAGGATAACATCACATCAATGTCAGTGTCTTTGGTGGAGGGCAGCAAATCTCTTTTTCTAGTCCAAACTAATTATCTCTCTAACTCACACATGAATACATGAAGTAAAGTGTATCTTACAAGTTGCCTATCTATTTCACGTCAGGTTTTGCAGAGCCAAGAGGGTGAGCGGCAAACGCATTTAACCATTTAACCGTTAAATGTTTAGCCATATTCCATTGGAATATTATGTTGTGGAATGAACTGTAGAAATAGAGGGAAATTACAACATTCACTGTTAGTACAGAATATCTCATACTTTACTTTCTTCTGTGTGCTTCCCTATCTGTACAGCTTTGAATATAGCAAAACTATTAACTCCTGAGAGAAGAGTTCATAACATTGAACAGGAAGAAGAATATTTTACAAGCACGGCAATGATTTAAGTATTTTGTAGGCAATTTCCTTGCTTTTAAGCAAAACTGATGGTAATACACGTTGCAGTTTCTCAAATGTGTGTGTGCTTTCAGGTTTATGCAGAAATTCGTAAGTGCTTTGCTGAATGGGGGTCAGTGGCCTGTGCTGAGTAGAGGTGGACTTGGGCACATCCTTAAATGTAAGCACACATTTATGTGCTTTGCTGATTTGCCCTAAATACACTACATCGCTAAATATTACTTATTATTAAGGAAAGATTGCTAGGATAATGAAGCGTAAATAGTGCCTTTCCCAAGGGTATAATGCCCTTTATAAGATCTTTTAACGCATCTGTGTAAAGATATATAGCTTTTTGCTTATTACAGTACACTTACCTTTGCCTCTGACTTGAATGGAACATGTGCTATGCAGTATATCTACACAGAGGTAAAATGAGGGAGAAAGTCTTGTCAAGAAATACTGTCGATTGTTAAATGAACAAAAAATGACTGCTAAAGTTTGTGGTCTGTATAGAGGAATGTGTAAACTCAAAAAAATTAAGTTATTCCATGTCACAAAGTATGATCTCTTATTCCAGATGAAATATTAATTGGTAGAAAAATCCCACCCTAACCATCAGCTTACAAGAAGATCAAAGATATGTGAAATAGTTATAATGAAATGTTGAAGAATATTTTCAAAAACCTTCAGTTTGGTTGGCAATCAGATTTGGTCAAAGCCTTACACTGAATTATCTTTTCATACTATTATTTTCTCATTTCTAAAAAGAAGGTTTCTAACCACCATAGAAGTGAGGTTCTTGGAACTGCCTTTGACAGAAACAAAGGTAAAAAAACCCAGCTAATTCTAAGGTAGAGAATCAGCTTATTAAACTGATTATAAAACTTGGCCTCAAGAGCAGAGACTGGGCACATGACAGAGATTTCCCTTGAAGTCTTGAGTACCTATATGAGAGCTCTTTTGAGATAAATCACCATGTCCAGTGTTCTAGAACTTTTCCATGTCCAGTTGTGATGTGCAGTCAGCTTTATTGGGCTGATGTTTTACCAATAGTATGAGCAAAGCTTGTCCACTGTTCCCCTGTCCTCTGTGCCTCCTGGCACCATGAGCAGCAGAGACGCTCTCTGTTCTCTTCCTGCAGCTGCTTTATGATTTATCTGAAATTTGGAAATATCTTGGCCTTAAAGGTTTGTGGATTCTGCCCACTTCTTTCTCCTGCCTGTGCCTTCAGAATAAAGCCACTTGGTTAGTCCTTTTCTATTCCATTGCAGAAAGTCTCCTAACTATGGGTTTTCATAGAAACAAAATTCCAAAGGATTTAAATCAACTGAGACCAAACTGTCTATGAAACTGCTCTTTCAGATCAGCTCCTGAGCTTTACCATCCTCACTTGCTACTTCTTGACCCTTCTAAGAACATGAGCGGAGGAGAGGTTGCTCTCTGATGCATCCTCCCCTAACACCCTCCAGCTAGGAGGAACTGTAGAGACTGGGAGCACCGGTATCGGTTTTGCACCCAGATACCAGGAAAGCTGGGCTGTGTATCCTAACCCTAAGATCACACCTCACTTCACATTCTTATTTCTTAGTGAAAGAAGTTCATGACTGAACTTAGTACTTCTCTCCAGAGTGTGCTTTCTCATTGTTCTCTAAGAGTAGCTATCAAAATGGAAAAACTGGGTTTGTTTTACAGTTACCTTGGAATGCCATTATTTTTATTATGAAATGATTTTATAGCTAAATGTATTACTATTTTAGCTCAACCTTGACCTCCTTTTGTAAAGCAAGAAAAAACAGGAGACTAGAGTTAAATAATCCTTTTACTTCTAAAAAACCCCTCTGTTATCTCTATCCCGGCTTAGTTCTCTTGCTATCACAATATATGCATACGTACATATAACTATAGGTAAAAATATATGAATAAATTGTACTAACCTGTGCATGCAGAAGAAAAATGAACCCAAATTTCTGTACTGTTTGCTGTATTGAACCTGCCATATTGTTTTGGAATAGAATGAAAGTTCCAACCACGGGTGCACAAAGGCAGGATCTAGCATCTCATACCTGATGAGAAACAGGTATGGTAGGCTGTTACCAGCATTAGCTTGCTGAATTTGTTCAACAGCATTTTTGTTTACTAATACTTGCACATGTTTAAGGTCAGCCTGTTCTCCTCAAAGCAAACATTCTGAAATACTTTTATTGTAAAACTGAAACCAAAATTTGGGCCTCCATTTTTGTCTCCTTCCTTTTCCTCAGTATGAAATATCTCTGTATTTGCTTTTGCTGAGTATCAAGGCCTTTTGTGATTATATACATGAGCAGATGAGCTGCAGTCTTTTGTCACAAAATAATGTAACTTACTGGTTTATCAAGAGGATTTTTTTTTTTATTCTAAGTAATAATTAAATTATATGTAATTAATGTTTTAGTAAGAACACATTATATTTCTCACTGACAATTGGAAATAAGATTATTTTCTAATTGTACCTAGTAAAATCATTTTGCTATAATATCCTTTAGTTTTCAAAACAGAACTTGATTACTTCCTCTGGAGAAAGTAAAAAGAGGAAGAAGCGTAATCTTTCTTGATTTATTTTGATTAAAAAAACCAACTCATTTTCATTTATATTCATGTACATCTAGGTCCACCTTAAGCAAAATAGCTTAAAATAGTCCTCCATAGATATATTAGGATATTTTTCTATACTATATTTGTTTTCAAATGTGCTTCAAATTTAGTGTGTTACGTGTTGGACTACATGCATGAAAATCTTGAAGAAGTATATCATTAAAGCAATTTGTGAAGGATGGCTAAAAGATTCCTGTGGTCATGTGAAGTATGATCAGCGCTAATAAGATTCTCGGCAGTACTTGGACTGCGAGTGAAGCCAGCATAATGCTAGCACTAGTATGGTGGGACACTTAGGAGTATGCAAGTCAAAATTATTTGTTGATACATTTTACTAGTGAAAAATACAGAACTAGAATTTCAGTGAAATATGAACTTGAGACAGATAATAAATATACATGTCAATATAGACAAACTTTATGTATATACTGGATCTGGAAATGATTTCTAACAGAAAATTAACCTTATTTCTAGCTAGATTTGAAAGGACAAATGTGAGAGGATGCTGGCTTGCAGTAGAGCACATTCAGAGGTTGGCCCCTTGTCACCTCTGTGTTATGCCTACAATTGCACTTACCTATTGCAGCTTCTTTGTTTATTTTTCAGCAATTCCTGACTAAACAGCAATTACCTTCAGTGCAGGACAGCAAGGGGTGTACAGGGAAAGAAAGAACATTTTATACTCCTTGTGTATTCTATGGATTTGTGCTTTTATTTCACCTGACAGGAAGAAGCACAGAAAACAGGCAGCATTAGGTTTTGATTTGGTTATTTTCTTTTTAAATGTCCTGAGACACTAACATTGTTCAGGCTGCGAGATTCAGATTTCGAACACTCTTATTTCAAGTGTCATTGCTTATCATTATGATAAAAAGACATTGCAACTGAGAGATAGCGTCTGTGTATATTTTCAGACCCTCTTTCCAGTGGATATTTTCAAACAGAAGATCCTGTTGAATCCTGTACACGGAGGTTGATTGGTGCTGTAATTGATTTAAAGCTGATTTCTCTTAGAACTGTCATTGGAAGACTGGAGGTGATAACACAGCTTTCATGATGAACACTGCATATGGTTAACTGATAAGGAAGTTGGAGAGGAAATACTATATTTAAAAACCTTCAGGATGGAAGGAAGAGAAGAGGGAAGGAAGGAAAAAGCTCTGACAGTGTTAACATTTCTGCTGGATCCAAACCAGCACGGAGTCCTGCATCAGGGCCAAAAGGATGCATGCAAATCGCAGAACTGGAACCCAGATCAAAGCAAAGCAAGAGAAGTTTTCAAAACAGCAGCACTTATTTAAGAAAAAAATGCATATATAAAAAACCCAACAACATAGTGGTGAATTATTCTAAGACTTGGATACTCCTCAAAATAGTGTGACAAATTCCTCTAATGTTACTGTCTAATTTACCTTCTGTAGTCAGTTTAGCCCAGCTGACTTGAAACTCTGACGTACAGATTTATATATACTTGTATGTGATTTTGCATTTTAAAAGGCATATTATTTTAGACTTTGCTTTCTAGTTTTGATAGCTCTTCAGGTACCTGAAAATGGCACTTTTCTCTAATTTTTTAATTCTCATGGTTTTGGAAGTTGCTCAAGTTCATTCACACCTTGAAAACAGCTTGAAAAATTCTTACCAGTCTGTTCCTGAAACGTTTATGATACCCAGAATGGGAAAATGCGGTAAAACTGGCAGGTACTCTTAGAAATCTTAAGCTGATACATCATGCTGTGATTTAAGTGCAAAAATCATAATAGTAAACAATTCATAAACTGTAATTTGTTAATTTAATTTTATGATCTTTATGTGGAAGATGAACAACCCTCGCAAGATTTGTGCCTTGATTCACATATCTGTCTTAAAAACTGGGATTTTACTTATGGCATCTCTCTCTGAAGTGCAGTTGGACATATGTAGTACCAGCAGGGGCTATCTGCCTTCAAGGTTTTGATTCTCTATAGGTCTGCCAACACTTTGGAACCCGTATATAGAAATACATGAGGTAAGTTATAGCATTTAATATATGTGAGGTTTTTTATTACTTTTTAAAGTGGTGATATCTCTTGAATCTTCTTTCGTTATAAAGTGAAAGAACAGTGACAAGTCTATTTTATGCAAATGTAGGTAATGATCCATTAACCCATGGTGTCAAAGCTATTTTCACATTCATCATTTGGTGACCTTCTAATATGAGGAAAATAAATACAATTCCAGCCTATTCTGTTGCACTAATTCATTTTCTAACAGTATAATAAGCTTGTAGTAAAACAATCAAATTTTGAATTGTAGGTGAGGAATGAGGAGCTTAGTGTTGGACACACAACACCCCCCCAATTAAAAAAAAAAAAGAACAAACTTTAAAAGTGAAGTGTTTTACTTTTGGTTTTTGCACTTGGATGTCAGAGTGTAAAGAGCAACAGTGAATAACAATTAATTGTAACAGTGATAAGAGAAAAGCTGTTGTAAGCAAAGTACATAGTATTAACAGACAATGAAATCAGGGTCTCTTTTTTTAACATTTTTTTCTACCCATATGCGTATCTTCAGAATACTTGTGACTGGAAAAGGTACCTGCATCTTCTGTTTTATCCATATGGTCCCATAGTAACAGATGCCTGAAATGGCTTCGGAAAGGTGTGACTCATACTATCTGCTGGATTTTTTCTGGCATTTTTTCCCTTGATTTGTCAAAATATTGCACAAAAGAATGTTCATTTATAGGATTACAGACTAAAACCTAGATTTAGAAATGCTGTCATAAATGCCTGCATGCAGTCTAGCTGCCTTTCCTGCCAAGGACTGTTTGTTAATGCTTAAATTAGCCATCTGATGGACTGGTGCCTTGTTGTTCACAAATGTCAACTGCTCATGAAAGAAATAACAGGTTTTTTTCCATCAATTCACAGAATAACATTCTGATTGAGTTCATAAACCCACTAATTGCTGGCTAAAATTTGCATGTACTTTCTTTTGCATTGATAGTGCTCCATTGTAGGTTAAATGGCAGCACATAGAGCTGCCACCAAGACTGCAAGTAGGAGTCTTCAAACTTTGTCTCTTTGAAAGAAAAAGTGGCTGAGACAAGAAAGCAGAAAACTTGATCTCAGTCTTGTTTCTGGTTATAATTGTATATAATCATTAGGTAAAGAAGTAAAATTACAGGCTTTTCCTCTATATAGGGTTTATTCAGATAAAAGGCATATTAATTTTCTGTGTTTTTCTTCCATTGAAGTGTACTTAGTGTTTAAGATGATTCATTTCTTTTTTGTCGTCTCCATCTCCTTTTTCTTCTGTCCCCTCCAGCTCTGAATTCCCCAGAATCCAGAACCTGTAGCAAAGTCCACATGAATTAAAAAAAAACAACCAAACAAAAAAAAAGTAACTGTTTCTAATTTGAGAAGCAGTATTTAAGAAACTTGATCTTTTAAAAACATTTTTCTTGAGTTGTCAAAAAAAACCAAAATCAAACTGTGACTTGTTTCCTGTAATGCTATTTAATTTCTAAAATCACATTACCAAAATAGCTATTTAATTTGTACTTTTCAGCAATTTTAAACTAGTCCTCTACTGTAGTCTTAGGAACTGTTCCTTAGAACACATTTTACTTCTGACATATAACTGCCCCTTGACGCTCAGACATCCTCAGTCTGATTGAAAACGTGATTTTTACAGCACTCTACCAAACTATTCTGAGAACCAGTTAAATCAGTTTGGGTAGCTACAAATATCTGGAATTCCCATAGCTCACTAGCATTTTACTTGACTATATGTAAGCAAACGGAGATATTCTCAAAGAAATAGAGGCTTTAGTGGACAGACTGAGAACACAGAGTGCCCAGATGGAATATTGTCACCATCGGTGTGTTTGTATCAAGCATGAAGATAAGGTTTGCCTATGTCGATCTCCAACGGCAGAGCCTCCAGAGATGTTCTTTAAATCTCTGCTGCCTCTCGACTGTCCCAGAAAGGCTAGTCAGCATATTCAAAACAGAATGTTCTTAATATTAGTTTAATAGTTTCATATATCCAAACTTTCAAATAATCAGAACATGGTGAGAATGCACGCCTGAAAAAGAGGGAGCTGATTGAGGTGGAAGTGCTTGAGGGGACAGAGTCACCTTGGAGTTAGGAAATGACGGCGATCCTTTGAGACTTTGCCTTGTTTGCAGTGGGATTATGTTTCCCAGAGCACACTCTCACAAGGGAGGTAAAAGGGAAATTTTTCTTCAATAGCTACCCTCTTGAACATTTTTACGTTTCCAAAATTTGCAGCTAAGACGACAAATCCTCTTTCTGATTCTCCCTCTCGTAGCACCATCCCTAGGTTTGGTTTTGTCCTATTTACAACAGGGACAGGTCACCAGAAAAGGGGAAACGACCAAGTGTGGCTATTCCCAAGGTGCATAATGTGCCTGGAACAGGCTGTGAGGATTATTGCAATACAGTATGTTATTTGAGAAAGAAGATTCCCCCACACACACACAACCGACAGTGAAGGAACATCTAAAGCAGTTATTTTAGTCACCCAAACTGAAGTTGACCAAGACGGTCCATACTTTTTTAAAAAGGGTAGGGGACCGGTTAGCCAAAGCCAGCAGTTAACTATTCCATTTTATTTCATGCATGTTATTTGCATGTGGGATGGTAAAGTATCTTGCTTTCAGAATGTGAGTGTATGTGAGCCAGCATTTGAAAATGAAGATGAGGGCACAAAGAGATCTGGTATTCACAGCAGGAACTTCAAACCTCACGTCTGGCACGCGCTACTTACTTTTAATAGCTTGTGCTCTGAAAATCTGTTAAAAACTCCTTATGCTAGTTAAAACCAGGCAATAATGAGTCCACAAGTAACTGTTTGCTTTGGACCACAATGGAATATGCAGTTTCCACATGACTAGCCTCAACCTGATGAAAATGTTCAAATATAGCCAATGTGAACACAGTAGGGTAACAGCTAAGGGTTGGCAATATAAACTATTCATCTGATATGAACAGAGTACAAACTGGCTGTATCAAAACATAACCGATTTGAGAGTTTTGCAGCATATTTAATCTCTGTTCAAGCTTTTTTTCTTAAGCCATATCGATTCCCTAAGCTTGTTAAAGTTGTAACTGATCATAATTAGCAGTAATCTTCTAGGCTACTGTTGTAACAATAGAGTACTTTCTTTCTAAAAGGCTACAGGACTTCGTATATAAATTTTGTGTAGGATTAGGGTAAGTAGGCTTCGTTAACTTAAGCTACACCAATGTTTCTAAGAAATGTCTTATACCTTTTTTGTTTTTATATGGATTCAATAAGAGGTTCCCAAGGCTTTCTTGAATAAATAATTTTCTTCTTTTTTCTCCCTCTTTCCTTGCCTGTATTTCTTTATAGCTAAAAATCAATTTACTAGATGACTCCTTTTGTTTCATTTTTTGTTGTTGGGTTTTTTTGTGGTGTGTCATCGTCCCCCCCCACCCTACTTTCTAATCCTCTTAAATGACATATTTTTTTTTTTTTTAATTATGTGAGAGAGTAGTGTGGTCTAGACATGGCTTCAACTGGTATTTTGGTTGGGAGGAAAGGTTGTTTTTTAAAAATTTCGTAAGTATTTGTCTGTGGTTTGGTATCACACAAAAAATAGCTAGTCATCTCCATGTTGGCTTGTGAAAGTCGTCCTGCTTCTGCTACAGGACATCACTTTCACTTTATTTAGATGAGCTGCTATGCTCCAGCAAAGTACTCTGTGAGAAAACTAGCCATTTCATTGTGCATTAAGAATTAACAGAACAACTAGTTAACATGGGGTTTCTATGGAGAATCTTGATACTGTGATCTTCTGTTATGCATTATTTATGTATATTTGTTACAGTGGTGAGTGAAATGGGTAAGCATTTGGCACTTCAACACTGCGTAGAACACACTAACGTAGAAAAGAATTCACGTGTGTCGAAACTGCTTCTGTGCCGCATATTCACTTAAATGCAAACAGCTCATTGTCATTGTTATATAGGGTGAATGAAAGGGTAGGAGACATGCGCAATTTTCCTTTTTTATTGACTACAGAACATTTATTAGAAAATAGAGTTCTGTTACTTTGAGAGACATATCAGGGAGACTTTCGAGTCACCTTTTTTCGAGTTTCTTTGAGATTTTCTGAGGCAGAGTTGAAAATCAAGTACAAGTTTCAAAGATGATTGTATCAGTGCAGAGCATTATTTGATGTGTTTGAGGGTTATTGTACACTTTTGCTGCTGTTTTCAGTGAACTGCCAATAAAGTAAATAATAAAAAAATTAGGCACAGATTAGCAGTAACTAAGAATATGGTTACTTTTAGTGGTGAAGTTAGAAAGGCAGTGAACAGAAACTGCTCCTATGGGTATTGTGTACTCTGGTTTACTAGTATTGCTGCTTCAACAGCTTTGTAAAGAGAAAAAGGAAATCTGCTGACCACTGTGTAGTTGAATGTCATAAGCAAGTGATATTCCATATCTTGAAAAACTAGCTGATAAAAGAAAGATTGTAATTATGTCACTGATATTAACATTTTAGGGAAAAACAGTTAAATAATTTGCACTGATTTGAAATACTGTATTGTTTGTAGGAGATGATCTACCTCTCAGAAAGAAGTATTTTTGAAAAATTTGTATTAAAAGAGATACATGAATAGTAAAGCAGTTAAACTAATTTTCTAGGTAATGTTTTTGACCAGAGTATGAACTTTTCTCAAGGTCTAAAAGTTTTATTAGTTCCCATCTGTATCCCTGCTGTCTTCAGTTACAGCAGGTTTACATAAGCTCCTCATTTCGTTTTGATAGTGTCAAAACTTTCCATGTTGACATCTGCAACATTTCATTTTTGCTTCATAATTTTGATTCGTTTATCTAGATATATAAATGATGCTAAATCTATATTGTAACAACATCTATTTTTTTAATAAGATGCATGGGTGGTTATTTTACATAACACAGTGCAGTATAATATCCAGAAGTAGAAGGAAAATGAAATGACATTTCATTTGTTTCGGAACTTCCAATGCAATTCATGTTTTATAGGGATGTCAATTTTTATTTCACTGCAGTCTTTATTTTTAAATATGTAAATTGTGTGTGTTTGTGTATGAATATATGAATACATGAATATATATATATGAATATAGATATGCAAACATAGTTTAAGAAATTTTAGGAACAATTTCCTTCGGGATGTTTTTAATCAATAGCTTTCTGTTACTCTCTGCTCTGCAATGATTTTTGGCAATGTCCGACGCTGTGTTCTTCAATCAATTAGCTACATTGCTCTTTAAAAGCCTCTTCTCAACCACTAGCTCACTGGCTAGAGCACATCACCACAATACTGAATGGTGGTAGAAGCAGGGCCCAGAGATGTAGCTCTTCTCTCCATCCACACTGTAGAGCCAGGTTTACTTTTTCCCTCTTTTTAGCTCAGTGACTATGTAGGTAATCCATATAAAATGTGGTAGCAGAAACAGATGGAGTTGCATAATACCCGACAGCATAACAGTTGGGAACCCTCTGAGGAGGTGTGAAATCGGGATTGCAGTCTCCTCAGCTGGAGGAGGATATGGACCGGGATCTCCCCTGGGGAATGTTTTGTCAGCAGGGTAGGCAGTAGTAGGCAGGGGGGCACCTTTTTTTTTCTCTTTTTTTCTGAAATAATCAGAGCTCGACTACATGATGAGCCCGACAAGTGAAAGAGCTGAATGTAGTCTTGCCCTGATGGGTCTTGACCATAAACTTGAACATTTTCAGAACTCATTTTTGTGCCTGCTCTGTAAGAGGAGCTCTGGGTACCCATAAGCGCTAGAAAGTTAGATGAAAGCTCTTAATGTTTATGGATTTAGATGCCTAAGGCTTCTTGAAAATGTATTCTAGAGTTTTATACCAAAAATGTCAAATTAAAGTTACTTCAGCAATGGCATTTTTGTTGTTTGTATAGAACTGTTCTTTGTAATAACTAAAATAACTCATCTGGGGAAGGTACAGATGCTAGACAGAAGGATAATGTTGTGCCAATATTTAAAAAGAGTAAATGCAATGGTCCTGGTGATTGCTAGCCTCTTAGCCTGATATTGATCTGGAGGAAAATAATGCAGTGGTTATTACAAGGCTTGCTTTATAAAAATTTAAGGAAGGTAATGTAATTAATGCCTAACAGGAAAATGCTGAGGGAAAATAGATCCTACCAAGCTACCTTGATACTGATTTTGATGAGATTACAAGCTTGATTGATAACACAAAGATGTTGACATTAGTCATATGCCTTGGAAAAAATATCTGTAGCACATGATACCTTAAGAAGAACAGCAAAACAACACGGTGCAGTAGATTAAAAATAAGCAACTGGTATATTTTAAAAAAAATTTTGTTTAAAACAATTTTAGCATCACTGAGTAGGTATGTTTTGAGGTTCTTTTTTCTGTACTATTTAACACTTCACTACATGTAATAAATATAAAATGAGTATTCATAAAATTTTCAGATTACACAGGGGTTGGGGATGCGTTTAATGATCATAGTAACAGATCAGATTCAGAGTGGCTGGAATTTCTTGTGTGCAAGCAAGCAGCACGCGAAAAAGCCCATGCCTTTAATAAAATCACACTTTCAGAAAGGAAGATCCTACCTAGGAAGTCATTACTCTTGCAGGCTGTTCTTTTGATGAAAATGAATTAAATATGAGTTCTTAGTGCTATGTATGTGTACACAAGGTGTATCAGGTAGGAATGGAAAAATGGTACCTCTGAATTTTGTTCGTTTAGAAACACTCAAAGAAAGTCACCTACCTCTGTCCACAGTTCAAGGCATGTGTTGAGAATTTAAACAATATTCATAAAAGATGAAAAGTCTATATGCTTTCCCTGTAATGGAAAACTGGAAGAAACTAAAAGATCTTAATTTGTCCAAATTGTAGAAGTGAAAGTTAAGGCCTCACTCTGTTTTTGGATGGGGAACAGTAATTTGATAGATAATTGGAGGGGAAGGGGTACTTTCCTGTCAAACAAATAATAATTGCTAAAGGCTGAAACCATAGCTGTACAGTTTGGGCTGAATTTCTAAATAGTGGAAAACTCAAAACATTTTTTAGCCGTAGTTACAGAGCGACTGAGCTGTCTCACTGCAGTGATCCTTTCCATTTTACACTGAAGGGCTATCTTCATTATGGTGATAGTGGTGTGTTTGTGAGGCCAGCTGAGCCACTGTCCAACAAAACATTCCAAAGGTATGGAACCTGGAGCTTTGCTTGGTGAGGGCATCAAAACTTGTTCCAGCACAAAATTCCAAACGCTGTTGTATGGGTAAATGTGCAACTCTGTCTTATAACATTTCTTATAGTCTTAATAGTAATGGAATGGAAATTGCTGATAGCTAAAGACTAGCACAATTCCATGCACAAATTCAAGAGCCAGCTAAATGCTGGCTGTGTGAGGGGTGTCTGTAAGAGCGGGGAAAAGCTCTATCAAGCTAAGGAAACCAGCAATTGTCAAGAAAGAGCAATATATACCTTACTGGTATATATTATTTTGAGAAGCTTCAAGACAGAAATGACAGTTAAGTGGAATTTTGGAAGGTGAGAAAGAATAGAAGATAGACAGAACAAGCCCCATACCTGAGTTATGCAAGACAAATTCCCAATTTTATTTTTAGCAAGATAGAGCAGTCGTAGAGATTAGAGCAATATGCTATAAATGAAGAGTGATGACAAAGCATATGTTGTTAAAAACTGAGGAAGGATAATTAAATAGGACAGAGAAGGCTGAAATTTCGTCCGCATTCCATAATGCAAATGAAAAGAAGCCATTACAGTTGATCTTCCTTGAGAAAGTGGTCTACGTATATTAATTTCTTAAGTCAAAAAAGAGATTAAATGCTTCAATAAAAAATTCCGAATTTTTAACTTCAAGTTATTGTAAATATCCTGATAGAACTAGATTCAGAGTTCTACAACTAGAAGAGATGAAATGGAGAATGATTCTCTTATTATTATCATCATCATCATCATCATCATCATCATCATCATCTTGTGTTAAGTTTTGGTGTAGAATTAAGAGAGGTCCTTTTTGGGAAAGGGAAGAAGTAGCAGTTGGTCATGTAGGGAGAAGAGGAGAAACTGGCATTAGGAAAATAAGTGCTAATTTTGAATATAGAATTGACTTAGAATTTCTATGCCAAATTCATTGTTTTTTTAAGGGCTTAATTCACTAAAATATGTCTCTGAAAGGATCCTAGACAATGTTCTAAGTCTAGTTTTTCGGCATGCTTAAAATTGCTTTTCTTTGCTGCTGCTACCTTTGTGAGCACATAAAAATGAATAGAGTTCACTCACTGTTCATATGCTTAAATAGTAAGTGCTATAAATCTGTGTTCAGGTATGTGCCCCTTCGTGTAGTGCGCATCCTCAAGGTAGTAATGCTTTTGATATATATATTTTTTTAATTATCTTATTGTTTAGTGTGCATTACTCTATCAAGCTAGATAAATTCTGATTGTCTTGAGAGTAGACAGGATAATAAACCAGCAACATTAGTAAACCCCAGACTACAATTTCAGGTAAGCCTGAAGCAAGTATGGTTAAATGTTTCTAAATACCCACATGCTTAACATAGCGATAATATATTTCATTTTTACAGACCTATGTACTTTTAGTGCATGACCTGGTTTTGGGGTGAGGGGGAAATTGCTGAAAATAATGTAAGGCAAGTTTTTCCTTGTGCTATGCTTAGAAGTATGAGGAATGCTATAAATCTTTCATTTGGAAACTTCGGAGTTTCCAAATCTTCTGTCTTAATAGAAGATTCTGTCGAACATCTGAAACACCAAGGACCTCCTCATAACTGAGCCTCAGGCTCAATCAACTCCGTCTCTTACTGGTATTGAACAAATATCTTGTTGAAAGCAAAAGTATTTTTCAATTTGCCACCATTCTTACTAAAAGAGATTTAAAAAAGTACGGAAAGTTCCTGGTAATATCCTATGGTCCCTATATTAATCTGTTTTTTCCGTCCCTGTGGTGTAATTCGTCATCAGTACGGCTTAAGCATGAACACTTATTCATCCTGCCTGGGCCTGGGATCCCTGTAATCCCCTGACCCAGGCTGGCTAGCTGAACAAAAGGAAGCCTTAATTAAATTATTGCATAAATTCCCTTTGGAGAAGGTGAACAAAATTCACTAGATGTAGGATATCCAGCTCTGAGCAGATGTGAAAGGAAATATGGAAGCCTAGTGAACTGCCAGAGGAATCCCAAATATAAGCTATTGAAATGTGATGCTTTGAGAGATGATTATTTTTGAAAGAATTGCATCCCCTTTTGAAGTGTTCTTGTTTTTTCTCAATCTAGCTAGTGTCTGGGAGGTTTGTTTGGGTTTGATTAAATACGTTGTACTTTTGACTGACAGTCTAGTTGGTGCAAAAGAGGGGAGCATCTAGGTTTGCTGCCTCATTGCTGTGCGGTGTACAGACTCGTCAGAAGAGGAGCAGAGAAACACAAACGTTTCTCTGATATGACAGGGTGCTGGAGAACAGCAAATATTATACGTAGAGCTTGTTGGCTTTGTGAAGCCAGCAGAGATCTGTCAGTTTGATATTTTGGGTGAAAAGGGGAAGGGGAAGAAGGACTCCCCAAAATACTCTCTTAGTAAGAACTAACATCTAAAATGACTGTGTTTGAGTGCCCTGAATCAGGTGCTGGTTGACATGGTGAGCAGAACCTTGAGCATGCTCTGTGATGGGCTGTACACTCCTCCCAAATACCATCTTACACACACGTACAGTTCCTGAAACCAAGGAGTGCAAGTATAAGTTTGAAACAAGACATTTCAACCTGCCAGTATTGGGTAATCGCTCTGGATACTTTTTATTTTTCTCAGTTTAGTACGACTGTAGATTTTGAAATACTAAAACGGCTGCAATAGAGTATTGCCACAGCCTTGCAAGGCCTTAATTGCCTGCCTGCATTTGTGTCTTTCTGTCCAACAATAACTGTTTAGTGAACGGATTTAGGATGTTATTGTTAACTGTGGTACCCCATGGCTTGTCATGAGCTTCGATGGAAGAGTCGTCTCTTCCATTTCAGGATGGAACTCTATAGCTCAAACTCAAATTGCTGTCCGAGTCTGAACCCATCCCACAAAAATGTACCAAAGATGAAATGCACAAGGACCAACGGTGTTACATCATATTTAGCTGTTGTATTATACTTAGCTGCCTGACAGCTGGGATGTTCCTTAACAAGATGTAGTCTGGTAATGACCGTAACAGTACAAAACCTGTCATGATACCTTAACAATAGCTTGTTCTTTCAGTTCTGCTATGCTCTCTTAATGCCACTGCACAAGTAGCAGAGACAATTACTCATTGACCAATTCAGTTATTTTTATGTAGTCGGACATGCTGCTAATGCTAATCAATTAGGATCTCCTTGTACTACTGGGAGGTCTTTATTTATCTATGGGACTGAAAGCATTTTAAATCTCTTTAGAAAAATATCTTTCTAGAGAGAAGTTAGTAATTATCTAAAAAGATGAGGAAACCTCCCACTTTCTCCTCTTTAGTAAGGACTTTTTGTCAGGGAAGTAAGATTTTATGGAAGTATAGGCTCTTGTTTTACACTGAACGATAATAATGATGAAAAATAGAGTGAATCAGGCTATTTGCATATGGTTCCTCTAGCAGCAGTGTTTCTGTTGTCTCCTTCTATGCTGTCACTTAAAATCTGTTCCATCTGAACAGTGAGCCACGTTGGGAGCTGATCTGTCTGCAGACTACTCAGGTTTTTGATCAGTAGGGTTAGCTTTTTGCACATTCAAGCTTTCTAAGCAGGCTTGGATTGTGCAAGTGCTGGTGTTGGCACACTGGAGGAGGACAGCCAAGCCTGGGTTATAGAGCAAGATCAGGAGCAGGTATTTTAAACTGCCATGGGACTGTAATCCTGGTGTATTGTCTGACTGATGTGCGTCTTGCATGGGAGGAATTTAGCAATTTGCTGGGTAAGTTGTTTTAGAGAAAAATACTGGCTAATACCGTCCCATGGCTCAGGCAGAATCTCTTTCTGTTGATTTCAGTCCTTGACCTTTGCCATTAAGTTGTCTTTCACTTTTTGCAGTACAGCAAATTCTTAGCAGATTTTCAGCTCTCAGTTAGCTAATAGTTCTGCATGAGTAGGTTCACGCTGGTTTAAATGTTGTCTCACTGCTGACCTTGTGCAGGGTGTTCTCAACCCCCCCTTTGCACAGGTACAAATTTTTGAGAGCAGGGCAAGGAAAACATTCCTTCTGTCACATCATGTAAAATGGAGTTTAAATAACTTTTTTTGAAAACTATGAGAATGCAAAATCAAAAACTAAAAAAAGAAGGAAGGAGAGAAAATGTTTGCTATTGGGAAATAGCTTTATAATGAACTCTTGCCTCCTAACTATTTCAACTAGGTACGATAGCTCTTATCCAATAATAAATAAAATAAAATAGTAGCTAAATCAAAGTTCAGTTGGGTCAGGTATACACTAATAACAAACAAGGGTAAGGATTCAGAAGCATAGTCCAGAAGCATAAAAGCAGCTAAGCTGGTGATGCCAAGAGTCCAGCCAATTCAATAAAGTCTTTTGGAAAGTGGCCACTAGGGAGACATAAAAGATACAGGACAAACGGAGCCTTCCCAACCGTGGGATACCGCACAGGTTTTAACTGATGACTTAAGGAGAAAAGAAAGGCACTTCTTAGCTGGAATTTGTATCTGTGCCATCATAACTGATAGGCAGTGACAGACTCTGCCCTGACCTGTTTTTGAACCCACTGACTTCCATCAAACCCTACAAGCTCATTTTGTATCTATACCAACTTACTTGTGTTTTATGTAGATACTAATAACATACTAATTGCTGTAATACTGCACCTACTAGTAATACTTCAAGGGAAGTGAGTATGATCTGTCACGTGTAGGTTGTTCATTAGTCCTAAAAAGGAAAAGAAATGGAGCAAAATACTGGATTTTCTTGTAATGCATTGATTTTGCTTTGGGCGATGGTATTTCTTAAGAGGCATGGAGGAGTTTTTATTTGTGTTTACACAGGCACAGAGCTATGCATTTCTGCTGGAGAGAGCCAAGGTCAACCAAATTAATATACCTCAATGTTTAAGAACGCTTCATTCTGCTGAAAGGGACACGGAGATTCCTCTTACCTTGAAGACCCTCCCCACAATTTCTGACCTGGGTTAGCCTCAGTCCTGTTGTTGAAGATACAAAATGCTGAAAATGGAGGCCACCAGAGATTTTGGAATAAAGGCACAGAGGTACATTAAAGGACAGTTAAGGACAGATTAATTGTACTATAGAATGGGGATATCTGAACAGTTTTATTTGCCCCTTTTTTTTTTTAAGCCATAGTGACTAAGGTGATAATTCCTTTTAAGCAGAAAACTAAGACAATTGTCTCTGACTGAGCTGATACTGTAAGAATCTACGTACAAACCTGGAATTTTTGATGATTGTGGTTATTTATTTACATTGGGGGGGGGAAGGTTCCCTTAGCAATTTTTTTAATCTGGATTTTTACTAAGCTCACATTATGAAAATGACTTGCCTCTGAAGAATGGTTCTATATAAATTTAGCCTTCATGATTAAATTTAGCAATAGAGTGAAGCAGAATTTTAACTCATTTAGAAAATCTCAATCCATCTCTTAATCAAGTTTCCATAATCAACTTAAATGGGAGGGAAGAAAATTAAGGAAATTCAATATTTAACAGTTAAAATGTGACACTCTGCAGACCCCAAGACCCTAGGAAGAAGAAAGTCCTGCTAGGCTCTCCTTTAAGGAACATTTTCCATTGTTGTCTAGCAGCTAATTTTCAAAGTTCCTTTTCACCAGTGGAGTAGTACTGTGTTGTGAATAGCAAAATTTGATGTTTTCTTTTATTACTGCTAGAAAACTTACTCAATTTAAGCTAAAAGAGATCTTTTGATACATTGTCTTTCTCAAATAAGTTCCCAGCAGTGAGAAATTACAGATTAGTGTCAAATGGTGATTCTCTGTCACTGAAATATGTTCTAAAACAGCAGCTCTCACGACACAAAGCTGTCTGGAATGGTACTATGTAGTGCCTCAAAGACAGTGTGTATTCTTGAGTTGTTCCTGGGCAGATGTGAGGTGGGGCAATTAATAACCTACACTGCTCTTTAAAGGATTTAATTTTTCTCTTCCCCCCCCCCTCATTTTTCCCCATTATAAGTTCTGCAATAAAGCCAAAAAATGAGATTTGGTATTAATAATGTTTCTAACCTTCTGAATGATTAATATTTAGAAGATGATTTAGTACGAATAAGGTTATTCAGTTCTTCTGATTATAAGACTTCATAGTGATAATGAACTCAAGGTTAAATAACACTTATATAGCACCTTTCAGTGGGGGAGTTCAAATGTTATACACACATAATTAATTATGCTTTAGAAGATTACTATTCTAAGCATGTAAGTAATATTAAGGAAAAGCAAAAGTTAGCAAAACCAGTATTTTGTCCCGAGTTCACATTGTGAGCCAGGAAGCCAGAGATGGGGGCAGAACCAAGCAATCCTGAGTTTCAGGCCCTCTCTTAATCACTGGACACAAATACTTTATTAAAAACAAAACAAAGCAAACTGCATTAAAACCAGAAATAGCTAACTCTGCACTCAAACTGCTATTCTGTTAACTTCAATTAGCTAAATGGGGGGGGAGGAGTGAGTAAATGCGAGTAAAACTTTGGGGGAGGCAGATTTTTTTATCAGAATGTCACTCCAGTGGCACTGTGTTGAGGTATGTGTGATGGGCACAAAGAGACTAAGCAGGAGAGCACATTTAAGTGCCAACAAAAGGTGAGGTTACCACTCAAATAGAAAAGGGTGGCTGTTGAGGAGACTGACAACTTGCTGCAACTTTGCTGTTCCAGTACATGAACAGGTCTCTCTGTTTGGCTCAGGTTTCCCTGCTGCCTTTGCAGTCAGCCAGCCTTTAAATGTGAACAAAGAGGTAGGGTTTGGGGTAATTTTATTTTAATTTATTTTAATTTATTTAGAGCTTTATTAGGATTAATGAAGGATTTAATAGGATTTTAATTAGTCAAAATAGAACAAAATCTAGATGTACAGTCCACGGCATGGATGCTCCTTCCCAAAAGCAAAAATAAATCTGAATTATAAAATATTTTGAATTATGTCTTTTAGTAGATGTAGAACCTTTTGATTTGAATGAACACTTTTTTTTTGTTACGAGAGGTGGAGGGGAGAAGGGGCAGGCATGGAAGATGTTTGTCGCTTGGAAGAAGAGATATGGCACTGCCCAAAATAATGGAGAATCAAGTCCCACTAAAGGTGTTTTTACAAGAGTCAATGCCACAAAATGTTGCCTTTTACCGTTTTCCCCCAGAACAAGCTGTGAGGTGAGAAGTCAGCCAGCGCCCACTCAGTCCCGTGACGGGGATCTGGGAATCCATCAGGCTGAGGGTTTTACACCTCTGAGCTATGGGAACCCCTTGCTCACATCTTCATGAATACTTGATCTCAAGTGTATCCCTGCCAGCGGAAAACCAAGGAATACGGCATGCACATGCACACTGTCACGTCAGGGTGTATTTACTGCTGGAGTCAGGGACCTCGTCTGTTCTGGCCCTCACCTCCCTTGTGTCTCCAGGGTGAGGGAAGGTTTTCTGCACTCCTTGGTTAGCTGAGAAGCAGAACACATTCAGCTCTGGCAATTCAAAATGAGTGAAAATTAAGGTAAATTAGAAAATCATGAACTATTTAATACTCCTATTTCCACATTATTTATTCAGAAGAAATTTCTATTAACAGTGCATTGGACTCACAAAGCAATTAACTCCATCCCTTTCACAGATCCCTCTACAGATACACTGACATGCTCTGCAGAACAAAGGACTTGATCTTTTGGGACTAAGATGCTGGTTTTTTGTGTTGTTTTTTTTTTTCATTTGCTTACCACTGTGTTAACGTGTGAGGGAGAATGATTAGTTACATTGCTGCATTCTGTGAAGACGTAGAAGGTCAGGAAGATGTATCTAGATCTGCATCCGCTTCAGAAATATTCCATTGCTAATATTCACATCCTCCAAAACAGTTGTCTCTTCTTCCTTCAAGTCTGCTTTGCCCTTGCCTCCCTGAGAAATAATGGCTGAGTACACAGCTTCCGATTCCTACATCTAGTTTGGTGCCTGACGGGAGATACAAAACACAGATAATGGTTCCTCTCAAAGAGGACAAGTATTGTTAGATAAACTATCAAGTCTTTCATTGACAGAAAGATGCGTTCTTTCTCAGTTCCATGGGGTTCAGGAGTCAGTTCTGGGATGGTGGATGCCTTTATGTGAGACGGTTTGTTTTCTGCATAGCTCTAATAAATACTGTAATGCTGAAGTAAATGCAGACTTTAATTATTCTAAAACATAATTTATACATTAGTTTCCATAGCAACTTGTCATTGCTGTGGCATGGTTGGAGCTAGTGACATTTGTGAGTGTAGAAAGCCAATTTATGCAATGATTTAAAATGTAGCATTTGATTTCTCAAGTAAATATTGTTGTTGTTGGTTATGGCCAGCTGCATTTATATTGAAATTGTTATATATTCCATAGGTATAAACTAGATGGGAAAATAAGTTAATGAGGTCACTGTATTTTAAGCATTAAGAACTGTAATTGAAATCTGTTTCTGCAGAAGGCTGTATTTTCAAAAATATACTACTTCGACACATGGGAATATTGTTTCTTCAAGGCTCGCTCCACTGTTAAATAAAGATTTAAGTGTTTAGCTCTGAAGGAATCATCACTTTCAACCAGGGACAATTCACTGTGCCAATAAAAAGGTTGTGTACCATTTGGAAAGAACAAGAAAACAATGTTCTTGGCTCTAATTAGTTTTCTTGATATATAAGGTAGTATATTTCTCAGAAGGATATAAATGATACTAACACTTTTATTTTGACATAATAAGCCTTCTAAAGAATTACTGAGTTTAAATGAAAAATACATACAGTACTTGCAACCCTGTTTTCCACTGTTACGCTTGCGACTATTGTTGCATGTATCTGTACGTGGAGGAAACTCTCATGGATTAAACCATGAGCTCTTGCTGCTGCAAACTTCTTCTTTTTTGTAATAGGCATCTTTAACAGATTATGGAAATCTACAGCAGTAGAACATCTTGGAGAAGAGCTAATTCATCCCCGAATGGGCTTGCTGGTGTGTAAGAGAAATTACGCACAAATCTTGTCTTGGCTACAGAATCTGATAGCTGCAAAACCACAGCTTACCCAAGAATGGTTTGACAAAGAGACCACAGTTGGTGCAGATAAAGTTAGCATGCCAAATACCCGTGACTTGATGCAGATTTATCTGTGATTCGTTGACATTGTTGTGAATATGACTTGAGTTTCTCTATACTGATCTCAAAGTCAGGGTACCATATGGTAACGAGTTTAAGACTTCAAAGATTTAAAGGTTTCTTCTGGTAATAGGTTCACTAGATTATCTGCTAGTACATGGGACAAAAACTGGACATAATGGAACAGTAGTTTCAGACATGATTTTTTTTATAATAATGTCAGGTTGGTTTTTTTTAGAATGTAGGTGAGTAGTTATTCAGTTTGAGGAGGAAGTACAGAACAAAGAAGAGAGGCAAATGTTTCTTACAAATATTTAAGCTAAGATAATACAAACCAAGGAGGAGGGGAGTATTGCTACTGTGCAGGTACCCTGGTGAAAAGGCCTTTATGGAGTTAACAGTATTCTGACAGTAATACAGACAGCAATACCTACATGCACAGTTAAAGGATTTTGTGTGGTCCCACAGGTGCCTTCACCATTGTGTAGCTACAGGCCTTGCGTTTGCAATTCTCCAGCCTGCCTTTTGCTTTCAGCTGTGTAACCTCTTGTGTAGCTGCTGCAGCTGTGTTTGTCCAGGCCCCGATGGCAGTGATGCACCTTTCTGTTGTTAGTGGTTTCATGCCATTGCCCCCGTGCAAACCTGTGGTGGGTTCTCATGGGAAGCAACTGCTGCTGGGGTGAGAATCGCCCTGCTCCCCCACTCCTTTCACAACTTTTTCCTACCCCTTTGTCATGGTTTAACCTCAGTCAGCAACTGAGCACCACGCAGCCGCTCGCTCACTCCCCCCCCTCCCAATGGGATGGGGGAGAGAATTGGAAAAGCACAAGTGAGAAAAACTCGTGGGTTGAGATAAAAACAGTTTAATAATTGAAATCAAATTATAATAATAATAATATGATAATAATAATAATAATAATACACAAAGCAAGTGATGCACAATGCAATTGCTCGCCACCCGCCGACCGATGCCCAGCCAGTCCCCGAGCAGCGGCCCCCCCAGCCAGCTTCCCCCAGTTTATGTACTGATTTGGCTGTGCCCCCTCCCAGCTTCTTGTGCACCTCCAGCCTTCTCAGTCAGGAGAGCATGGGAAACTAGAAAGTCCTTGGCTAGTGTAAGCATTACCTAGCAACAACTAAAACATCGGTGCGTTATCAACTTTGTTCTCATCCTAAATCCAAAACACAGCACTGTACCAACTACTAGGAAGGAAATTAACTCTATCCCTGCCGAAACCAGGACACCCTTATTTTCTGCTTTCTGTTTTTCATTAGTGGAAGACAAAACTTTGCACATAATGAAGCAGATAGCAGTCATTTAGGTGTCTGATAAGCATCACCCAATAATACATGTGCACAAAAGTGTAGTCACTAATCACAACACCATAGTTGCTCCTGATCAAGCATTCTCCAGTCGGCACTAACAGTATCAGAAATAGTAACTACTGTTTGGGAGTTTGAGCCAGGTCCAGTGAAAAGTGTCTCAAACTGAGGGAAAGCGCAGCAAAAAGTCAGTGCTGGCATCACAACCTGCTGTATTGCAGAAGCCCGTCTCAGCATCCTCTCTGCAACAGCTTAATGCTTAAACCAGCTCATCGGTAAATTACTACCTGAAGTACAGAGCATAAATATTGCAATTGTAACCATGCCTGGTTCACAAACAGGCATTGCATTGTAAAGGGACAGGGTGGGAAGCGGGGATGGAGGAGAACAGATTATCAGGAAACATCAGTTCTCCTCTCCTGCCTGCCTGAGAAATGGTCATTGTCCGTTGCGTCTGTTGTTTTCATTTTCCTCTTCATTCTCGTTTGATGACGGAGAAATAAGAAATAGATTTGTTCCTAGGAGGTCAGTCAGAACGCTGATGGAGAAATAGATTGAGATTGTGTTTTGGAGGAAATTTTCTAAGGCATTTGAATGTGGCTTTCCTTTTGCATTCTTCCCTCTCCTCCACCCTCCCCGGTTGCCAGAAACAACTGGCCAATGGAAATGACAGAGAGAGTGCTGGACTTCCACCAGCTACAAATTCATTTGTCTTTTTATATTTACCTGTTCTGTGTGTTTCCAGCTCCTGATGGAGATAGTAAAAGGTTGAGCATAACGTTACAAAAATCTGCCCTGAAAATGAATTGGGGTTGGAAGGGGTAAAATGTATTAATAAAATTGGAAAACAATAAAAAGTCACATCAGTGACTTTATTTTAGTAAAGTTTCTTAATAATTTTATTTCCTACAAAGATGTACACATAACATACATACATACATCTATTGCAACTATTGCAATACTGAAAAGATTGTAAAAATTAACTTGAAAAAGGCAGAGTATGGAAGACTACTGAAGACTGGCTATATCTTGAAGACGGTGTGGAAGCAGAAATTTTGCAGTTTTACTATAATGTCTCAGTTATTTTATCTGTAAAATGAGGATAATAGGATGTTTGTTGGGTGGACTGGTCAGAATACAGTCACGTAGACAAATTGCAATAGTTCAGGAAGTTACTGCTTGTCAAATGAGCAGCAAAAATGTATGAATAGTCCATCCTATTTCAAAGTAAAATGAGATAGCTTAACCCATGTGCATTATACTTGGGTAATGGAGTGTATTTTACATACACACACATATTCACACACACAGAGAGTTAATGACTGTGGCTTGACAGATAAACTATAATTTAACTGTCATCACGTGAATGTGACCAATGTTTCATGTGCAGAAGGGTAACACCCCTCACCAGCTTTGTAATTCATGTTTTCTAAATACACAGACATACGCCATATGCGGATGTTCTTGTGCCAGAGGAGAATGTTTAGGCTAGAGTACACAGACACCGTTGCTAGTTAGTAGGTTTTATGCGCATGGTTTTTTGCAATGTTAGTAATGCCGTTGTTGGAATTGCAGCCATTTATCTAAGTGACTAAAGTGTTTTCACTGTGGCTGTTTGCTTGAGATGTTTTGCTCCTTCACTCTGCTTTTGTTAATGGTGGACCTAAAGGAATCCAAATATTTTGCTAGTATTCTGTCAATACTGCAGAAATATCTTGGTAAACTGCTGCAATGTACTTTTCCATACAGTCAATTCAGATCTGTGGGCCAAAATTTTGGGTGGCACGTATTTGAAGCACTAGGAGAAAAATTGCCTTTTTCCAAACTAAAGAAAAGGTCATCATTCCATCAGTAGCTTACCTCTGTGTGTGATCCCATCCGCCCTCATTCAGCGGCTAACTGAAGGTGGAGGCTGTTGAAACTTCCTGGACAGTTCTCTTTTTAATAGGAAGGTGTACCAGGCTTTGCTTTTCTGTGCATCCAAAACTCACCTTAGCTAGAGAAATTAGGGATAAACTCTTATCTAAGCTTGGCAGATCTAGGACACTTTTATTAACTTAGTGCTTGAGGCACAAGAACTCGTGGTGTTCCTGCCAACCCACTCAGCTAAAATGGCTTAGTGGTCAGAGCACTCTTTCTGTTCCCTTTTCTTTCTGAAGGATTCACATCCATGCCTGCCCCACAGGCTATGGACTAGGGGAATTCAGTTTTGTTTCAGTCTTAGCTTCCAATAAAAAGATGTCTAATCTGTAGCCAATGTTTCCCTGTGCCTCCTTGTTCCATGTACGTGTGTTCAGAAGATCCTTTGGGAGCGTCACATTTTATACGATGGAGAGACTGAAGTGCTTAATTCTTGGTTGTGGATTCTACAGTGGTGTTAGGGCTAAGATTTGTTAGAAGGAAAAGGAAACTAAGGAAAAAAACTGAAGCAGTGGTTAAGCTTAAGAACTAAGTGCTTTAATGAGAGAGTAACAGCCAGCATGAGCTGACTCTAAGGGAATTGTCTCCTCTTCATCTCACAATCAGCAGGGAGGAGGACAATGAGAATTTCCTCTCTAGTTTCTCATCATTTTATATCCACAGTTGCAATGTTTTTCTTCACTTCAGGCTTGGATTCTGAATTGTTTAGATTTGGACTTCTTACACTCTGAATGAGATTTTCATTTCTGTGAACTGTATTGACATCAGTTTCCATTACTATACAATTCTGCTATATACTTTGTCCCCATTTCTGTATAAGCAATGTGTTCTTCAATTAATACCCAAAGGGATTATCAAAAGCATCCATTTGGTGACTGAAAGACTTCTATATTTTAGACTTATTTCTAGAAATTAATGAAATACAGCATGTGAAATGCTGCACTATATAACTCTCAGGGATCACTGGACACCATACCGAGGTTTGTAAAATATTGCTCTTTCAGTTAATTGTGTTGTGAGTCTACACACAGTTATCTGAAAAAAGATTTAAAACAACGAAAGGATTTTAGTTTAGCAAAGTATTTATTGCGCTGTGATCAATAAGATGAAAAGAATTTTAATGCATGTTTAGATTTCCATTGGAAAATTGGTGCCGCTTTGAAATGCATGCACAATAGAAATTAGTAGGTCTTCATTCTTTTACATGGTAGGTATACACATTAAAAACATACGTAGTCATGAAAATCTTATCAGTTTTCACCACATGTATCTTTATACTGCCATGCTTTGGTGGTTGCTGCATCATTTATTCACTACGAAAAGTGACATATGTAATTATAGGGGAAGGCACAATTACAAATTGCATGCAATTACATCCAAACAAGTAAACAAAATAAAACTACATTCAGCAAGCTAAGGAATAGTTGAAAGCCTTTTAATGGAGATGCCAAAGATGAGCTTTTGCAGCTCTACAATTTGCCAGTCAAATTGTTGTCACTTAGGAGAACTTCCCCACAGAAGCTCAGAGTAGAGCAAATGATTGGCAAATTGTCTTTCTAAATTATTATATACTGTTCTGATTGGTTTTCCCCTATTATTCTTTGACAAGATCTTAATATTTTCAAGTTGAAAACTTGCTTATTTTTCTTCAAACACTGAACTTTCCTATTCTGCATGTCTCATGAAGTGAGAGACATTCACTGTGTGAGGCATATCTCAGGAAATAAGTAATATTTTGAA
Organism: Pygoscelis adeliae; assembly: GCF_000699105.1. Lineage (NCBI taxonomy): Eukaryota > Metazoa > Chordata > Aves > Sphenisciformes > Spheniscidae > Pygoscelis > Pygoscelis adeliae. The sequence continues at coordinate 2,288,977 of NW_008824309.1, read as the reverse complement.
GGTGTGTTTGTAATAAAAAAGCTTTATGAGTTTTTAAAAAGATGGCACAAAAGAGGATAAATACTGTGTCTATATTGTTCAGAAGTTTATCACTGAAATAAGTTCTATCTTCTGGATCTAAATCAATGGGAGAAGTAAACAAAGCTGCAAAGATAAGGTCATGTTCTCAGGTATAGACAGATCCTATTGTAAAGAAATTGAATTTTGGTTGTAAACGACTGCTGAGAATTTCTTTGTTGTCTTGTAACTACAGCTGCAGTATAATTAATGCTGGTTAGGACTGCAGGATATACAGATCATGTTTTCTCCTACCTTTTCTACCATGATATGCAACTGCCTTTCACATAGAGCTACAACAGCCCTAATGGAATATGTGATGCTTTCTTGTGAAAAGTGACAGATTCCCCCACAGGGCACTTTTTGGTTTATAATTTTTTGAAAGATTAAAAGTTATTGAGAGGTTTGGATAAAAGGGAGAGCTGGCATAGGGATTCTTCCATATCTCTTTAACAAAGAAGAAGAATAAAAAAAAATGTTCTTCAGCCTCTCCAGACACAGTCAGACTATCTTATGATATCATGGAATGCGTTCTGCAGCTGCATCCTCTTGGCAAATAATCCTCCCTCTCCACCAACAGCATACTTCAAGGTAATTGGCTGAAATTTTCTTAGCAAATAATTATTTGACCAATTAAAGCCGTTAGCCTGCAGAGTGATAAACTGTAATAGATTTTTAATTCCTGCGAAATCCTGCATTTTAACAAATGGAGGGAAGATAAAGAGCATCTTGAAGTTGTTGAACAAATAATTTATTTTGAAAACACTGAAAAGATGCAAAACTTTTTCTTTCTGCAAACACTTCTGGAAACCAAACACTATTCAGATTGATGCTTAAGGTAAAGAAGCAGTAAAATGAGAGGTGATTACTGACATATAAAATTTATAGAGTTTCTTTTAGGCAGGATTTTTGAATCCTTTTTTAGTTTATTCACCCAGAATCATATAGTAAAAGATTATCTCTAGAAGTCCAAGACCTACATATAAGGGCCTACCCTGTTCTGTGAATGATTTTCCGTTTAACTCTTACTATGTTCAAGCTACTTTAAAATATTATTCAGTTAAATGATACATCAAATAGAACCTACGTATGTCATATTTCTCCTGCACCTGTGTAACAAATAACCAAGCAATTTATAATAACAGTCTGTGTTCAAGCTATGGAGCATGTCACCAACTCACTGCTTTGTCAACTCAGAAGAAACCAGCAATGGAGTTTCTTTGAGATGGAACATCTTTAAGAGGACCTTGTAATTGGGCAGTAATAATCTCATACCTGAAATATTTTCCTTTATGACATTTAAGCTGAGTGGGCGAGCTACTGCAATGACTTGCATTAAAAATGCTATTGGAAGCCAAGAGAAAAAATTTAAGAAGCAGCCAGGAACTATGGGGAGAAAATCTGCTTGCTTATATATTAAAGAAAGCAGATAACTAATAAATGTAGGTGGAAAAAAACATCAAATCTAAGAGTAGGTGACCAAAGCAGGAAAATCTGAAAAATAAATAAGGTAGTGGGCAAAGGAGTATTAGCAAAAGCAGCAGGAGCTGAAGACTATAGCCAAAGTATTTTAAGTGCAAGAGTCAAAAAAGTAGCTGAAAGCACAGCATTTATCAGACTGAAACAATGGCACATTTGCACCATCATGTTCTGAAGTAATTTGCCTGTAGGACAGAAAAATACCTTGTTTTGAAATCAGATGGAAATTAAAATGCAGCATTGTCTCCCAGGTTCTTGTTTTAGGTGAGTTTTTTGACAGCTACCAATGTCAGAAAAAGCTTCCTATCTTAGTGTCTGTAGTTTGGGTTAAGAAAAATAAGTGAGAAGGAAGACTTTGGTGAATCTTGTGTCAGTGTGTACATGGCTATAGACTGGAGTTATGTATTACTTTCTGGATAGTCTGCGGAGAAGTTGCTTAGATTTCAGTAGTATAAACTTAATTTAAACTAAAAATGGTTAAAAATGTAAATGTATGAGAGAGTACAGATTTAAAATCAACATGCACTTTAAAATACATCAAAAAAATCTCACCTTGCTGCTTTTACTCAGTGTCACATTAAACAATTGAGCTTAAAATTTTAAGAAATGAAAAAAAATTGTTTTATTTTTGATTTCTGCATAACTTGCTGATGCCTCAAATTGGAAGCGTTCACCAAATTGTCCCCAGAGACCATCCAGCTTAGTCCCAGCATTGGTTCTCCCAGGCTTTGAATTTTCACACTTCTAAAATACTCTGCAGCATTTGCTCTGACCTCAAACTGTCCCGCCACTGAAATTGTGAAGAACAGTGTCACATGTCACGTGCAAAAGTTCAGTTAAGATTTTAGCTCATCCAGTGCGGTACTGATGTGATTCCTCCCTAAATGCCCCATCGTCTCCACCCTTCTGCTGGCGTTAGCTCGCACTGGATCTAACACATCTTGCTGTGGTTAGGACAAGAATTCATCTTTACAAATTTTGTTTTCCCTGTATTAGTTTTCTGCCCACTTTGCTCAATGGAGACAGCAATGATTCTGCCTTACTACCAGGCTGTCTCTACATTAATGTTTTAGTTCAGCTCAGGGATGTGCACTTCTTAAGTGAATAAAGGAGATCATCTAGTCCTCTGAACAAACTTCACTGATTAAATATTAGCAATTTTTCAAGACTAGTTCTTTCTGTTCTGGCAAATTTGTATCCTTCTCATGTGTGTTTGTTTAAATAGAGAGAGACTGTGTTGTAATGGTGCGAATTTTCTTCGTTCTTCAAGTTAATGGTATTATGTGATTATTGTATGTAAAAGGTTTTACAAAATCCAGGAGTAAGGAATGGAAGCAGGGAGGCAAGAAGGATAGATTCCCCCGCCCCCCCCTCCTTCCATCTCCTCTTGTTAATCTGAATAGTAGCATACAGAATCTTTCTTCAATCTCAAACTCACGGTTAATGTTGGACTGCTTAACCCTGTTGTGGAACTACAGAATGAAACAAACAGCACAGGGAAGTTTGAAAGCCAGTTCATCCAGCAGTACAATCTTTCTTTCACCCAGTCGGTACTCAGAGGCTGCAGCTTTAATTAGAACTGCAAGTAACCTTGGTTTGATCTTTAGTTTAAGTAAAAATGTCATTATATATCAGCAATTAGACCGAAGCAAATATTGCAAAGAGTTATTTGCCAGTCCAAGTTGCAAGAAAATCCATAAATTGTTTTTTATTCCTGGGGCCTTTTACTTTCTCCTTGCAACATTAATAAAAACATACTTCTATTCACAAAATTGTGCAAAGGAAATGATACATATACATCTGTGAAATTACGTTCATAGCTGGCTTGCTTGAAGAGAGATCAAAGCAGGGAAGGAACGTCACTGGAATTCAGAAACCAATTGTATAGCATCACAAGATACATAAATAGTCAAATGGCTAGTAAGAAACTTATGCTGGCAAGTGTATTGCATAAGTGATTCATCTGATTTTGAATAATGACTAGATATGATCATTCCTATCAGGTAAAGGGTTCTATATCTCTTGGATACTTTGTTCATGGGAAATAGTCCCCTATTGTCAATCAATTCTTCCTACCTGAAAAGCAGGCGTAATGAACCTTTATTCTAATGGGGTAGGTCATGTTTACCTGCATCTATTTTATAGCCCTGTAAGTGCCTTGATTCCTGTGAATTTACTCTTGATTTATGTTGCTATAAATAATAAAAAAACCCCCAAACTAATACAGCCACACAATCTCCATGTAATTATATAGATGTTAGCTATATTAGCCTCTTAGCATCATACTTGAAAGTCTGGAATAAAGAACATCAGCTGCCTTACAGAAAGGTTAGAGAATATTAATAGCTCCAAATAGAAGAAAAATTTCAATTATGGGTCTAATAAACAAATTGCTCAAAAATGTATGGTGCATGCACTTAGTATGTAGCCAATTCTGCATGATCTTGTGTGCATTTTTGGTTTTCCTGTACATCCGATTACTCAGCATACCATTGAGACCCCGATCTGATGTTTTTCAAATTAAAGCCTCATTGGTTATGTTAAATGGAGCTAAATATATATTTCAGAAGAATGAGAAGGACATCTCAATATTGACACCTCTTCCTGGAATTCAGGGACTGGAATGAAATCTTGAAATCTTGATCTGAACCTTGTTTGAAGACTTTATGTAAATCAAACTTTCACATTTTCCCATTAATATTTCCTGATGATTTGTATAAATATATGCGTTTCTGGGGAATTACAGGGTCCCATAGTACAGTAAACTTTTTTATTTGAAGCAAATGGTGACTGTGAAGATCATAATTGTATTAAACCACATGAATAGTTCTTATTTCATGTATGAGGATATGTTCTATAAAGGTTATGGCAGAGTACCTGTTAGTTGCACTTGCATACTATATAATTAGTAGCAATATTTAATTTAAAGGCAGCTGAGCTGTGTTTCTGCTAGTGTTCAGTTCTTGTCCGTGTGTTCCACATGTGTATGTGAATGACTTGTCTGGTAATAATGTGTGTTGCTTCAAACTGGGAATTTGTCATTTTAGAATGGTTTTACGTAGTTCTGAATAAATAGAATAATTAATGAGACCGTCACACAGGTGGTGTGTGCAGGATTCCCAGCCTGGACTCTACTTTTGGATGGCCATCCAGTCTGTCACCCTGTATTACACCTGAGCTCATATATGAAAGTGTTTATTTGGTGTGAATAATCAGTATCATACCTAATACCTGTTGTCTGCTCTTCTTAATGTAGTGGTATTACTGAGAACTGCAAGTGAACCTTCATGCTTTTGCATTTTAGTGAAATAATTTCCTGTCTCGGAAATGGTGTTATTGACAAGTACATCATCGTCTAGTTTGTGAAACCCTCGATACTTGCATCAGGCCTGCATCAGATTCTTGTGCAGTTTTTTTCTATATTTTGTTGCTCTGTCTTCTACTTTCTACCACTACGGCTTTTTTGGATGTTTCATCTGATTTTTGTTTTTATCATTGTTTTTCCCAGCTAGTGACGTTTGTCATTTGATTACATTATCTGCTTGCTCAGATTAAAGGTTTTGTTTACTACCAAATACCCAGATCAGGTGTGTCTATACAAAAGGATGAAAAAAATCAGTTACAAATACGTGAGGAGTGGCTTCTGCTGAGTGACTTAGTAACAGTTTTCAGAACAGATTTCTCTGACTAAAAGTTGGCAGCACTTCATTAAAGGGTCAGCAACATAAAAGCAGCTGTTGCTCTTGAAGACATATCCTCTGTTAGATGTATCAAACCCAGTGCTCCCAAAGCTTTTTTCTGTTATAAATGTAATTACTGTTCTTCATCCTTCCTGTTCTTGCTGTTCGTCATCCTCTTAAAATGATTCCACATATATTATTTTGTATCTTTTTACTGACGTTTGCCTTTTTCTTTTTGAAGTCTGTCACTGTAAAATGGTGTTTTCGCATGCTTTCTGTACACCTCATCTAATGCAGAAAGAGAAAAACCCATGATGGGTATACTTCTCTATTCACTCTGTGCTCGCCCTGACACTCTGTGTCAGTTCTTCTGACATAAATTCAGATAATGTAACAAATAAGCAAAATATCCCATCTATCTACCTACCTGCCTACCAGTCTGCCCACCTATTTATCTGCCTACATACCAGAATGGACAAGATTCATTTCACGTCCTGAAGACCAGTGCGACATCCTGGCATAGCTGCCACCTTGTAGTTTGCAAGGATTAACATTTCATAGGGGATGGAGAGAGATTTTGACAAAATTAGGATAATTAACTCAATCAGAATCAAATCTTGTAGTTCTGGGAGAATTTGGGAGAATTTTGACTTACTAAAAAGTTTGATGAAATGCACCTTATCTAGAGAGTTGATCTGTGGTTTTTTAGTTTATTTTTATTTATCTTTGTTTGTTTGTTGGTGAGAGTATAGGTTTTAGATTGGAGAGGGGTAAGTATTTTTTCCCCTTTGCCTTTTCTTTTAAGGTTGTTTTTGTCTTAAGCACCAAAACAGGGTGAAAGCCTGATTGTTATGCTGGCCTAAAGAATAAATGTCAGTGAGCTCATGTGCACCGAGGGACTTGTTCTCCTGAGATTATATCTCTATTCAACAGCTCACTGAAGCTCTACAAAAGACCGATCACAGTCAGATCTGACAATCATTTGAATCTCTGTGCATGTCAACAACTGTCCTTAGATCAAGGGTGATGGAGAGATCTCTAGCTGTATGCAAACAGATGTCAAGTCACTCAAGCAGTCTTCCCAGTTGTTGAACATAGATAAGTTGTAAATCACTTTAGGTCAAGGGAAAAAACACTTGCGAGAAGGCACAGGGAGAGCTAGGTGAAAGTGAGATAACAGCTGGAAAAGCAGCTTGTAAAAGCTTCAATTCCTTCAAAGCATCAATAACTATAAAAGCATTTGGATTTTTGGCTTTAATTAATGCAGCTGCTTGTGACAATGCAGCCTTCAAACAAGCGGTCTGGCTTTAGAAATTTTCATTTAAGGGATTGAACTAGTGGTTACAGAATTGCCACAAGAAAAAAAAGATACGGGTTTGAAGGATGGCATGCTTGGCTGAATAGGAGACACTTAGAAGAATCAAAAGTGATAATCCATTTCTATAACATGCAGTGCACTGTTGGGTTCCAGGATGAACATGATCAAACTTTGCCATGCTCAAGGGATGTCTGAGATTGCGCTGACTTCCCAGCATCACCACACTACTGGATTTTGGTCCTATCAAGTTCCTGTAAAATAAAACAGAACAGTTGTCATAGTGCCTGCAAAATTGCATACAGGAGGGAGAAGGGGTTTAATTACCTACAGCTTTCTACTGGGAAGCTCTTAGAAGACATAACGAGAATTAAGGTATTTGGTTGCCAGCTTTGTGAGTGCATACATGTGACCGTGCCTCTAACTTTCAAACGGTCTTTGGTACGGAGAACTATTCCTCCATAAAACCTGGAGGGAGATAGCAGGAAAAAAAAAAATGTTTTAAGTAATTTTCAAAACTTGGAAGAAAAAAAACCAACCCCTTTCTTTATGAGGCAGTCTTGCCAAGTTCAGTGCAGGCATAAAATCAATTTCTCCCCATTGAAAACTGCTTTTCATTTCACTGAATTGTAACGTGTGCATGACGGGCCAGGGGGTGGAGTTGTCTGTCAAGGCTGAAATAACTCTTGCTGCATCACTTGTTCTTGGTCTAAAAGTTGCCTACCTGATGACACTACCCACAGTTCATATGAGAAGTGATGGGAGGTAGCAGAAGGTTCCAAGCCCTTATGAAAACTGATTATTTGTTTTCTTCAGTTCACATGCATGCTGTATTTAAAATAGATTGTAAAGTAGTCTGTTAAAAGAGGGTGATTTCCTGCGAATGATGGTAAATATGGTTATAAACCAGGAAAGACTTGCAGTGTAAAAAAACAGAGCCAAAGGATGAATGTGGCAATAACAACCAAGTCTCTTTCTGTAAGTATTTGTCCGTCTATGGCATGTGTCCAGCACCAACCAGATGGTATCTGAAATGCTGAACAATTTAAGCTACAGGCTGAAGAAGTCTCAGCTTGCCCATTAAAAACAAAGCAAAACAAAATTATTTTACTTACTGACCTTATTGATGTTGTCTAAGAGCTACAGTAATGGACAGCGCAGACACTTAGGGTATGGTCTCAAAAATATGAACTGGTGCAAGACAGAGAGTTAACGTTGTTAAGAGTTATGTGGTTATGTTGGAATATATGGACTTCGTTGGTGAACAGGACGTGCTGAATGTTGAAACAGACACGCTGCATGGAAACTATCAGTTTTAATTAAATGTTACTGAGAAAGTTATGATATCAGAGAGCACAGAATAATCCAGTGGCTAGAGTATTCATCAAAGATGTTGAAAATTCAAGTTCACGTGTTTCTTCTGCTCCAGTTGAGAAATCTCACTAGATTACAACATTCTGGGGATCATTTTCAGAAAACAAAAACAGTTTTCTTCTTCCTATTCCATTTCTATTCGGAAAGGAAAAAGTAAGTTGTAGCAAAACAGCTAATGAAGATTAGCGATAGAAAATCTAGGAAAATTCTCAATTAAAAAAGACAAATTAAAAAAAAGCATAAACCTCTATAAATGATGAAAGGGGTCATTCAAAAGTCCGCCTGTGTTTTGTTACAAAAATCTTCTTTGCTTTTACTGAGATCTGTTGGGAAATCTACTTCTCTAGAAGATGAGAGAAAGTTGGTAAAATGTACAGTCTCCCTGGAATTGCTGTGGCACAAGGACTAACTGAAGCTGATGAAAACAAAGATGCAAAAGTGTTCAGAAAAATGAAATCTGGTGGTAATTGGAGTTTTAGAAGTGAGATGAAATGGCAAGTCTGAAGGAAAAAAGAAGACTATTAATAGTGTGTGGTTGGTGGACTAAGACGACTGAGATGCCATTCTGAATACACATCAAGAGAAAAAGAAGGTATTTAGTTAACATTTAGATTTCTTTCTTCAGATACAAAAGGACGCTAATTGTATAATTTGCAGTTTGTGTTCAGAAAGGGAAGAGATTTGCTGTGAACTAGAAGTCCTGCTATGAAATAGCCGTGCAGTACCGAAATTGGCAGTTCTGCACAATAGGCCAAGCGTGAATTCCATTACCTCTATGGCGCGGTCGCTCTGAAAGCAAAGCTCTCTGTACACTACCCAAAAACCTTGTAAAAGTCAAACTGTGTAACAGGAAAGAGGATGTTCAGTACAGCAATTAGTCATCAAATACTGTAATGCCTCTGAAAAAGAAGCTGAATGATGAACAAAATACTGTGCCTGTCTCGAAATCCACTTAAACCAGTTAAAATCCTGGCAGTGGAAGTACGGAATTTCAGTAGTCTGGTAAACTGATTTTGTGGATGTAAAATTTAAACTTTGAATAATTAATTGAGAACAAATGATTTTTGGAAACTCAGAATGTCTCAGACTTTATCTAAAAAATAGGTTTCTGCTTTTAGGCACCTAAGTCGATGGACTTCTTTGTTCAGAAACCATGGCAATTCCTCTAAGAGCTTAACTGGGAACTAAGGAAGTTAACTTAGACCTCTGACTGAAAATCTTTCAGGTATTAGTTGTTTGTCTGCACACCAGTAAATACACCAGGGAAACAATGTGAGTACTGACGAGGTTTTGGAACTTTTATGGAGCTCTACAAGTCTTCCTCTTGTTTATCTTTCTACATATAAATGTGCCTCCATGGCAGTGAATAAAGTATCTATCGATCTATTTGTAGACATACAAATACATTTATTGAATATATAGAGAGTTATATAAGATCTTATTTTTTCAGCTCATTTAAATTAAGGAAGAAGCTATTTTCTTACTCATCAATCAAAGCCTTTCAGCAAACATTGTAGGTCTTTAAGAAAAGAAGTGCACAAAATTGTTATAGCAAAGGTAGATCTTGAGGTTTTTTGTTGTTTGGTTGTTTGTTTTTTTTTCTTCCCCCATTTCCTGCATGCATCTGTTACCTAATTTATGTCTCTGACCCTGGCTTGTACTTCCAATGTTACTTGGACTATGCAGATATGTTTGTACTAAAACCATTTCATTTTATTTTATCTTTTATATCTATACTTACTGATGAATTCTGTAGCTACTCTCTAGGCAGTGTGAGGGGGAGAAACTTTTTGAACTAATACATACATGAGCCACTGCCTGGAGCAAGGAGCCTCACAACTGTTGTTTTATGAAAGTAAATGGGAAAAGCACTTCTGTTTAACTGTAAAATAAAGTACTTGAAATTTATTTGGATGCTGGTTCATAGGCCGGGAGGTTTACTTGTTACTGTTCTTCTGATAAAAAAGAATTACCTTGAAGCAAACCTGATACACGCAAAGTTGAAGAATAAGATTCCAAAGAACAGATCTGAAAGTTAGGTGATATATTTGGAAGGAAAGATGGGGCCAATATTTTTACATTGTGATTTCAGCTTCAATACCTTTCTTTTAATGTGTAAAGTAAATGCACCAGGGTAAAACCAGTGACTGTCGGAGAAAGGAATGTGAACAGCAGAAAATGAGTCAGGACTAAAGCAGCACTTGAAAGTGGTCTTTTTTTTTAAATAAAAACTTGAAAAACAAAGACCACCAGGAGGCAGAGGTAACAAAAGGTGGGAGAAAGGTCCCCCAAACGGCATATTGAATTTTTTTTTGCCATAAAAGCATCCACAGAACAATAGGAGAGGGAAAGGGAAACATCACTCTTAAAAGTATTTGTTGTGGTTAAGAGGTCCAGAGGCTGAGACCATTCTTCATGGTGTGGTCTTCTCTTTTTTAGCCAACTCGAGCATGGGAAAAAGCAAAAAGCTTCTGTGAGAAAGAGCAAGAATAAAAGTTACATTTAAAATACTTTCCTCCAACTCCATTGTTTACTTACACTCTTTAGAATTGAGACGTCTAGGTCAAAGATCAGGAAAAAAGAAATTTCCTACATTCTTTTAAAACTGAAGCAAATTTCAATAGCACAAGAAGGAAACATCATTTTTGAAACAGCAAAATGGGGATAAAAAGTCATCCCAGCTACTGATCTTCTTAACTGATCTTGGATTTAGAAGGGCATCAAAAAATTCTCATGCAAAATGGGCAAATCAACTGCCACAAATTGACAGTAAAAGAAACACTGTTGGTTTTGGTCTCTTTTTTTAGTCAGAGAACAAATGTAGGTTTCGCTAGGGAGAGGTTCCGACCTTTTTTCTTTTTTTACGCAAGAATAACAAGGCAAAAATGGGTAGTTTGGCACAACATTGGATCCCTACAGGCTTTGTACTAAAATATTATGCACGTTCAAACAGCGTACTGCTGCGGAGTATTTGTACAGCAAATGGACAGCTCTCAAAAAGAAGACTGTGGTAATGTACTTACCTCCATCTTTTTCCAGTAAAACACCAAAAAAGACAAATTCTTCAGTCCATTAACAGCTCCCATCCTTTTTAACCTGGAATTCAGTTCTTTGGCTAGGAAATAAAAAACAATATTCAGTTTCCTCTTTGCCTTAGGGCTATAAGAACCAGCATTTGTATAGTTGCAGCACTGAAAGCCCAGGTTGATCCCAGCTGGAGTTAATGATCAAGGTAAATTAATTTAAATTAATTTATAAAGTTTGTTTATGGCAGCTGAGCTAGCATCTCTACCATGATGCTTCAGTGTGCTATGCAAACACCTCTGTTTTGAGGTTAAGTTTCTACCGGTTGGAGGCGAAAATGGATGTCACCGAGCTTAGCGGACCTTTCCAATCTCAATATTGAATTTAGTTGTCCAAATTTCACCTAATTTCACTCCATATGCCTTACATGCTCTGGAACTTTTTTTAAAAAAAAAGTTTTTACAAATATATTAATGACAAGAAGAGAGCCAGGGAGAATCTCCATCCTTTATTGGATGCGGGGGGGAACATTGTCACCGAGGATGAGGAAAAGGCTGAGGTACTTAATGCCTTCTTTGCCTCAGTCTTTAGCAATCAGACTAGTTATCCTCAGGGTACTCGGCGCCCTGAGCTGGAAAACAGGGATGGCGAGCAGGATGAACCCCCCATAATCCAAGAGGATGCGGTCAACGACCTGCTACGTCATCTGGATACTCACAAGTCTATGGGGCCGGATGGGATCCACCCGAGAGTGCTGAGAGAGCTGGCGGAGGAGCTC
>NW_008824309.1:2271016-2274385 GCF_000699105.1 Pygoscelis adeliae | reverse complement strand
CTGCCCAGGGAAGTGGTTGAGTCACCATCCCTGGAAGTATTTAAAAGACGGGTAGATGAGGTGCTTAGGGACATGGTTTAGTGGGCATGGTGGTGTTGGGTTGACGGTTGGACTCGATGATCTTAGAGGTCTTTTCCAACCTGAATGATTCTATGATTCTATGATTCTACTTTATTGAAAAGAGAAGAGAAAGAAGATTGAGAAGATCATAGAATCATAGAATAGTTTGGGTTGTGAAGGGACCTTTAAGGGTCATCTAGTCCAACCCCCACCCCTGCAATAAGCAGAGATATCTTCAACTGGATCAGGTTGCTCAGAGCCCTGTCGAACCTGACCTTGAATGTTTCCAGGGATGGGGCATCTACCATTATGAAGTACAAAACCCAACTACTTCTCTTTCCTCATTTAAGCTCCTTCTTGGGAGTAGGTGGTTTTCTTGTCTCTCTATGATACCTCCTCACAGCATGCCTTGCCAGGTAGGAAAGCCTCAAGCAAGTTGCACCTGAGACTTGCACGAGTTGCTCTTACTCACATTGTAATGATCATTCACATTTAGGCATAGCAGGTTTTGGTCAGATTTTTCACATTGCATCTGTATCATTTCCTCAGTTTTATGGCATTCTTGCTTTTAGAAGTAATGCTGCCAGATATGGTAAAAGATGGAAAGCTGAACATGTTTTGGGTTCTTGTCTTCCAGTGTTCAGTAGGTAGTAGCATTCAGGTATTACCATTCACTTCCCTTTGCCTCTACCAAAGTCCCTATGCTTCTGGACTCCCTTTGCTCCTGAGTCCTTTGAAGTGTTCAGGTCTTCTAGGACATCGTGGAAATCTTAAAATACATTATAAGCAGTGAAAAGTCTAAATTTTCCATTCAGAAGAACTGTGTTATTGGCTGATGAGGGAGAAAAAGTTTCTGTAGCTCTCCTCGGGGACCAGAACTCAGCAGGCAAATATTTTTTTTCCCCCCACTGTTTTTCCTCTGTATTTTACATGAAATTGTTCTTGCTTCTTCAGACTGACCAGACTTTAATGCCCCTGTCCCCTTCTCTTGGTGAGGATTCTGTTACAAGCCAGGCACAAGCTCCTGGAAATTCCAGCGTGCTGGACTATTGTTTTAGTGGTAAACTACCAATTTTTGTTTCAAACAACATTATTAATACAGAATTACACCGAAACTGACATTTTAAAACATTACTTCGAATAAACCATGAGCCCTTCAGCTCTTTGCAATCTTGCCTGTGCGCCAGCAGAAACCTCCGGGAGTTGCTGAGCAGGTGGGTAAGGATCACGTCTCTAGGTGTTTGTATTCAATCACAGCTGAGGTGGCCCGGCCTTGAGTTCAGCAAAATCTTGTTTCAAAGGGAATGGAGCTGAATGAGCTGGAACGTTCCCATGAATTTCATTAGTACATGTCCAATAATGGGGGAAGATCTGGCTTGAAAGTGCTAGAGCGTGTTAGCTTGTTCACTAAGACTTACTGCATTTCTGTCTAATGTGGGTTCTTTGGCTGCTTTCACCGTGCTGTTATCTGAAGGCTCTTTGGGGTTTATATCATGAAAAAGATACAGCCAAGGCTGAGTCGTGTTAAATAATGCCTCTTTAGAATTATTCTAGGAGTACAAAAACGGGGAGGGAAGGTTACTTTATTTTGTAGCTGGTAAACATATGAAACTAATTTTCTCTCTGAATTGTAGTACCCATCACACTGCAAAGCCTTTTAGAAGTCTCTGAGAACTACTGATTTAACATTTCCTATAAGTAATACAGGATTTTTTACCAACTGTTCTAATTTTTTGTCCATGTGAGTTTTGGTTTACCTGTATTTGTTTCTCAGGAAGTAAGGACGTGGGTATGTTGGGAGAGATGGAAACTGTACTTTGATATACGCTACAACATATGTTACTTTTTGTTTGAAATTAAAGGCATTCCAGGTCAGTTTATAGTTATAGGCCAATACTGAATCGAATATGAAGCCCTGTAATTTTTACCTTTTTGACATAGTGTATACTCCAACAAGCCTGATTAAATCTTTTATAATGTTAAATTTTGTACTTAGAACAATTAAAATTGTTTCTCATCATTTCAGTGCGTGACTGCATAAGAAACAAGTCACACAATTTATTTTAATTAGATGTAATTTACATTTATGTGTCTGTGTACAAAATAAAAATGAATAACTTCATGATTGCAAACTACCTAGCTTAGTTTAAACATGTATGAGATGTATTTCTAAGTTACTGCATTAAAGCTAAATTAAACATATAAAATAATCTTTAAAATGAATAAGTAATGTAGATTTAATAACATTTAAAAAAAAACCAAAAAACAACCAGCTCAAATACTAAGAAAATGTTGGCCCTCTAAGCTAAATTTTCATGTGGTTATAGAACACAGTTACGCATTTTAATGGTAAATTTCTACCCCAAAATCATAAACAAAACATGCGTGTTGATGCTAACATCATCTACTAAAAAGTCTTAACATATTGCAAATGAGATGGAAACTTCATTTTTTGCTGTTTAAAATAAGAAGTTAAGGTATCAGTGTATGTTCTAGTCCTTTCTTGTTTTTAACACACTTGTGTCTTATGTTATAAATCTCACCAAACCCTGTGAAATTTCACCTTATTTGGGACTTGAGAACTATTTCTGGGTTTGAATTCCAGTTCTACTGATGCAAACGTGAACTTAGTAAATTCTGTCTCAGTCCATAGATATTTCTGAGGTTGTGTGTGGGTGCATAAATGTCCATAAGATGTGGGCCATAGAAGGATTTCCATCAAAATTTCCAGAGCTTGTTACAGATATGATCAAGTAAATTACTCCTACTATTCCCTTATTTTAATAGAATTTCTGCAGTCCAGTGAAGAGTTGAGCTGGAATATGGTACAATAGAATATATATAGATGGATGATGTGTGTAAATATAGTGAAACACATTTTTATGATGCCTAATAGAGCTAGTATGCTGCAGAGATTCAGATGTCATATTCTGTGTTGTATCCAGACGTTTGTCCTGGTTTTGGCTGAGATAGAGTTAATTTTCCTCCTAGTAGCTGGTACAGTGCTGTGTTTTGGATTTAGCATAAGAATAATGTTGATGACACACTGATGGTTTAGTTGTTGCTAAGCAGTGTTTATACTAAGTCAAGGACTTTTCAGCTTCCCATACTCTGGGAAGTAGTGTCATAAACCATCATGCTGTCATGGTTTAACCTCAGCCGGCAACAGCACTACCCAGCCGCTCGCTCACTCTCTCCACCCCGGTGGGATGGGGGAGAGAATCAGAAAAGTAAAACGTGAGAAAACTCATGGGTTGAGATAAGAACAGTTTAATAATTAAAATAATAATAATAATAATAATAATAATA
>NW_008824309.1:2267850-2270303 GCF_000699105.1 Pygoscelis adeliae | reverse complement strand
TTCCCTGTTTTTTTTGTTTGTTTGTTTCTCTCTTTCTATCTCTTGTTGTTTTGCTTTCCATTACTATTATTATTATAATAATAATTATATTATTTTTATTATTATTTTTATTATATTATTTCAAGTATTAAACTGTTCTTAACTCAGGAGTTTTCTTACTTTCGCTCTTCCAATTTTCTCCGGCATCCCACTGCGGGGGGAGGGTGAGCAAGCAGCTGTGTGGTTCTTGGTTGCCAACTGCAGTCAAACCACGACACTGTTCTATTACACCACTATATTGTTCTATAAAGAACATCTACATGCATTTTTCCGCTGAGATTTATACACTTTGGATATATAAATATCTATAACATAAGTGTTGATGTGTTACAATGTTGCTGGTATTAGGTACTCTAATTGTGTAAGTAATTAACACTTCTTTTGTTCACCTCGTTATCATTTTTCTCAAACTGAGACTCTATTAGCAGCCCATTCTGTATTGCACATAGACATCAAGTCATTACAACAGTTGACACAAGACAGCCTTGAGATGTGTGACATTAATTAAGTAAAAATCTCCAAATTAAAAATAGGTTCCTTATAAGTAATGAGGAATGACCATCTACCTGAGACAATATTCATTTTTTACTTCATTGACCATAAAGTATTGCTTTAGTATGTTGTAGTAAATCACTAAAAAATTCCATTAACAAAGCTTTTCTGTCTCTGCAAATACAAAGAATATTAATTATTTTTGCTTCCTGAAAACTGAGAGCATTTTTTTTCTCTTCATCCTACAGTCTTCATTGACAAATGTTTGTGAATCCGGTCTCCAAAAATAACCAAGGAGTATAAATTTGCAATGGTTTTGCTTATGTATAGGTACATACAAGGATCTTCCTTTATATTCTGATATACCCTACATGCAAGAGCTTAGTAAAACTGTTTTAGCGTTTCAATTTTTAGGGACTGTGGCAAAGAACATAAATTCTCTATCTCTTGTTGTCTATATAGTAAGTTTTACTGCACAAGTTGAAGCTGCGGTTGTTGTGCAAGTATATAAAAATACTAAAACTCGATGTGTAAGTATATTATTCGGGGCAGTTGTGATGGATGATTATGATGATGAGAATTGTTTTATTGTTGTTTTTAATCAAACACCACTGGCACACTGAATTTTGCAAGACAAAAGATAAACTTGATTTTTAGGAAAAGTTACATATGTCCTCTTGTGGGTTCTTCATTCTTCTTGCTTCCAAACACCAACCTGTTTTCTCTACAGATAGATATTTTTATTAGTATTTTCTGACTGCAAAGAGGGGGTTTTTTGCTAGTTCGTGTGAGATAATGCATTTTCTTCCGTACTATGTAATTTTTCCCAGTTACATTTTTTCATTTCTGACAAATTCAAATGAAAAGTTTAAGGGTGAAATTTAGTAACATTTAAGAAAAATCAGAGGTTTAAAAACTATGTGAGACCCATATGTGGGTAACATTTAAGTAACATTTAAGAAAAGTAACATTTAAGAAAAATCAGAGGTTTAAAAACTATGTGAGACCCATCTCCAATATTTATATTTACAACTCCAGGATATTATAGAATGGGGAATGGGAAACTGTGATTTACTGTATTAACACACTCGTAGGTCATATATGCTCTTTTTAAGGCACTATATATATGTGTGTGTACACATGCATGTATTTATAGAGTCCATAAAAAATGGATAGTTGTTACGTCTAGGACAATGAAAGTCAGATAATATGTACAGAAAATATGTACAGATGCCATCATCTAGTGAAGCAGTGAGAGAATAGAAGGTTTTTATTTAAGCAATAGGCAAAAATTAAGATATTTACCTTAACTTTAGTGAAGACCAGAATTTTTTAATCTGTTCTATAGGGATGGAGATGTCTTAGAAATGTGTGGTATGCAAAGTACACTCTCTTGCCATATTGCATAAAGATGCAGCCTTGTTGTTGATATCAATAGAGACATGTTCACTGACATCCGAAAAAATGCAAGCGCAAATCAAAAAATCACATTAAAATGTATTTCTCTTTTGGACTTTAGGTCCTTGTCGGTTCCTCTATAAAGTACAGTTATGTATCTGCATTACCCTTTCCCCCAAACTAATTTTCATTCTGATAGAGTGTGGCAGTCTTTAAGCTCTATATATTTATTAATTGATTTATTACAGTAATCTTCTGACACAATGTATGAACTCTCTGGAAAGAATATTGGAACACTCTAGGTGACTCCAGTCTCATTTCCTCTCCCCTTCTCTTTGCCTCTGCCATCGTTTGTTCTTTGCTTTTTTTCTATAACTAGATAGGCTGCAGAAAAGTTAAGGCAAGTAAGGTTTGGTAGTCCTTTTGTGGCCATTGATTTCTCGGACCACCCTTAACCTTGTTTTAAAAAAATAAAAACTAAAAAAAACCAATCACATTGTCATGCTCTTCAATCCAGAAATGGT
>NW_008824309.1:2256557-2267818 GCF_000699105.1 Pygoscelis adeliae | reverse complement strand
TGAAAAATTACTCCAGTCTTGCAGAGCTATTATATTAGATGGGTTTTGGCTGAGGAGGTGGTCTTTTCTCCCTTTGGCTAGGTGAATTTTCTATTTGAGGTAATTTCTGGATGCAAAATGTCCAACTGCATTTAGGAGTCTAGGTGGATTTTGCTGTTATGAGCTGATTTTACTATTATCAGTCTGATCACCTCCATGGCATTTACAGCTTTAGTAGATAGATTTATGTTAGGCAAAAAGGACCCACTTTTAGTTCAGGTCCCGAGTCTGGTGGCTGCTCTCGGCCTGATCACCGAAGAGCTGTATTCTGACTCCAGCCCCGTCCCAGCCCATGTGTGCCCAGAGGGATTTCTGGATAATGAGCCAAAGCGGAGCTGTTTCAGAAAGATTTCCTCTACCTCTTTTTTACTCTTTGTCACAGCCTTTGTGCAACCTTCAACATAGTTTTTCTACTTCTCTCCAGTGGCTATCAGCTACATGACACTAAAAAAGATGAGTCCTGTGGCTCTGTTAATTATTTACATCTGTGTAGCCAAGATGAGCGAGTGTCTGACACACAGAAACCGGTGGTCAGGAAGAAGATAGCCAAAGGGAAAGTGTTTGCTGGAGAGCCATCTCAAATAGAGCTCCTGACAGTCATTAGAATGGCGGTATGCAAACAATGTTCATGTTTTTAAACAAAAAGAAGTATTTAAACGATTAAATTTATTGTATAATATTAGATTTAGACTGCCTGCTGTTTGCTTTTCTCTAGTACTTACAAAAACACACAGACAAAGAGGAAAAGGCAAGCAGCTCTAGACCATCATAAACGCAGTATCCTTATGCTCTGTTTTGCACCTGTGATTTCATTTGTATGTGATACTAGTGCCAATGCTAAAAGCCTGTCACAGGAGTATAGAAATTGGAGTTTTGTGTGCCGCTACGAGGCTTGTTAAGCTTTACAGATAGACAACCTTTTGAACTATTTTGTCTACAGTAACACACAAAATTGGAAACCATCCTTTGGAAGTGAATTTCGATGGTGTGGGTTTTTTTTTATTATGAGTTCTTGACTGACTAAATCATATATCAGCATTCTAAGCACAGGCTAAGATCAATGCAAATCCTTGATTGGATTTGGAAAACTTTGGCTTGGATAGTTGTGTTTCTCCTCCCTGTACAAAGCACAATGAGCCGAAGCCTGTTCTTGAAAAGGGAGGTGGATACCAGGGGGCTGATTGTGTCCACACTCCTCCGTTTATAAAGAGAGAGGAGAGAGGAGGCACTTGGCACTAGACGCGCAGGGACTGTGAATCAGCAAAGATCACTGGTTTTCAAACTGTGATGACTCAAAGCCATCTTTCGATTTCCAAAGTTCTTCAAATTTTCTCTTTTGTTTCTGTTTGTTTCAGTATTGCTTTCTACAGTCTTTAGCTCATCTCTTATGTTCGGTCATAAGTTACGAGGGCGTACTATAAGTATATTCCTTTATTTGCACACTCACAAACCTACTGGCTGCCGCTGGTTTTATTCTTTCTTGTGAAATATTATTTTGGAGACAATATGCTGTGCCTGTGAGGTCAGAGATTACAGCTATTGTTCTGCTGCAAAGAGCACAATACTTCGCCTGCTTTCCTCTTCTTTTCAGTTGTCCACATCCTACCATGTTTATTATTCTCCTTCTTTCAGGGACAGCTGAATACCTGATTTAATTGAAGGTGACTTCAAACTTACATTCATTATCAGTCTATGTGGTTGAATAAAGCAGATGGATAAATGTAGCAATGAATAAGGGGTTACTTACGATACATAAATCCTTATTAAATACGAAATCCTTTCTTTACGTATATATGATACCAAAGAGTAAAGATTTTAAGTAATTTCCATAAATTTCTCCCAGTGTTTCAAAGTCGTGATATTAAAAGTGTGCATCTAGTCTGTGTGAAAAATTACTTTTTAAAGCAATTATGATACCATGGGATACCATGTATGTTTAGTTTACACTTTACACATTAACCTGTAACTACAGAAATTAATATGGAGTATTCAACCTCTTGGAAGTTTTCAGACATTTAACATAAAAAGAATTGATCATGGAAGTATAGTCTCTTTTTCCCATTAATCTCTAATTTTCCCACAAAAGCAGCCTCTTCTAATGGCCATAATTTAGCCTTAAATATCTTTAAGGTACAGTATGTCTTGTCTTGGCAGGGTCAGCGTCAGATATTTTATGTTACTTTGGCTGCATGTGGCAGGTTGTTTCTTGTTGCCAAGAGCTATGTTAAAGACTAAATATTAAGTTCTTTAATCAGTTCTGCAATCTTAAATATTCTATACCGCACTGAGTCCACAGTAGAACCAGGGTACTAGCAATGCTATGGAGGTGAGTTAACAGGGAGAAACAGGCCTCACAATCTTATATGTGTGTTTGACAAGCCACATACTGTATTGTACCATAGTGGAGTATTTTCATTTAAGCCCATATTTATCCAGAGAGATCCTAAAAGCTGTGTGGATTATTCTTTCTTAAACTTTGGGCTATTTTGGCTTAATTACAGTCATTAATCAACTTCATCTGATAATACCACAGAGAAGACCTGGGTAGTGCTATACCAAAACTTCTCTAGAGGAATGTGTGCTGCAGTCAGAACTGTAAAAGAAGTTTTTTGACAACTCTTATTTGCATCAAAATTACCAATTTTGTCTTCAGGTCAGATTCCATCCACTGCTGTGTTGGTGCTTTTGTACCTGGAAAGGTACAAAATAACTTTTCTAGGGTTCCCACCTACGTGTTGAATTCAAAGTCCATTGAACCAGTGGAATAAGGTTTTGTTCAGGATAACTGCTCACTGGTGAGAAGGTTGACTCCATAAAGACACTTAGGAGAGCAGGATGGATCTGTAAGTCGCTGATGTACCACACAAATGGGAATTTTGAAGGCATCCCACAGTTTGGTATAATTGTTTCTTGTGGCTGAGGACAGCCCAGGATTAGAGCTGCTAGAAAATTGCTGGTCTTCAAGTACATTGGATGCAGTGATGTAAAAGGGATGGACCACATTTGGTTGCGTAGTCTCTTATTTAAAAGTGCAAGCTACTGCCTAACTACTTGCCTGAAATGTTGAAAGAAAAAACACTTTGTAAAAACTTAGCTGAGAAAAACAAAGGTGAAAAAATAAACTCAGAAGTAGCAGCTATGATGCTTTTTTTGTAACAGTTGTCAAATATGAGCATTTCTAAATGAATTTGCAAGAAGTGTGTGTGGGTGTTTTACTGTAATTTAATAACTTTTTGTGGACCTTGAATTTGTGCTGGGCACTATAGCATGTCTCCTTTGTCTGGCTATTTCCACAATCTTTGCAAATATCTTTTATTCATATTTTGTAACTTCTTAGTAAACTTAGCACACAAAGTTGTACCTTAATTTACATTAAATTAAGGGGAGCGTTTCTAGAAGAAGGAAACATAAATAATGAAATAATATTAATCCATATTTTTTGCTAATAAACACTTACATATTGCTTATGATAACAAAAACTAGTGGAAATAATCAGCTTGTAGATTCTCAGTTGCATTCTCTAGTTAGAAATGTGGTATGACATGAGCCTGAAGTGAGGCAGGTACAGTTTTGGTTAAGCACAAATTCAAGACAGATACCATGTCAAAAGGGCATGGTGAAATGTCTCTGCTAATTCTGACAGCAGCCTTTAATACTTTCTCACGATGCTTCTTTAGCGGGAAACCAGAGGTTGTGTTTGATTGATCCCATCGTCTCCTACTGGAGGATATCACGAGGACTCTCTTACCTCTTCTCAACCCCCACTGAAGTAAGGGCACTTTCACTGAAGGGACTTCAGCTAGATTCACTGTACACTGCACAGGTATTGCCAAAGCATGGTGCCGTTTTCTTCCATGCTTTCTCACATGCTGGGAAAGTGCAGTGAACCTTGACACAGTGTGACCAAATCAGAAATGGCCATCCCAGTCAATTCAACAGCCAAAGAAATCTGGATCTGAAATGAATCGCTGTCCTGTTTTCAGCCCCTCTGCTCCTGGGCCCAGCC
Source organism: Pygoscelis adeliae (assembly GCF_000699105.1). Taxonomy (NCBI): domain Eukaryota; kingdom Metazoa; phylum Chordata; class Aves; order Sphenisciformes; family Spheniscidae; genus Pygoscelis; species Pygoscelis adeliae. The sequence continues at coordinate 2,263,773 of NW_008824309.1, read as the reverse complement.
TGCCTTCTGGAGGATTTGGGGAAAAAAGCAGTAATCTGTCCACCTGGGCCTGCCTGCCCATGCCAGGGCTGCGTCTAACCTTGGTACCCTCACCAGGCCTGATCCTGACCCCCACCCATGGGTGGACATCGTGGCTCATCCCTATGGAGGTGCCCAATACCCCAGGCTGGGGCTGCCCCAGCCGCCTGCCAGTTGGGGTGGGATGGCCCTGGCTGCCAGCCCCGGGGGGATCCCCCGTGGCCCTGGCTCAACTTTCTGCAGCTCAGCTTTTCTACCATTTCTCATTTAGCCATCTGTTAAGAGACAGTTACACCAAGGAGACGGATATTCTGCTTCCTGAGCCAGTCTCTTGAGCTGCACAACACTGCATGAGCAACGCTGCTTCCATCCTCTTCGCCCTCCAAGCAGCGTCCTGATACGAGCGTTTGAAACATCGAGATGGTGTATTACCATAATTGCAGCCAGTAGTTTTGACTATTTTTCCACCAACTGGTAGGGCTAGGAATTACTGTGTCTTTTGAAGGGAAGAAAAGACACCATCCGTCTTTTATATTCTTAGCATTCTTGCACTGATGTAAAATACACTGAGATTATTTTGAAGAAGGACACTTTTAAATTCTTTTTCCCAAAGTTCACTTGATAACGCTGCCAGAAGTGGCTGTCTGTTAAAGGAAGAGGGAAGAGGAGTAAACAAGATAAAAAGCTACTCATCTTTATTTACATTAGACATTTCAGAAAGCGCAGCAGCTGGGTAGGGTTCAGTGAGAAAAGCGTGTGCTGCTTCAAAGCAGCAACATGCAGCTTTGTTTAGCTTAATTTTTTTATTCAGTGAAGGTGGTAGGAATTGTGGGTAGGGAGACCTTGGGACATGCTGTCTTGTTCTGCTGACACTGTTGGATGATTGAGACCTGTTACCTTTTAGAGTTATTTTGCAGACAAAATAAGTCACAAGTCTTCTATGAAATGGGGCTTTTTTGGACTGAAGTTCATCTTCATTTGTAAGTCAAGTTGACTTCCAAAGCATCATGCTAGTAAGGAAACAGAAAGTACATTTGAATTTGTCTTAATCACATGAATAAGTTAATTGCTTCTAATCTTAACCTTTCTGTTTTCACAAGTGGTGCACAAAATTTCTCTTGAAAACAAAACAATGTGAGTAATACTTCTTGGAGCATATTTCAGTTTCCTCTCATATGCAGTTCCCAATAAAAGAAACCTAATTTAGGAAGCTCCCCCACTAGTATTTTAAGTTAGGTAATATATTTGAAATTGCAGGATGTTTGTGTCCTGAAGGAATCTTGTATTTTAAAAGCTAGAAGCATCAAATCAAAATTAAATCCCAAAATCTTTAGGCAGGAACATATCAGAATAGTCCTATTGAGATTTTAAATGTTAATTAAGAGATTAATTCTTTTCACTCATTAAATTTAGAAGATAAATATATATGCTTATATATTTTTGGTCACAGATCTCAGTTTTCTTTTGATAAGGTATGAATGCTGAAAGCCCTCTAGCAAGCTTGGGTTTATATGTCAGTAACGCATGTACCATGGTTTACGTGCTTCACAGATCTAAGTTTTTTTAATGAATGTTCTCTATTTTAGAAGAAAAGATCATTTTTACTCCTCACAGTCTATTCACAGTTTCTCTAATGCAATGAATAAGCAAGCTATAAATGGCAGATCAGAAAATTAGTTTGTTGTTGTTAAATGTTAGGTGCCTTCAAGTCCTGATGCAACTGAAATGGGAATCAAATTAAACCTTTTGGTTTTATATGACCTACCCGACACTGAGCGGTTGGCTATCCTAAGCTGCTTTATTTACATTCTTCTTTGAAAGCTCTGCAGAGTTAAACCAGCCCTGGAGGAATGCTGGGCACTGCCAGAGGTTGTAGGTACTGTAGTGAGCTTTATGTGCACATGTGCATGGGATGCTTCATGGGATGAAGTGTCCTACTCCAGTTAACACAAAAAAAAAAAAAAAAAGAGTAAAAAGCCCGAAGCCCAAGCGAAAATCCCCCAACCCCCCACCCAGTGGCCATGCTGCCCAGGAAGGGCATGGAGCCGCGTTGCCCCCACCTCTCATTTTTTTGCATGGCGCAGGGGTCTCTGCCAGCACCAGGAGGTCACACCTCTCCAATTCTTATTACTGTGGTCTTCAAGTCCTAACATCTAGGATAAATTTTAATCATCTCTCGACTTTCTGTTGTTAATTTCCTCCTACATTTTACTGGAAAATACGGGAAAAAATGTATTCTTTGTGAAGTGTTTTAAAACCTCTACATTTGCTAAGCACTTATTTAGCCTACAACATAGTAAGAATAGTTGTTTCTTTTCTTTGAGTTCAGAAAGTATTTAGACGCCTTATTCTTAGCTTAGGAATGCAGTTTTCCTGAAAAACTGTGTGTAGCATATGGCCATAATAAAAATACGGGGTTTTATTCATCCTGGAAGCACACAAATTGTTTGAGACAGAGTACATTCATCCCCATACACCTTGGATCAAGGATGTAATTGGTGTCACTCCATCGGTGCAAGGTGTGAAGCTGGACAGGTCGGAGGAGGGAAGCAGGTCGCTGTACATCATGCCTTCCTGCGCAGCAGATGCGTGCGTTTTAGGGGTGCGTGCTCTGCTTGGGGAAGGGGAGCACCTGCCCTGTGCCGATGGGAGTTGCGTAAAAGAATACAGGCAAAAGCATTGTAAGCCACTGAGAATTGGCATTTGTTGTGCCCACTCTAAATGGTGGATGGCTTCCTGACTTGTAGCACGGCAGTGTGAATTTTTAATTTAATTTTTCTAATTGGGAAAAGTTTTTTAAGTTAGGATTTTTATTTAATGGGCTGTGCTAAGCGCTATCTGTATTTGTTATAGAAGTCATAAATTCCCCCCCAGAGCTCTCCTTTGCTTTCTCCTGCTGACTTCAAGAGACCAGATCTGCCAAAGCTGAGATTTTCCCACATAAGGGAGCTTTCAGCTACTGCCTGTGATTTCTGTCCTTCGTCTTGGAGTTAGTGCCTCGAAGAAGGTGAAAGCACAGTGCATCCTAGGGTTTATTTCCCTTGAGGACTGTTACAAGCTGTCAGAGTTTAGCACAGGCTCAGGGCTCTAACACATGCAATCAAGGAGCTTTAAGTTGTTTCCTGAAAAATTTCCACACCTTCAGTCTCTGTGTAGCTAATCATATACTGTGTATAAATTATGAGTCATCCTCTAAATGAGCTAAACCCTTCAGACCTCTAAATGTTCTTTGCGGTGTGTTAAAAATCTCTCAGTCTTTATCATGTGAAATTATGTTTGTTGGTTTTTTTACCAGTCAGAACCCTCTCTAAGAGATAACCAAAAGACATCATCAAAAATCCCTGAACTTCCTCAAAAATCCCTGTATTTGACACTTCAGGGATAAGGGGACACAGAGTGATTGCAGCCGGGATGGTATCCCAAAGGGAGCAATCACAGCATCCTTATCCTCCCTACCATCCTGTACTGCGCGGTTTCAGAGGCAGACTCGTGGGCTGGAGGAACGGTTTCTCTGATCTAATGCAGCCATAAATATGTAACGTTTATACGTAATTTCATAAATATCTAAAATTATCTATATGGCACAACAATGAATGTAAATACTGGTTCCTATTACTCTTGATATGACTCGATATGATATGGTATTCATATGGCAATTGAAAATTTTATGATACTTTTTAATGTTTGCAAAGCTTAATTTTAGCATCTGTAAAACACCCGTATTTTGGGAAATAATCCTCTCTGGCCCATTGATTTCCCTTCAATTGCACTAATCATTTCTTGATGATTTTAATTCTCCTAAATACAGCAATGATAATGCACTAAAAATCTGCAAAAGGGACTAATACATGGAGTGTTGCCCTTAGCTTTAAAATGGAAATGGAATATAGAACTTGCTTTGCCTTGTTGTAGATACAAAAATATGTATAAGAAATTTTCTGTCTGTTTTTTAGGTCCTGAGGAAGCAGATTTCAAGTGCACCCTGAATTATGTTAGCTGCATCGGTACAAGCAAATGCATTCACTTGTCCCAGCTCTGCAATGGTGTTTATGACTGTTCTGATGGGTATGACGAAGGAGTACATTGCCGGGGTAAGTAAATTTGCTGAGGAAAAAATGCTTTAACTTGAAGTCTTCTGCTACATTTTTTTAGTTCAAAGAAAACCAGAACTTTCTTATTCTTGGGAAAATATATAAAACAAAAGTGGACTGATAGAGGCATATATCAATGTATGTTTCAAATTAATTTTAAAATATTTTGTGTTAAGCAAATGCAGGTAAAAAGCCCATACAGGTTTTCAGACTTTTTCTGTAACGATTACTAAACTTGTATGATGGAAATGGTTATACCAAAAGAAGGATAAGGAAGCCCTTTCTTAGGGAGTAAAGGTTGGGCAGCACACTGTTTGCCAGAATATTTTTTTCCTTATAACTTTTGTGTAAACAAAAAACCCAAAGAAAAACACTGAAAAATACAGCAGATTTGCTATGAGCATTATTTTGCATTGAGGATTTGCTTTTGGGGGGATTTTATTTTAATAATCTACTGTTTAGGAGTGTTGTTACCAAATTCTGGCAATGAGAAATCTTTAGAAATTGGTGGAGGTCAACTTTTTTAATATCTCAGCTCTACTACTCAGAAGACTTATTAAGGTCTGCCTTGGGGATAGTTATAAGGCTGCTGTATTAAGCCCAAGTCTTGGATAGCATGAGTTCTTAACATGTCAGTTATTCTCAATCAGTAGACTTTACTGCTAGGTAAATGATTGTTGATGATCCTCAACAGATTTCGTGTTCAAAACCCGAAAGTCAGGAATAGGTCCTGGGACTTCTGCTATGATCCAATGTGACAATGTACAGTAAAAGATGCAATTAGTTGTATAGCTCAGAAAGTTAAATTAGAATTTAAAAGTTCGTGTGGACAGATTTCCAGAAGTGTCATAGTAAAATCTAAGTCTGCACCAAAAATAAGCCATTAAAAAAACAAAACAAAACAAAACAAAAAAAGCCAGCTGGAATTAATCAATGTAATACTGCTGACTTCACAAAACTATAAACAGTTATTTTTATAACCAGGTGAGGATACAGGCTGTCATAAAATACGTGACAATTCTTATTCACAGTGATAGGAATCATTTCTTTTCTTGAAGGCTCTACTTTTGTATAGTCCTTTTTCAATGAGCGTTACACAAAATCAAAATTTGTGTCAGCATATTGATTTTGTTCCCAGCATCCGAAAAACCCCAAAAGTTAAACTGGCCAAAGCAGTATTTGGCCCATACTGAAGCTTTCTGAAGTTGCAGATGAGTGTTTTTCGGAGAACAGTATTGATCCATTAAGCACGGTTTAAATATGTAGTCCTCAATAATTCATATATTTGTATAAATTACTCTGGATTAAATGGCAGAGGATTAAAAACTTCCAGTGCTGAATAATTACTGTATTATAACTCTATTGTATTTTTATTGTATTTTAACTCTTTAAATTAGGAGATTAATGGAATCAGAATAAATAAATAGACTAAAAGTAAAATCCTATGTTAGTGTGTATTAAATAAGTTTGGTTTTCATACGTGGCATTTTGCGTAGGTAGCCTGTACCTTGGAATGTGATAGCACATAAAATGCCTAATCTTTATTCATGACCTTGTAATTTATGCTCAAAATTGTTGATTCCCATTCCATTCTTTATTATCATATATGAATATGAACACTTCCCAATGGTAAAATTAATGTCTGCTCTAATAAATTACCATAGAATTTAGTAAAATATACTAAACAAACATTTGGTCTAAACCACACAGAACACATAGATAATGAAGTTCTTTTATATTATATTCTCTTAAGAATTTAATGTTGTCTCCCAGTATCTCATCTAGTAAACGGTTAACAACCCGTTAATACTGATTTTTGTAGCAATTACGTATTTTGACTTGCTTATTAGAGGCAGTTCTTGACATTATTAGTGGACACATTTCTATCAACAAAGCCAAAGAATATAGAAAACAATAACTTTACATTATGATCATGTAGTTTGATACTAACAGCTGCCACTAATGTGTCATTGTGATACATTCCTATGTATTAGATATTTGGGATGAATGCAGTATAATTGTAATTATTCTGTCTATATATCTGTGTATCAGAACAATGCATGGGTAACTGTTGAGTCATTCTGTTGTTGTACTTTCTAAGCCCTGAATATACAAGTCATATATTTAGATCATCTGTGTGGCCAAAAGCTGCAAAGTTGCTTCAGAAACCTATCCAAATAGTTAGCTTTTTCTTGATATTAGTAACAAAAATGGCATTCTAAGTATGTTCCTCTTTAATTAACATTGTTCATACGAAATTTTTGATTGGTCAGGAAGATAATAGCATTTTTAAATACTTAATTGCAAACAACTCGGTCACAGAGCTGGCTGTTAAAATAATCTATTGCTAGCAACACTGATAGTGCTGTGTAAATAAGTCATGGTCTACGCACCAGGAAAATAAGTTATGATATGAAGTATGGGGTGTGTGACCATGGCAAAGACCGTTTCAGCATACAGGTCACAACTCCACAGCGGTGAAAGCTTCCAATAATGCTTAAGAACTAATGGAGTATAAGCATTCAATAACTGGAACTATTCTAATTTCTTTCTCTAAATTTAACATTCTTATGTTAATCCATTATATTATGATCCGTGAGAGATATATTCAGGCCTGCACCTTTCCCTGGCAAGTAAAAATATGATCATATCTGCAGTGTGAAATGGTAATGTATGTGAAATTTCAAGGAAATCGTAGTAAATACAATGACATTCCTGTCTCATCATCTTTTATTTCAGGCACATATGCATTTTTGCTGGTGATTATAATGCATAAATTCAGGAGCGGTTGTGGCAATATGAAATAAAAAATGTTTTATTGTGTATGGTTGTTTCATATTATGCGTTTCAATGTCCTTCAGAGAAGGGGTGCGTAGTTCACTGAAACTGAAACTCACAGCATATAATAGTGATAAGACATCTGTATTTGGTCATTTTGGATTCTTTGCTATTTTTTGACTAAAGAATGCTTTAGAGAAGCTGAATAAGCAAGGGATCAAAGTATATTCTAACCCCTCCTATAAAGCGTAGGTTGGGGCTGGGGCTGTTCTGCTTTCTGAGATTCATCAGATAATTTCACCACAATACAGTCCTGCCTAATAGGGGAG
>NW_008824309.1:2215026-2256535 GCF_000699105.1 Pygoscelis adeliae | reverse complement strand
TTTGGAGGCTTGATAAGGCTCAGATAAAATTTACCAATGCCAAAACTAGACCCAACCTTGAGTAGTTCTGGTAGAAGACTGATCCGGAGCTGCTCTGGACAGTTAAGCTTCTTTCTTTAACACAGTTCTTCAGGTTTCTTTTAAGAACCAGGTCTTTATTTCAGTTGCATTTTCAGCCACTTTTAAAGCTCAGCCATGCGATGAGCTGAGAACTCTTCTGCCACAGGGGAGTCGCTGAATTATTGCAAGCTGAACTGTTTAGTTCTAAGTCTTTCCCTTCCACGGTTCATACCAGTCCCATATCAGCGAGCCTTCAATGAGCTCGCGGGGAGCATCACCGGTACGGGACTGGGACTGGCTGTCGTCAGTTAAAGCAGGTGTCATGTGGCTACAGCTTGCTCCAGCCTCTGATTTTGTGGTCTTTTGAAGGTTAAAATACGTCTTTGGTTTTTTTTTTTTTTTTTCCCCTGAAGGTTTCAGGAACAGCTTAGACAAGTATCCGTCATGGATTAGATGGAGTAACCTGGCCTTGAGTAGGTAAAGGATTAGATATATCCTTAAGATAATTTCTAGAGAATTACAGTCACATTCCCATGAATCTTAGAACAGGTTTTTGTAGGGCTGCAGAGGTGATCTGCACAGTTTTGTAAATCAGTACTTTATATGTGTGTGTGTGTGTGTGTGTGTGTGTGGCAAAAAATTGAAGGTGATATCCCAAAGTTAGTTCTTGGTTTGTCTCTGAGTTAGAGCTGTAGAAAACTAGAATTTTTACAGAATATAGAAATGTCCTTTTTCACTTAACTAACTTAAGGGATAAGTTATTATTAATGGCTGCAGGAGTAGTTATGCGAAAATACTGGATATTCCAGTCAGAAAATACTAAATGAATACTGAAAAAAATGCTAGCGCAAATACTCTGCATATCTTTGGCTTACGCCGATTTATCATAAAATGGAACATTTTTGGAACAATTACCGAGAAGCAAAACTGACACAGAATTAAAAGAGGCCCAGGTAGGAGCCCTGTGAAGGCACCAATTACACGCTGATGCTCTGACTTTAAAGTTGAAGTATATTTTGCATTATACTGCAATATCCATTGCATTTCTATGGACTGTGCTGTATTATGCAGTGGGAATACTGCAGCAAGTTTATCCATCCTAGCTGACAAGACAAAATAATAACATTAATAGTCTGCCTGTACTCTTCTCCCATGGACACATTAAGGATAGAGTACATTGGGATCTCATTAAATAGTCTTCTGTCACAGCCTTGACATGGATTATGCTCTTTGGTTTGAGGATAGACAACCCAATGCTTTGGGAAGGTAATGCTGTAGGGATTCCCTGGAAGTCTCTACTCGCGCTAAACCCCTGAAGTGCAAAGGAGCGAGCAGGTTTTTGAGGACACTTTCTCTCATTCCAGTCACCGCTATCATCAGTAGTATCCGGCCAGTATCCCGTCTCTATGACATGCAGGAGACGCTGGACTGGGGCTCAGGGAAGCTCAGGACGTTGCTCTTCCTGGCTCTGAATCACAGCAGCTCCCCACTGAGGTCAGAGTTGCATGAAAAATGTGACTTCATCTTTTCCCATCTGAAATACTGATTATTCAGATTGCTTATACCATCTCGTATTGAAATTAATATAATAGCAAGACTGCAACATCCATTAAAGCCCCTTGCTATTTGGCCAGTCACCATACAGAAGGTAATTGCCTGCATGTCTACCTGTCTGCCTACCTAGCAATGTTGACAAGATGAGCTTGGTTATACAGGAGAATCTGCATTACCTTTGGAATACTAAATATCTGAGGAAAGTAACCTCAAATTCTTGTTTGATATATTAACTAGATGCAACCCAAGGTTAATTAAGACTAAGAAAATCTAGGAGAGATCACAGAGGTGACTTGAGATACTTTTTTTTTAAATTAAAACTGAAAGATTTACTGAACTTAACAGATCTTATAGAAACCTGCCAAGTCTTCGGATTATTTGGATCTTTGTGAACCATGATCTGAGCCATAATCTCATCAATAAAATATATAAAGGCAAACTCTGGATCATTTAGTATTAAAAAACTGCAAAACACACATACAGAAAACTTGGCCAAATAGTTGTTAGGTTTGTAGCAGCCTATAATCAGAGTATTATTTTTCTGTTTAGGCTTTTTGAATGAATTGTTATCATAAGATGAAGATAAATTCTGCTATTACTGAATCATGTTTTTGTTCTGGCACTTCTACAGATGGAATACTGGGAAATTTTAAGTAGTGTTTACCAGAGGGGAAAATACAAATTTCAGAATTACATGGAAACTTCAGGCCTTTCAAGAATGAGGCAAAATTATAACACTGAAAGTTATGGAGCTACATTTACATCCTAGTCTTAACTTTTTTTTTTTCCTTTTTTTTTTGTTTTTCTTTCTTTCTCATGGAGTCATGTAACAAGGTAACAAAGGAAATCTAAAATAGTGTAGAATTATAAAAGTTCCCACCTTTTTCACATGAAACTGTTCCTGGAAATAGTGCACACCTGCAAAAGAAATCCCTGTAAACTCATTTAGTTTATCCTGACAAGCTTTAAATCAGTGATCCGTTAAGACTGTGATGTACAAAGTGTCACATCAGGTTACGGAAACCTTGAACCCCCAGGAAATCTCACAGCGCTCCTGACGTACCAGTGGGGCTGCTGAAACTATCAGGTAACACTGAAAATCATTCCCTCTGCAACCGCTCTGCGTTCCGCATCAAGCTTTTTACTTGTGGTTATAAGACACAAAAGAGAAAAAAGTGCAGGCACTAAAATAAGACGATCATAGGTATTTTTGCTTTGGAACAGAACTGCTAGTAAATAAGTACATTTTTCTGGGCGAAGGCTTATTTTGCTTTTTTTGGTTTTATTATATCTCCGTCTCATTTCACCATCCAAATATCCAATTTCTTGTATATTACTCTCTTTCCCATCTTTTTGCCTTAATAGAGCACAATGTGGCTCATTGAAATTAGCCAAGGTCATTTAGTCTGTTCTGCTGTCAAGACAAAGAAGTCATGGACTTGGTGATTTAATAACTTTCTATCACAAAATCCTACTGCAGTGAAGCAAATTAAAGGTGGCTGGCAGGGGGATAGAGCAGTGGAAGATGTTTGAGTGATGTGATTTCATCCCATCTTTTATGGGCTGCTGCTAAAGAGATTTTTTAGGCCAGAATGCACAAGCGAACACCATTGTTAAGGTATCAGCATTGTCTATGTGGCAAATTAAGTGTAGAATTTAAATGTTTGATCACAGATGATAATAATATATGATAACAGATCATTATGTGGTACATAGTTTGTATAGAGTGTTGTGACCCTGTCTGCTGAAGGAGCGATGTATGTCTTGTCTGCTCCCAATCAGTATTTCCATTTCAATTTGCAGTATTCATTTTCCTGAGAGAAAACATCGGATAATGTGCCTTACTGGGAAAATCAAGTGTTGGTCAGTTATGACCTCCCTGAATACAAATACTGATTAGTTTTCCTATTTAGCGCAAGTGTTTTTAAACACATATACTTTCTTCAAGGTCATGGAAACCACGTTTACTGTGGGAAATGCAGTGTTGAATGGTTGCACCATGGAGTTCTTTTTAATCTTCTTTATGAGATAGAGGTTTAAAGATTATAACTCCAGTATTTCACTTTTTCTATCATTCTGTTGCCTAATGAAATGCACAAAGTGTAGTAGACATACTAATATGTCATACTGTAAACAAGAGCGTGGCAGTTAAGAGGGCCAGTTAGTCGTGATGATGGTTAACTGGCCCCTGTTCAGGGCTACACAAACCTACTGAAAACAGCTACAGTCAGCGTGATGGGGGGATGCGATGGAATGATCTGAGAAAGCTTTGTTCTACTTTCCAGGGATTTAGGTTAAATGGTGTTTGTTGCCTGCTGTTGGTTTTGCCTGCTGTTACTGTTTTGAGGCTGCCCTCTATCGAGAAGAGAAAACAAACATTTAAGCTCATACTATGAGCATCCCCTTTTCAGTTTTATTCAACAATTTTTATTATCTTTCTGTTGGTTAGTGTGTATAGTTACCTGATTATTTTTCCCTGTTACAGCTAATAAAACTCTTTAAGGAATTAATGCAAGAAATGTAAGGTGATTTTTGTACAAATAAATTTCAAAGTACTTTTATGAAGGTAAATATTCTGGGCATAATCTCTGTAGCAGGAGTTCCAGATATATTCACATGGCAAAAACCCTGAAACTCAGGAACTCACCCCGCAAGCAGGAATTGTAGCTGCTGCCTGGCTCCCATTAGTTCACATCGCAGAGTATATCTTAACTGCACTGTCGATATACAGGCGTCGGAGACAGCTTGTCAGTGAGGAGAAACTAGGGCCTGACACCAAATGCTTACGAAACACTCGTAACCTTGAGGCGTAGGGACAACGATAGCACAAGGTTTATCTTCGGCTGTTTTCATCAATATTCGGGGTGTGGGGGATAGCTTAGATTTACTGAAATCTTATTTGGGAGTAATGCTTTTTTCAGTTTCCTTTTGAGCAATTTTACTTTTTCAGAGTATACAGGAACTTTGAAATTTAGACCTATAGGGTAAGAATTAAATTAGTGTTTCTTACATTAACTAATAATAAAATTATATCTGATGAGGAAGAATGCATCTGAGGCATTAGTCCATCAATAAAACACATGATTATTAAATTTCCATGGCCTCTTATTCCAGTAAGATTATTTGCATATTCATTGCTCATACCAACAGAGTTTTAAAATAATTGGGCAACCTGGTGTTTGAAGTGAAAAAGCAAATTAAGTGAAAGGCACGTGTGCTGAAAAACATGGTTTTGGTTCTCCTAAAGCTATTCGTAAAGTTGACGTAAATTTATCGAATTGAAGATGGAAAAGAAGAAAGAAAAGAGCTAATTCTGGGGCTAGCATCACATAATTTGTCAGAAGTGCAGTTGTCAGTTTTCTGCCCCAGGAGTCCTCAGCCAAGCTAAATTATGAGACTCGGTCACTCCCTGCCTGAGGGGATTTGTCTTCCCAGCTCCTTATCTTCCCAAGGTGAATAAACAAACGAGCAAACTACAACTTGTTCTGAGTGGGGGGTGCTTTTGCCCCTCGTGGCCCTCTTCTCTGTGGAACAAACAGTTAAACATTTATTAGAGCGAATACTTGAAGCTCCAGGAGTGTTCATTGTAATTCTCCCGGCAAAGAGTCAATTCTGGTCTCTCACTTGTTCCCATCTCAACAATTATTTGTGTATTGTTAACTAAAGTGGGTAAATTCTGGGAGTTGGGGTAGGTGTAGTCCAACCCAGAATACACATGCCTCTACACCTGCCTGGCCATGTATATACGGCATACACTGTATTCTGCCTTTTCACACAATACAATTTATAGCTGAAAAAAGGAGAACTCGTAAATTTTTCTTCTAGGCAAGGACTTTAGTTTCTTATTGCATCCCACTTATTGCATTTTGCAATTTTAAGCTCATGAAACTGTATAATCAAAAGGTCTAAGTAATTTTCAAGTCATGTAATATAGTTTAAAAATTAAAAGTTACCATCATTTCTTAGACTATGATAAACAAGTCAAGAATGTCACCAGCCATCCTAAGTGACACTGATAACATTCAGTGGTGTGAAGAAGTTTGCTTTGACACTTTGAGAAATAACTCTTGGTCTTCCACTCAGAAGCAAGAACATGCACAGAGCATACAAAAACTGATTTACTGAATTCATTATATCCTCTCTGGAAGACTTCAGTCATCTTTTCTCCACAAAAATCTGTGACAAGAAAGTGTAACTTAGTCTTTAACTCACAGGAGTAACACCTATAATTCGAGTTATCTGTGAAATGTACAGATTAAAATACTGTGAGATGAAATGGAAAGAGTTAAAAATTGTGGGAGAAAGAAAAGGAAAAGAAGTGGTACCATGGGAAAGTACAGACAGTAAATGGCAAGTAAGAAGAATCACTGGAAGCAATCAAGTAAGAACAAAAACGGGGAAAATACAGAGACCAGTCAATAAAAAGGTTCAGTATAATCCTTTATATAAGGGCTAGTAAAGCAAACCTATTTTAGGTGAGTGCTCTCTGTTTGGAAATACGTGTGTCAAGGAGTAGGAATGTGTTCATGTAAGAAAACAAGAGTTTGCCAGGAGACTCCGTAATCTAAGAATATTTTCTCTTTTGTGAAAATGGTTTTATTGAAAGCATCATCGCTGTGCATGCAACAGTATGAGTCTGTATGGCTCATCATAATTTCTTCGTGGTAGTTACACCCTCAGCCCTTTGTGTCTCTGATTGTTGGTACTGGTCCTTCAGAACATCACAGATTTTGCCATAGTTGCTCCACATACCACTTGTCTTACCAGTATGCAAGGTAGTACACAACGTGTGTTTTAAATGGTCAAAAGTTATGATTTGTCATCGTGTTCTTACAGATTTTGAATTGAAGAAACTGCATACTTCCATACTACATACTGCAAACATCCATTCCCTGAAATTTGGAGAGCCAAAAAGCACCTGAAACTGTGGAGTTCAGAAAATTTGCAGATGATATAAAGTGATACTGATACATGCTTCAGTACTGTTCGCTAAATAAATGTAATAGAATTGTAATGCATGTGATTTACATACAATCTATATTGTGGGCATATAGCAGAATAAACAGATTAATAGTTTGTACTAATGTTGTTTTTTTAAACCCAACACATTATGCCATGGAAATATAGACCTAATTTACTGTTCTCTGTGCAGATAATATCCTCTCAAGTTAAGTTCATTAACAACTTCTTCAAGCGTGAAGACACTTTTTAAATTAAAATAAGCAGTGTGCAAGAATAAAAAAAAGACAGGATGAGACCTGAATTCTACTGGAATTAATGGCAACATTCCCATTATTTTAGGCTTCTGGACTGAGCCTATCCAAACCAAAAAATGTGCTTAATTTTTTTGAATCACCTGTATTCAGGTGCTGTTTAAGCATTTACATATGCAAAAGGATTTGTTTTGTTGGGTTTTTTTTAAGAAACTCTAGGGAGATGCTACATCTGGAGAAGGATGAGCCATATTTAACGTTCAGGATGTGACCATGATCCACTCTGTGCAAAACAATAATATTTTGTGGCATGCAGCTGTTTAGTAAGGCTGCTATAGTTGTATTGGCTGCTTTCTGAGTGTCTCTTTTTAACTGGGGGATATCATGTGGTAGAACATATACTACGAAATCAAACGTTCTGAGACTATATTTAGCATCTTTCTAAAATAATTTCTGTCTATCCAGTTATTCTTAAAATCCACTTACATGCAGCAAAGTATTAAAAATGCTGTTTGGAAGATAAGATATCTTGTACGTGGGATGGATTAATGGAACAATGGACCACTGTCAGCCTTCCCATTTTCTCAAAGGAAGTGATGACCACTAAGATTAAGAAGGAGGAGTAATTAGCAGCAGACCAGATTATGGTTCCAAAAATAGGTTTATCTGAAGCACAGTGACACATTTCTGACCCCTTCATGATGCGGCTTGGTTTCCACACGTGTGTGAGGTTCCATAAGAGCTAATGTCACATTCCCAGAGCCAGATCAGACAGAGAGAAAATGTCTGTGTTTTAAAATAAAAGACTCATTTATAGCAATTTAAGCCCCAAACACACCTCTTTGCCCTGCTATAGAAGGTCAGAATCCTTGCTCATTAAGAACTGTATGTGGTCTTTTAAACAAATGCACTTTTTAATTACCAGCAGGCAATTCAGCACAATTTGTTGCTGTCTAAGGTTTATTTTCTAATGGTCTTGCATATTTGGTAGCCTCTTTCAAAATTATGCATCAAATGTAGGACCTGCCACTTGTTTAACTGACTTTTTCCCTCATTTAATGATGTGCATCTTCTAGAATTTTAGCAGAAGTGAATCCAGCTACATACGGGAAAGGCAGCTCTTCGTATCAGTTACGTACACTTGTAACACAACCATAAAGGTGATGGGGTCCCAGCCAAAGCCTGCTGACCCCCAGAGGATCTTTTTGGAGTAGGGACACTGGAGCTGTGACCTATGCGCTTTTCTCAAATGGGATATATAAGAGAGAAATTGTCCTCTGCTGAAGGACAGGAGCTGTTAGTTGCTCTGCCCCCTCTTTCTGGCAATCTGGAACGCAGTCTGCCTATTCAGAAACTATCCCTTGCAGGGTTTTTTTTCCCCCTGCTTTCAGGGTAAAGCCCTGGTACTTGAAGGAACAATCTTAATCTGTCTATTAATTTTAAACATGATAATAAGGTACCGCCATGGCATGCTGCCTCGGTGTTATTCTAAGATGATTTCAGCAACTGTCCCAAAATAATAGCTCATGCTCTGGACTGGTTGTGTCATCATTTTCATCATCGTTTGCTTAGTTGCATTCCTTGTTATTGACTCATAATTTATTTATTAGAAACAAACATCTTCATTTAATGAGCATTCAGATCTTGATTTACTTGCTAAACAAAATTCGAACAAAAACAAAAATAATGTGAAGTCACATTTCATGTTCTATCTTAAAATATTTATGATAGAACAGTTCCATCTGGGATCAAGGCAGAAAGTGACATAGACTTACAGACTTGTGGTGGTTTTGTCTGGGATAGAGTTAATTTTCTTCATAGTAGCTGCTTTAAAAAAAGAGAATAGTTCACAATTCTGAAGTAGCAAAACATTTAGTTGTCTTTTTGCAAATTTGACCTTTTCTCCTTCATCAGAAGACAATTAAGTGATAGAAGAACAGTATGAAACATTTATGTGCAGGTAATTTTTAGGTGTAAGAGTTGATTTCTACAGGAAAGCCATGAATATAGTTTTAAATTCTCAAACTAATGGCACGCAGTGGCATCAGGAGGATAAAACAGGACGGGAATAAGTTCAGTTCTGCAAATTGTTCCATAAAATGTGCACAGTTAGATAAAACCAAAACTGTTCTGACATCCGGAGTACTCACATTTAAGGTACATCGTAATTAAAAATACTTGTGCGAAGTGCAACTGTTCTGCTTTCTGCCATGAGCTGACACTAATATTTTACGTTAAAAAATAATCAGAGAATTACTCAGAAATCTAAGTGGACACAGTGTGGGGCCCAGCCTTCTGCTTTCGGGTAAACTTGAATGTCCTATGATGTATAAAAATATAAAGTGCTATACTAGCCCTTCAGGAAAACCTGGGCTTGCTTCCTGCCCTTAACATGGGAGCTGGATGTTTTGATTTTTAGAGAAGGGAAGAAAACACAAGCGCAAACCAGATCTCATGTTGGTTATAATGTCTGATATTAGAGGAAAGGATAAAACACAGTGATCTTCAAACTGTAATTTCCCCCTCTTGAGCTTAATGGAAAAATGCTTTAAACAGCAACATACCTTTTAGTGACATGTTGTGGAGTATTGTTCAGATGAAGTAAAAAGGGGATCACGGATGCTTCCTCTCTTACTGAAAAGGTTACTCGTTTCTACATATGTGTCCTATTTGGCTTTACAAGGGAGAACTGGATGAAAGACAAAAAAATGCCCTTACATGATCCCCACAGAAAATCACTATTTGAAAACTTTTTGTTTTGAAGTCCACCAATATGCGCCAGGTTTCTTTGACATTGTCTTGAAACTGTTGTAAAGACATGAATCATTCCAGTGCTAAAACTATTACATTTGGGGGATGTAAGAACTAAGAAACATTTCCTGTTAAATGCAGAAATTTGCAATCTTATGATTGACATACCTTAAAAAGTCCATACATTACATGTAACAAAAAATCGTTCTGCCAGTCCAGGAAATTTTTCCCTCCTGATGCCAAAGGGGTTTATAGCTGGGAGGAGGCATTTGCAAAATGCCTCAGATTTTTAAGACTCATCGCAAAGTCAGAAAGAACCCTTGCTGCATACCTAAGGATATTCATAATACATATGATGCATACCGAAGGATGTACATAAATCATATGCAAGTTCCCAGCATGCAGCAGGAGAGAGAAGCTGGGTCTAATGTAAATTCACATAGAGCTGCCCCGCAATGGGGCTGTTTTGAACCCCAGCTCTACAGACGTCCGTGTCCACCCCAACATGCTTATGAAAGCAACTGTAGCGCTTTCAAAGTATTTAGCCTTCCAGTACGTGCGTAAGAAAAGTCAGTCTGTTGGTCTTAATAAAGCCGCTGTCAGTGTTCACCAAAGGATCCAGGAAGCTCTCTTCAATATATGGACTGTAAATGAAAGTAGAAATTGCTGTTGGCTCGCGTTAGCACGAGTTACAATCATCTTCCGAGTAAAAAGTAATGTGAATGAGATACAATTCTTGTTAACGGATACATCTGCAAGCCTTTGCTTCTGACTTCAGCTGTGAATGTGCTTCTGACATCTTTCTTTTCCCCCTAATGAAGGCACAGCTGTGCATTTAGGGACTTGACAAAGAGTGTGATTAGGAGTTCTAGACTTCCAAAATAATTTATCTGCCTTCAAAAAGAATTGTTATTAGCAACTAATTCTTGGTGAGATTTTATTATTGTCTCATGTTGGGGGCATTTTTGGTGGTAGAAGCATGGAAAAGCTGTAGCAGTTCAGTATGCATCTTCCAGAATTTATATGGTGTTTTGATTTGGTTTTGAGGTCTGAATAAACAAGTCAGAGAGTCCATAACACCTGAAAACATTTAGTTCAAACAGAAATTACTGGGGGTTTCTTTGTTTTGTTTTGTTTTTTTTTTTGTCGTTTCTTGTTCATTGCCACAAGTTTTACGGCTTTTAGATTGCCATTACTGCCTCCTGTGGGACACATTTTTGGGGTTAGCTGGATGATTGCTGCAAGTGAGAAATTTAAACAAGAGAACAAGAGCAGCTTTTAACTATGGTCGTTCTCTCCCAGCTCGTACACATACCAGCTGGAGTTTCTCGTAGTCATACCCTCTTCCTGAAAATGGGAAAAGGTGAATAGGCGGCCACAGACCTACGAACTTCCCCTTACCGGCTCTCATCCTTGGTAGTGGTGTTTGCCTAATGGGGAGGCGGACTCTACTCATCCATCCCATGCTGATTATGTGCAGAGAAGTTACTGTGCTGCGATCTCCTTTACCTGTAATACATGTTCTATCCTGAATTCCGGTTCAAGAGCTTGCCTCCCTGTGTGAAAGGATTATTAACGTAGACGAGAAGTCTGTTTGGGCTATGTAAAATATGTCAGAGATTTCCAAGGAGCTGACAATGCTGACGTTCAGCACTGTGAGTTCTGCTGGCAAGTAGCTTGGAAATGTTGATTGCAGTGCTAAACATACATGAACAATGTATTTCATGCTTTAGGTGTAACAGAGACTGTTTTCTGTTCTAAACTGACCTGTGCTATAGAAAATCCACTTTTAATTTTAAAAAGCTACTAATCATTGCCTCTCACTCTGGGAAGTCCTGTCATATCGGAAAGTGTGACCATAACTAAAGCTTGCGTATTTGTAATTCCAGTATTTGGGAAACTATAATCAGAACAAACTTTAGCATTAGTAGTAAGTTGATAATTAGGATTTTATAGATTCTACTGTGATTATACTATATGTATTTCTAAAGACCTGATCGTTTATGGACTTAGTGCAAGTAGATGCTGGGATTCAGCTGTCGGTCTAAGGCATAGCCTGAGTACTTACTCAGTTTTTACTTAGATCAGGTGAGCTACCAGTGAGCAAGACTCTTACGTAGGTAGTTTTGGCCCAACAAGTGATTTTCTTGAGCATAGCCAACACAGACATTTTTTATTTGCGGCATTTTACTGCTAACTTTGCTGAGGAAGGTACTTGCATCTGAATGCTAAAAATGACATTTTTGGGGGGGAAAAATGTGTGGGGGAAAACTAACATAATTGATTTTGTTCTTTCTTAATAGACATTAGCCAACAATTTAGGGAGTTTTTAATAAACACTAATCTAAATGGCTTTAACTTTTGCTGTATACAGAAGACTAAAATATTTGTAAATTAAAAAGTCAAAGGTGAATTTTCAAAACAATTTTATATTAGCTTTTTAGTAAAACATCACAGAAAATCTGCCCTTTTAAATATGAAGAATATAGGCTTTGGGTTTTTTTTTTGCATGCTGATGCATTTTAAGAAGAGAATTGCAGAAACGTCCAATAAATCCACACTGTATATAGAGATGTTTACTTCAGAGAAAGATCAGACAATATATTATAGCATTAGAATCCGGAATTTTGGGAAAATAGATTTTATTCATTGCGATAAAGATTTAAAATAATCACTGGAAATTAAGATCTCACAAAACATGAAGTATTTTAAGCATTTGAAGATTCCCTGCATTTGGATCAGAGGTGCCTTGTCTCTGTGATATTGCCATAGTAACTTTTCTGTGCAACTTGCAAAACACAGTTAGTTGATGAACTTGGGAAAACAAAACAGTTGATCAAGTTTTGTTGATCAAGTTGATCATTCTGGCTGTGGAGGGAGTGGAGGTGGTGCTGAGATGCAGGAGACCTGTGCGTCCAGGCTGGAAAACGCCCGAGGGAGAAGGAGGGCACTGTGCTACCTGAAATCGCAGAGTTCAAATGGGGAATCTTCTTCCCGGTGCATCGTTATTCTTCTGGGGTGACCTCCCCTTGTTTGCTCTGAGCAGACCGTTCAGTGGGCAGGAAATAACGACTGATGCTGATATATGAGTGTGACTGGTATAAACCTTTGAAAGCACATCTAATATTACCTGGAATAAATAGCTATGCCATTGTAAAGCAGCTTACTAATTCTTTTTATCTCAATCCATATATGCTATTTTTAGAGAGATGAGTGTCACCAGCTGCTCTGTAATTTACTTTTAGAATATAGTGCTAAAATTTCTCTAGTCTCCTCAGAGAGTCATCTAAAGATGGATGTTTTCAGAGAAAAAAGAGATACATAATCCAAAACACTGTAGGACAAAGCTTTTATTACTGTTTTGAAGTTAATTAGAATATTCATTCATATTTTGTGTCAAAAAGGTTTTAAAAAATAAAGTTTGTGTTAAAAATTGTGGATACTTAATATCTTTAAGAAAATCAAGAAGATGTATTGATGTTCTGGAAAGACACGAAAAGGTCTAATTAGTCTGTATGAAATGGAGTCCTTGGCACATTAGGCAATTGCCTCTCATACTGGCCATTGTATTTGCTGTCATTCGTTATTTCCCTTCCTGTTTCCCTGCATAGCTGGTTTGTCAAGGATTGGAAGTTTTGTGTCGCAGAGAAAACTCTGACTTGATAGAGGGAATGTGGTCTGTGGCTTGAACTCCTGGGTACTAGGGTAATAATTATTACCTTATAATAATTATAACTTGTCACTCCAGAGACAATTATCACACGCTTAAGTATGCATATAAGGGAAAACCAGTTGGTTGTTACATGAAGTCAAGATCGATGAGCCTGTAGGGTACTATAGTATGAAATACAAACAACGTGACTGCTATATTGAGAACACTCAACAGGCCCTCCTAATGAAAAAATATCCTAACAAGAGTAGAGAAAATGTTGCCTGCTGTGCCTCAATGAAAAAACAAAATAGTTTCTATGAAATTTGATTGATTTGCAAACTAAAAGAAAGTTCAAGGGGGAAAACATAGCACAGACTCAAAAAAATTGGTAACAGTGCTTAGCATTTAACTAAGAAGAATCACAGATTTAGAGATTTTAAAGGAATAGTTTAAAGGTTTGCTTTTTCTCCGTCCTTTACCAGTTTGTGTAATAAGAATCAATGGCTATTTGCCTTTTAAGTTCCCGTAACCTCTTCATGGAGTGAAAATTTCAGAATATGTTACCCTGGTACAGTCAAGTGCTTTGTGGATTTATATTGATGATGATCTGTAGCCTATTTGCAGCAGTGATGTGTGCTCCTTTTAATCCATCCATCTTTCAACAGTGACAAAAAGTGGCTGTTCTCTTTTTAGACATAAAGTTAACTTCAAAAAGGAGATGTCAGTAAGTAAAAGAAAGTGATTTTAATCTTTTAATATCACCACAAACCATTTTTTATTGATAGGTGCCAAAAAAGGTTGCAATGATTTTGCATTGCTTTTAAAGCGGTGATAGCTTTACTTTGAGCGCATTAGATCTGCACTGGTGACTTAAAGAAGGCAGCAAGTACCACATGGTTGTTGTTACTCGGAGAGAAAATGATGAAGTTCGTAAGTACAAGAGTTAGGTATTTTAATCATTGACAGGAATGATTAAATCTATTAATCATTTTGTTGTCCTTTGACTAATGTTCTATTGTTGGGCTTGATTTGCCAATGCATTCATTTGTCGCTTGTTATTTTGTCACTGAATTATAATTTCATTATTCTCTGACCTTGTTTGTCCTTCGCTCCTGCAATTGCAATGTGAGGGTGGTTGAAACCATTTGGATAAAATAAAAACCGATCCAAAGTTTTGTTTTTCAATGAAACTGCATGGAGCATAAATCTTAGTTAGGTTCAGCTGATTTTCTGTTGTGGCTGCAGCCATGACAGCTGGCAAAGGACCAAACACAATGAGACAGTCCAACCTGGAGAGCTACCCGGGTAGGCCAGGAGCATGGTGAACTAGATAGCTCCGAAATGTCTGATGGTCCATCATAAATTCTCATAAACTGCAGTTTGGGGACTGTTGAAATTCTATTTTGAATTGTTTTAGAACTAATAAGCCAGATAGGTTGTATATATGTATATTTTTATATTTCTATTATTGCTTCAGTAGTTACTTAGAGCAAAATGAATTGGCTTTTGTTTAACTGCAAAATATGTGCAACACCTTTCCTCTTCTAATTTGGTGCTATAGATAGAAAGTACAAGACTACTTTCATTGTAGACTATTCCATGCACTAAAAAACTAATATAGTGGAGTAGTTACTCATGGGGGGAGGTGAACATTTTTATGCCCTAGTTTCCAGTACATAGGGAAAAGCTGATGTAACAGCTTGAAAACAAGAATTTGGTGCACTCCAAAATGTTTGAATTCTAATCTTCCCCAGAGTTCAAGGTTACTCTGGCGTATTGATATAATTTTCACCCACTGTTCGTATTTTACACTAGCATGGAGCCAGAAGTACTGAAAAGCCTGCCTCAGAGGACTACGTCTTGGGTTGCAAATTGAATTTCCTAAGCATTTGTATATTAGCATGTGTATCTAAAACCAGACCAAACTAATCAATCTTTCTACCCATAACTGGTATTATGATAATGATAATTAATAAGATAATGGATCTAAAATTTGTGTGATAAACTTTCCTTTGGGATAACGGGACTGTGTAGAAAAAAAGATATAACAAAACCCTTCACTTCTGAGGGATTTTGTATCATTTAAATTGGCATCACATGAGAGATTAGGAAACGAGAGAGACTGTCCTTCCCTGCTCTGATAGCCTCCAAGATAACACATTTTTATGATTACAGAATTCACCTGTTCACCAAGGTTAATAGCTGCTTGAAACACTGGCTTCTCTTTGGTTTGTATCCTGTACTGCAGCAGGCATGTTAATAAATGGTTCTGTCTAATAGCTCTGTCTGGGCTTAAAGGCTTAAACAGAAGAGTCCGTCCCCAACTGAAACAGCGAGTTTGTGCCTTTCTTATATTGCGTGCCGGTGTTCTCACTAGCGATCAGGGCACTGACTCCATGCCTTAAAATCTCCCACAGCTCCTCACCTTAGATTTGGATTCAGCTTTAAGCCTGTCATGGAGGATGGTTATTATTGTTGCTAGTTAACTGCCTTCCCCATCTGTGCATCAATTGAGGGGATATCCTCCCAAATGAAAACAAATCTGGCAGCTGCCTGGAAATTTCAAGCAGCTGTGTCCTATATAGGTATGGTTTTATGCGTGCTACTGCTGAGAGATCTGCAGAATTCACCACCACTGAGACTATTGCCCTGCTCACGGTGGATTGGGAATGTGATCTGTTAAAGAGAAAATTAACAGCACAATGAAAGAAGAATGTTTGCTTTTAACAGCTCTTCTTTTATCTTCTTTTCAGAGCTTGTTTGTGCTTTATCTCCTTCATGTTATGGCAGAAGTTACGAATGTTGATGAGCCAATGCAGAACCTTAAGTACTTAGTCTAGGAACCATTTACGTGTTCACACAATGGAAGCTTGAGTCAGATTCGGTCCATTTTACCCAATTTATTTTATGAAAGCTGCCTACAGAGTGTTTTGTGTAGCACGGAGGGCAATTTGGATTGAACAGGGTCATGCGTGTTCCAGTTTTAGCCTACATGTACCTTGCATTAATGTCCTTGGCCGTAGAAAGGGCAACAAAATGCATGTATTCCTAAATGGCAACGGGCTAAAGGTGAAAATGCAGTTCACTGGGTAGGTGAGTAAAAATGGAGAAGAATGTCCATGCCAAAGGCCTCAGGAATAACTGTCGCGAAATGAGTGATTTAGATAGCTTAAAGAATCACCATCAAAAGTATTAGCGAATGTGGTTTTAATATGATGTTGTTAAAGTGCGACTTAACAAAGTTTGATGGCAAGGTTCACTCGATTAATTACTGTATGGAAGAAACAGGCAAAGGAAAATTGAGTTACACTGGAGTTAGAATGATTCACAGAGAGACCGGAGACACAAAGTGTAAGGAAGACCCTCCCGTTGAGTCGCGAGGTTGAGAGTGGACCCCCTTGCTTTCTAAACTCCTTCTCAGAGAGGAGTCTAGATGGAGCTAGGTCCAAGCCTAGTCTCAGACTTGGTCAATGGTTTATGTCTAGGGGATTGTATATGCAAGGTTTCATTAGCATCAATTCAGCATGCAGTCAAAGTTACCAAGACAAGATCAAAGAAGTTACCAGACTACAAGGTTATGCGCGATACCGGTCGCTTACCAAAGATCTGCCATTGGTAAAAGGTCTCTCTGCCTCGAGAAGCAACCGTGAGAGGTGTCCCAACTCAAGGGGAGATCACCGTTTTTTTTTGAAGGCTCACTTAGGCTGTCATATTTATGGAATGAAGTGGTTGGCTCGTAGTCAAATTACATGCGATGGAAAAGGTATGCATGAGACTCCTTGTACCCACAACTTTCTTTGTTCCTTGATAAATGAGTCTTGGAAAAGCCACCCGCTATTCACGTGTTAACTGCGTGATGGGTGTTCGAGTTCCTATGCATCGATGCTCACTGTGTCACTCTGCTCCTTTGTGGGCTTTCAGAGAACAGACTGGAACGAGGGGAGTTCACGCCCGGCTACGGCTCAGGGCTTTACCCCTTCCGCAACCTGCACCAAACCACCGCTGGCCTGGTCAGGGGTTGAGCGCACCCGTCACAATAACCAATTTGATGGGCCTGGCAGTGCTCCTCCTGCCTCGCAAGTACGCTGCATGTGTCAAAACCAGAACTAGGCCTCCACGTCTCAGGTTAGGAAAGCACTTGGTTCTTGCGGTATTGTATTCCTAAGTCCAGGTGTGCTGCGTTCATTATCTTGACTATATTTTTTCTGTGAGGTCTATATAGACTTAACTTTCATTAGATGCTGTATTTTATTTTATTCTGAGTTATCACTATTAGAAGGACTAGGGCTGCTGTAATAAATTCCTTGCCTTGCATCCCAGACGTGGATGCATTTCAGTTGGAGGATGACTCTTAGATAGCTTGCAATAACTTTTAATCCTTTTGCATGGAAGATTATGACTGTTCAGCACTGACCTGCATATTTTTCTTATGTGTTAATACAAGTGCTTGGCACTTTGAAGCAAAATAGAGGAATACAAGCATAATCTCCCACACCAAAGAGCTGTGGTATGAAGTGGTTATAAGAACCAGTTACGAAATCCTAACGTCCTGCCCATACTTTTGATTTCTGGGAGGCCGATGCATTGCTCCTGTGCCCAGCCGGAGGATTTGTGCAGCATGGAAGCTGCTGTTCTCCTGGCAGCCCTTGGCATGCGTGGGAGGCGGGAAGGCTCAGCGTGCGGGTCTCTGAGGTTGCTGTACCTTACCCTCAATGGCGTCTCAACGTCAGTGTCTGCTCGGTCCTCATGCTTTTTCCCAAAACACATTTAAATCTTCTGCACGGAAATCAAATAGAAAATAAATTACTTGCATTATGTTGGGTTTAGTTGTTTTCTGACTTAGTCTAATGCACAGGATTATTCTCGCCAAAATAAATTACACATTAGAAGCAGTACAACAAAGGTATGTACT
The DNA here is from genome assembly GCF_000699105.1 of Pygoscelis adeliae. NCBI lineage: Eukaryota > Metazoa > Chordata > Aves > Sphenisciformes > Spheniscidae > Pygoscelis > Pygoscelis adeliae. The sequence continues at coordinate 2,238,393 of NW_008824309.1, read as the reverse complement.
GTTTCAATGGAAATAAGTTGGTATCGGCAAAAGTGCGTAAATATGAGAGAAGTCCAACTGTGCATGTTAAGAAGACAATAAATGAAAGTAGGCTGTTTTTACGCAACTTTTAAATAAAATTGTTGTTCATTACGGCACTGTCTGTGCTTTTGTCCCTTCTTCTGTGTTCTCCACCTCTTCCTTGGTATTGACTTCTGGAAGAATACTAGTATTCTACAGAAGAGGGGTTTGTAATTTGTGATTACAATTCACATGCTTCCCTAAGAACACTGCACCCTGTTAGAGTTATGCTGCCTTGGCCTAGAGGTGGAAGCGGACTTTCTTGATCTTGCACCCCATTGAGCTGAGTAATGAAGGTCGTGGAGAGCCGCCAAGGCATCAAAAGCAGCCACCATCCACTCTGCTGTCAGATTTCCTGATTTTTTTATTCCTTTTTTATCGCAATACTCAAATATAATCAAGTGTATTGTTGTAAATACCAGCATGTTATTGCCATGGATAAGTTGTGCTGAAAAATCTGTATTTCATGGATTCTAAATTGTGCTGAATATCCAGAGTTATTCACTAGCTGCTTCTACTGTTCCTGCTGGTTTTTTATGTATTTCAGGGAAGTCATTTATGATGCTTGAGTCACCAAAATTTAAGGTGACATGACAACCTGTAAAAGCATTTCAGTCTCCCAGAGACACTTATGTGCCATAAGAAAAGCAGTTAAACAACTGAGAATCTTGATGTTGATTTTGTCAATCTTCCTTACTGTCTACTTTCAAAAAAAGGATTCGCAATTCAATATTTCACACTGACTAACCCCTCTTTGCCCCTGAATGACCAACATAGTTGTGCAGTTTGCTCTGGCGCAGTGAAACCAGCGGGCAGCCACTGTCTGTCCTGCGCAGGAGTGTTAACCTTGTGAGTGACTTCTGTAGCACGAAGGCAAGAACAAATGGGGAATGTGCTGCTCTAATATTCCATACTGCACAAAATTAGAATCTATTTTAATGATGTTCCATTTTTCTTGTGTCCACCTCAACACTTACTCATATCAGATGTACCTTCTTTAAGGACAAGCTTCAGGGTCTTTTCTGTTGCCAATTCTAACAGTTTTTTCTACAAAGCTGAAACCCTAGAAGGAAAATTAAAACTGTTTCACTACTGGTTTTCCTCCTACATGGGAAGACTTGCAATCTACTACTCACGCTAAGGGAAACTCATGGGAGCAAGGGCACAGGATAAACTACACTATCAAGAGCACTCATTGGAGTAGGCCTGTCTTCTTGAAGAGAGAACTATTTCATTACTAGGGCATATATGCTGGGTTCATTTTCAAAAAAAAAGAGGTTTTTCCAGTCCATGATCTCTAGTCTCAAACTGGACATGATGCCGGGCGTTACTTTCACACTTCCAGGCAATGCCGACTGGGTGCTAACCGTCCAGCAATTCTGATTTGAAGTTTATTGGCCATCCTGCCAAAACACGGTGAATAATACGTTTCTTCACAGAGAAAAATACATTGTAATACTTTGTGTTTTAAGTTTTCCGGTTGGTTACAAAGCAGCTTTGTGTACTTAAATCACAAGCAAATGCCAGTCTCTCTCCTAGCCATGCATTTGCTCTGTGCATTCTTGTCATGTTCAGAAGTGACTTGCTTTAACCAGGTCGGGTATGCGTGTGTGTGGAAATACATGCAACGACCTATAAATGGAGCTAGTTTTAACTGGAGGTTGTAGTCATTTCCACAGCACTAGCCAGCACCACTTAGGCACGTACGCTGCCCCGAAATAGATGACTACTTCCCTGCTAGCTTTAACACATAATTTTTATTGTCAGTTAGATCCAAGTCCGCATAACAGACTCCTGATATTCCCCTCAATCTCTTCAACCATTGAACTCCAAAGTGAATCTGACTAAACAGAGCCCATTTATATATACTCTCATTTAGCCCTGACTGTATCATAGATAAGACAGTCTGCCCTGTCCTCTTTATCTCTAACATCATCTTCATTGCACTTCTTAACACTTGAAGCATACTTCAGTGCTATAGTCACTGTGCTATAGTCACTGTGACTGTATGTGGTCACCGTCACTTCTTTTACTATAATCACTATTCTATTGCTATTAGTCCTTTAATATCTCCTTTACCTCCTGGGAGAGTTCCAGTTTCTAAGTTTTCTTTTTATTTTCTAACCCCTTACTGCAGTGTCCTAACACCTCGAGTGTTTCTTTTGACCTCTCCCAAATACATACATAGGATGGGTCGGTTCCTTTATCCAGTGTATCACCTATGCAATTACTGCTTCTTTAATCAGTCCCATCACAAGTACTTCACCTCTCCTTGTTGTTTGTAGTGGTACTCTTTGCTAAGTATCTTAAAAAAATGTATGTCTCTCGCAGTGTGTTCAAACTAGCACTGAAATTGCCTGAGTTGTTAGGTTTTCTAAGTGAATGTCCCCAACTTAAATAACCCCAAACCTGTTTTGTTTACTTTCTCTTCTGTCTTTTAAGTGGGTCTTCCTCTTCTCTTACCACAGTTCAAGTTCTTCTGCCTCTTTCCTGATGCGTTCTAATGTTTATTAGTTCAGAAGCTTCCAGACTATAATCCACTGAAGGTTAATTAATATACATCTCCATTTAATCATCTTCGGAGTCTTCCTTCTTCTTAGATCATTCCCAGTAGTCTCTCATTAGAAACCACCAGTTTCTCTTCTTACTCTGTAAACTTGAAAAAGTTGTGAAAACAGCAGAATTCTTCCTTTAAGCTGCCCTTTTCACTTCAAGGCAATTTCTAAACCTTTTGCCTCTGTCTCCTCCAGTTTCTAAAATTGCCAATGATTATAAGCAGACCTCCAGTCATAGGTGAGACTTGCTGCGTGATAGCATAAACGTGGCATTGAGAGTCTTCTCATGTTTTCTGTCTTTCCTCCAGGTCCTATCATAGAATCATTAAGGTTGGAAGAGACCTTATCCATTGGTCTCTATCTCTGTTGGACCCTATCCATTGGTCTCTCTGCAAACAGCTTTTCCTTCTAATTAAAACTGAGTTGAGTGAGGGGATGTACACAGATAATCATCAGAAAAGTTCCTGGCAACTGTGTGTTTCTTCTGTTCTTGTCATACACATGACAAGAGGACACATCATGTTAGTTTGTTGTGATAAACATAAACGGACAAACACATACACGTAGATGCATACAGGTAAATTGCTCCTCAGTTCTTAAGCCTCGAGACTTATCACAGTCAGTGTGATACCTGCTGGCTTATGTGAGCACCCATTTTCTGTAGTTTCTCCTATCCTAGATCTGCTCAAATAAGTTCCAGTCTTTCTGTTGGGTAATCAGATGGACCTGAAAAAAAGGCTTTGACTGTCTGCTAGGGGGTGTGTTGCATCACACAAAAATCTGCAGTCTAAAAAAGGTACTGAGTTAATGGCTAACCTGTTATCTCTTGAGTTGGGGGTAGGGGACCAGATATGGTGCTTACTTTCCCACTTGAAATACGTGACATTTTCAAACTTGGCACAAAATTCTAAAAGTAGAAGTTATTTTTGCTATTGGTCTTATGTGTGTGTATAAAGGCATGTGCAATGATGCCTTGGTTAATAACCACCACCTGGGAGGCTTTTTTACTGTTACTCCAAATCAACTTTTTTATGTGAGAAAATGTTTTAAACTTTTTTCTCACAGATTTGTCTTGTCCCATACGTTCCAATACTATTTCATTCTTCTCGGTTTTCCTCCTGATATATTTAGGATTTTATTTTGATCAGCTTTGTTTCATGTTCCAGAATTTTTCTTGTCCATGATAATCAATTTCTGACACTGGAAGCTGATGAGAGCCAACAGTAGCAGTAAATTCATTTAAGGGAGGCAGCAAATATGTATTTAATGCAAATGTTAATGTTAAAAATTGGATTAAGTTTATATACTTTGGTTGTGGAACCAGGGTTGAGACACCTACAAAAATCTCCATTTAAATTCTATTTTCATTCCCGTTAGCGTGTAATAAATACCACACATGACAGTAAGGAAACTGACTGAACAAGAACAACAACAAAAAAAAATCCTGCAGAGAAATTTTCTGTTTTAGCATCTCAGTTTTTGGGTTGTTTGTGGGGTTTTTTTGGTTTTTGGGGGGTTTTGTCTTTTTATATTTCCCTAAATGCCATTTACAGGTATATTTTTAAATTTATAAATTTAGTTCATTTCCACAGCTTTAACAGATGTTACACTTTTGACAAGTACTCCCCAGCCAAAAGTCTGTGCATTTTAGTTATTTTAATGTCATTTAACTGATTAAAGATGCAAAGGAAAATAATACAGACATCTCCTTTGAATCAATAGATTAAAAAATCATTCTGTCTTCCTATGCTCCTGCTTCTTTCCTTTCCTTAGGTTTTATAGTTCAGCCATGTATTGATTAAAAGAAATTATATACAGGAAGGCTCCAAGGGATAAAAAATTAAATCTGTAACGGTCTAAATTATTCTTAAATTTTGTCAGAATTTAAATTCAAATTCTTGGCAACTTTGAATCAGTGTAATTAAATTGATTTCAGTGAGATTATTTGAATTATAATTGTCAGAACTAGCTTCTGAACCTAACCAAACAAGCCTTTCTTAGATGAGTTCTCCAGTGAAATGCAATCAAATATACAAACTTGTGTCCTTGTTCATGCAGAGAGATAGATGGACAGCCTTTACCACATGTTCTACAGTATGAAAGATAGTAGCTCTAAGTACTTGGAAAATAAATGTATAAATGTTTCAGACTGACAGCAGAGGCTCTGAGCACCTGGAATTTTAGTTGAAAGAAATGGACTTACATGTTGTTCTCTCTGAACTGATTTCTGGAGTTTTATTACATGGTCAAATGTACTGTAATATTCAGTTGATTGTATTTGCCATTTTTCTTTAAATTGATAGAATTCCAGACGTAGGTAGGCTACTTGTTGTAGCAAATTTAAGTTTACGATGAAGGAAAAATACTTTTTTTCCTAAAGCACATCTGCATTTAATATAAAAGGAGACAGCAAGTTCCAGAATATGGAAGGTATTAAGATACTGTTATTTGTTTACTAATTGTATAGTCTAGAGACATCAACAGTGCAAAAGGTCACGTTAATATTCTGATGGTACTTTTTGAGTACCTCAGAAAGGTTTCTGCTTTATGTTAGAATGGATTCAACACTCAGTTTTTCCTTCCCACAAAACACAGGAAAATAGTGATACCCTAAAAAAATACACAAATGCCTGAATTAATCATTCTCACCAGTATTGTCATTGGCTAGAATGAGATTATAGTCAGACCACAGTTTCAAAAGACAGCTAAAAAGGTGTCAGACAATATTGTTATTTCCATTTTATAGATAAGGAGGAAAACCAAAAGAGTTTAAGTGACTTATCAGGAAGTCTGTTGCCTCACCAGGAAATAAAATGAAATTTCAAAGCATCTAAAAGATGTGGTTATAGGTCCTCTCTGTATTTTTATGGCGCTATAAAAGTAGTGTATTTGCTGACTTTCTTTTCAATGGGTGCCAATGAAACTGATCACTGGGTTAATTCTAAATACAGTTTTGCTGACTCGCCCAAACTATGCTGTCATAGATTATTACAACAATTTATACATGCTGACGGTGTTATACTCTTGAGGGTGAAGTTTCAAAAATGCAGTATTATTTATACTAACGTGTTAAGTGACAAGAAAATTCACTAAATATAAAAACACGGTCGAAAATTACTCAGAGCTTTCACTGCCTGAGTGACCAGCTAGTGAGATTTTATGTATCGTTTCAGGGCCAGTTAGAGAACTTGTCTTCATAAATCTCTTTAGCATCTAGCCAGGTGATAAAATTCATGTCAAACATGACTATGCTGTTTATCATTTTATGTGCAAGTTTGTACACATTCCCACTCCTTCCGCTACTATTAGATCTAAGTAGACAAACGTGATATATGTATCCTGTGAAAAATTGCTGATCAATATATCTTCCAGTGCTTGAAAATAAAGATTTCAGGTTAGCAAATTGATGGAACTCCACCGATCTTTGGGAAGAAGAAATCTTCATTGTTGGGTAGATTGTGAATTTCCCGTGAGAACATACTACTACTGAGAGATTATCAGTACGTTTTTTCCTAGACCATAAAGTATGAATTAGTATAAAGCATTGCCAAGAAGTTTCTGTCAAAGTATGTTCTCCTGTTATTACAAAAGTTTCCCTGAACACTCTAGAAACAATATGGGGACTTCTAATTATGGAGAAAAATAGAAGGAAATATTTATTAAGGAATGGGGGGGGGGGGGGGGGTCCCGACCTCCCCTTTCCAAGGTAAATAAGAATTTTCCACTTCTTGACAAGTGGTACTGAATATCAAAATTTTGTGGCTTGCTTCCAAATGAAAAAAATAAGCACTACACAACCAGAGCTTTATGCTCTTTATGTAATGAGTATATTTTACACTACATGTGTTGGTCTTCGAAACAAAGAAGCCAAAAGCAGCCCACATGGGCAATTGTCTCTCATTGGAGAACTTAAACCAGAGACCTCAGGAGATCACTCTGTCTCTGTTATTGATTCTAGTTAGAGAAATCAAGATGGACAGAAAACTTCCTAATTAATTGTCAGAGCTTCCTCAGAGATTCTCTATCCAAAAAGCAACACAATAGCATTTTCTTTTAAGACTAAAAGCTTGCTCATGTAAAAAAAATAAATCTTTATCAGTTAAATCTTTAAATGTTTAACAGTGCCATCTGGTGACCTTTGCCATAACAACAGCAGTGTATTTCAGAGCATCTTTCTTTTGAGGATCTGAAAGGACTGCACAAACAACGGCGTATTACCAATTGAAAACCCTACTTAGGGAAAACCTGAGACATTTGTTATTTCTATTTGTCTTCCTTTACTCTACAGCTTCCAAAACTGAGATAAGCTGGTTCATAAACTCATACTTTCTTCCTAATGATAACACAAGTGAAATAATACCTATGTAATATTTATAGCTATAAAGCTACCTGTAGAAAGACATATGCGGTTATTGCTGGGTAACCAGACATCAACACAATTAATAGTCCCTTATTGAAAGATTCTTATGAACTATGGTAGAATTGCAGGCAGTGTCTAAAGACAAATCACTGAAATCACCGATGAGGACCCCGTATCCAGTGATGCACCTTAACTCTGACAGTTGCCCTTCTTTTCTTATCCAAACTGATATTTCTAGTATTATGGTTTATTGTAAAACTCTTAAACTTTCAATGCCGTTTCCCCCTCAGTGTCAAGGTAGAGGTAATGTATATTCTTAATCCTTGCCTCTTTCGTGCATTAAAATTTTAAACATTGCAGGACAGGGACTCTCTAAATGTGAGTTGTGGGAATCTCACTATTGATCTCTGGAGAATACTAGCAGCAAAACAAGCTGTTAGACATATATTCTTTTTAATTTAAAAATTAAATTTGCATTTGAATTTAAATTTTGAAAATGGTTTAGGAAAAGCAGAAATTAAAAATGGCATTGAATGTTGTTCTTCCTTCATGGTTACAAAATTAGTGGAAGAATACTCCTCCCTTCAGAAGAGGAAAGAAGAAAATTAAGTAGTTTAAGTGGTTTAGAGAGTTGTCCTCAAGCATCTACTAAACATGACATAAGGAAGCTGTTCATTGACTGCGGAGATGGTGGGAATACCTTTCTCAGACAAACATGGAACACCTGCTAAGCTCTGAGACCTTCAGTATTCATTTGCACGCAGCATGCTTTGACATATAGAATAGATACAGGTAAATGAACAGAAATCGAAAACCTACAAACAGCTTAAAAGTGATATACATGTCTTCTACCTCATAAAGATGCACTTGTCAGTTTGCTGTTAACCTAATTAGAGGAAAAGTGAAAAATTGAAAACCAGACCCGTGCAATGGGAGACCTTGCACTGCACGCAGCCCGTTTTTTCACATCTCTTTTAGTGAAAATGCTTCTACATTTTCTTATTTCAATTGACTCGTCACTAAGTAATTATTGCCTATCCTGCTCACTCCATCCATCAGTTCTTTGTCACATATTATTCAAAACTAAACTTTGACATTTTATTCCCTTTCTGAATTTCAGATTTAATGTGTTGTTCAGGTCTAGAGATTGTGGGAGTGTGTTTGTTTGCATATTACACTTGGCTGCTGCCTTGCAAAATACATTGTGTGAAAATATTATGTTCCTGCGCGTGAAGAGAAATGCTGCATATTACTGAGTTTTGTAAAGTTCTAAAGCGTTGTAGGGAATATATCTACTGGGTTGATTTGAATTTAAAAAAAAAAAAAAAAAAAACTTTTTTTCTGGAAAACAAAGGTTGGTAACAGACTAGGACTTGGTGAATGTTTTTGGTGATTTTTTAATTGAAATTTCAGGTTTTACTGAACCATATGAAAGTGATGGTGAATTTTAATCACATTTTCAGAACATATTATCCTGAGATGCACAGACATTTGGGGGAAGGGCCCTTGCCTTAACTAAAAAGTCTGTGCTTAAGTCATTTCATCAGGAAGCAAGAGACACTGTTTCAAACTGTCTGCTGGGGTCAACATGAACTTCTCCCTGCCTCGCTTAACACAGTTTACTAGATCATCATGCTGCAAGGTATTTTGTGTGGGCAGCTCTCAACCTTTGTTGAGAGCTGATTTCTCATTAAATTACTGAGATAACCTTTAGTGAAAAAATGGAGCCTAGTTGTCTATTTCTGGAGGATGAGTACTGAGTTCTAGAGTAATTATCTTTTTATCTTTTTGTTAAAATACATGTTTAACTTCTTAAAGTGGAACATCCTAACCAAGATTTTTCCTGAGAAGACGTAATTTCAAGTCAGGCAAGTGAGATCTCCATTTCATTCTCCCACAAACTGAATATTAATGAGACTAGTTAGGGAATGACAGGCAGCTTCTTCCTGTCTGTTTTGATAATAAATGTCTAAATTTGTCCTTAAGTTTCATTGGCTAACTTTATTGAAAATGCCCAAGACAGAAATAAAATACTTTGTAGAACTGGGGAGAAATTAGTGAAGGGCAACAAGTTTTATTGAACAAGGATGATGGAGTAACTTTTTTATTCGGAATAATGGAGCAAGCTAAGACTCTTCATCCTCAAAAATGGTTGTCCATGTTGGAATATTTTAGGGGTCTATAAAAGCATGAGTGATACGGATAGGAATTGTTGTTCAGTATCTCTTCTATAACAAAAATTACGGGGCATCAGAAAAAACCAATGGGTGGCAGGTTGCAGAACCATCAGTAGAAGGTATTTCTTCAACACATTGGATAAGAAGCCTATGAAATTCTTCACCAAAGAATGTTGTAAATGTGTGAGTTTACATGGGTGCAAGGGCAAACTGAATACATGTATGGAAGAAAAATCCACTGAGGGTTATTGAATATATAGCAAATATAGCTTCATTAGGAAATCACTGACTGAATATATTTAGAGCCTGAGAGACTACTAAGGGGGAAGTATCACATACATGCCCTGTTCTTACTCTTTCCTGGGCATCAGATATGGTCATTGTTAGTAACTGAGCTGGATCCACCACTGGCCAAATGCCTTATTAATTCTGAATTACAAAATATATGAGGGAAAGTTGGTTCTGCCAAAACTAAATAAATCAATACTTGTGAATATACATTTTTGGCTGACCCAAACATTTTTTTAATTCCTGTTTTTCAGTTTGCTCAAGGGATTTGGTGAAGGAAATAAATTATATAGTCACGGTTGCCTCATTTAAACTTATCTACAGTCTTATTGGTTCCACATCCAGATGTGTATTCATGAATAAATAAGACATATTGATCACAAGAAGGATACATAATTTGATATGTATTTCCTTTTAAGAATGGTCAGATCTAGGCCTTATTCCAGCTACTAGATTTCTATTTGATTTTTTTTTTTTTCTCTTTTTGGTATCATCCTTATTTTATCCTTGGATTAGCAATAAATCTAATTTCTAGAAAAAAATAGAGAATACTCTACCATATATCATTCCTAAACCTCAAAGTGAAAAGATCTCTCATCTTTGACACTCTCAAACCCATGCAGCGGAGACAGAGTTTGATGCATACCAGTAGGAGCAATTATCTGTGTCCCAGAGGAACCTTCAGTTTGTGCTAATGCTGATACCTTGTTTTGTACACAGGTCATGAATGCTCTAATGACCACAATTCATGTTGCCATTTAGAGACCAGGAGAGCACGCTGTGCCCCCCCTTGCTTTACAAGACTAACTGACACAAACAATCAGGGCAAAATCACAGGATATATGAAGTTGCTTTTATCATGTCAGCACAACTAACAATGCAACAATTAAATGTGTGTAAGCATTTCCATTATAAATACAATGCTTGGCATTTAAGGTCTCAGCTGTTAAAAATCCCAGTAGATAAAACACAGTTTTCTAGCTTGTTTAAAAAAAATAAAATAAAAATCAGCATCTATTAAAATAAAATACTTCATGTTCTTAATACTTCAGGTAAATAAACTTTCTTTTAAATGGGATAATGAAAAATTTTAAATGGGATAATGAAAAATTTTAAATGTGCTAGGCCACCTGATCAATGATTTTAAATGGCGACACTGCTTTACATTGTGCAGTAAGTTACATTCAAACATAACAGCACACCGAGGGAATCAGTTCGTTCAGCTTAAGCCAGGAAGGAGTAGCGATGTACATTGCACATTGTTTTGCCTGCAGAGTTGCTCTGCAAGTGTGAAGGGTGCAAGGGGCGGGATCCTCCCGGTGTGCCTTTCAAGGGCCACTCCGCTGCCACGTTGGCAGCAGACTCATTTTGCACACAAGCATGTAACCTCCTTAACGGGAGTGCGTGGGAAATGTGGTTTAGAACCAGCTGAGGTGAGCGCGTGTCTGCATGGGTATGTCCAATCCCACCTGGGCACCGGCACAGCGCTTGCTGGCTGTCTCGTCGTTCTGGTTCCTGTTCGGGGAAGCTCTTAAGACATGTCTCAAACATGATGCATGGTAGTAGTTTTATGCGTCGATTTATGCCTTGCTCTCTTCTCTTTTCCGTATTTCCTGCAATTGCAGTGTTATTTGCAAAATTAGTGCTGAACTTGATAGTTGTTTTAAATCTTCTCATTGTAATATCTTGTATTTGATCCCAGACTAGAGCAGCGGGACCATAATTTTAGAAATTATAGATTATTCCTTCTTATTCAGTCAAGCAGGAGCCCATCTTTGCCGAGTTAATTGCCAAGTGGATTACATGGAACAAATTAGAAAACAGCACATATGAATGAGGTATATGAGCTGGTCATCATAAAGTATGTTTTCCAGGCAGTAACATTTATGTAAATGTGCTTGCCCGATCTGAGCTTTGGAAAACTTTAATAAAGTATAATGCAAAACAGTAATTGGTGAATGTATCAAGAGTAGAACCAGGAGGGACTTCAGTGGATAAAGGTGTTGATGACAGATAGGTCTTCTGAGGTGATATAGTGACTGAAGGGGTGTCTTCAGACAATGCAGTTTTCTTTTCTGCATTTCATTTCTAAAGAGAAAATGCAGTGAGATGCTGAAGTTTGCTAATGACGTTAAACAGTTGGGAGAAGTCAGTTCAAAGGAAATGATAATGTTCCAAATTACACAGCGAGATTAAGGGAATACACAGAGATGTAATCAAGATACAGAAGAAAATTATTTCTGAAAAAAAAACAATAGTCAAGCTATAGCAAGGGTGTAAAGTCATCCTGTAAATATCTACATTCTGTAGCATCAAATTTGTGAGCTTGAGTGATCAGTTGGCTTCTTTCTTCTTCCCCACACTCCTTTGGAAACATAACTGTCTTAAATATTTTAAATACTGAGACAGAGAGGCCAAAGATTGAGACCTTGCAACTGCTTCTGCAGCTCTGAGAGGTTTGCTCTAAAAATGTGCCTTTGAGCCAAGAGTGTTTGCTACTTTGCTCTTTTGAGCTGTTGCTGAAGCGATTCAGCCTCAGCTCGAGTATCAACTCCAGCTCAGGTATCAACCGCACTGATGGAGATGACAGTGCAGGAACTGAGTCATCAGTGCTAAGGAAACTAAATAAAAATAAAAGCTCTATGTCAAAGCACGAACTAGGAAGGAACTGAGATCACAGACAATTTTTTAGCTATTTATTTATCCCTATGGATGACTGTGGGAATTCTAGAATAGGATTTCTAAAGCATTAGGAAAAATGGTAGGAATGCACAGTTTATAGTACACAGAGTTGATGAGACATCTACGAAGTTAGTTTTGTTCCCTTTTATTTATTTTGCTTTTGATCATGAAAGATCTTTACCAGATATTACATAATTATTGTCAGATATGTTAATTTTTTATTTTATGGAAATTCAGATATCGGATTAAAACAAATTCCACTAAAATACTGTGCCTGTTGCTTTGTCTAAATTGCAATGAAAAAATAATTACTATTTTTGCAGTGTAGATTTGCACATATGAGGTCGTCTCTTTATTACAGTTATGCAAGCGTGGATTTTTAGACCACTTCATTAAATGCAAAACTCTATATCATTTTCTGTGTACGCACTGTATACATTCTGTAAGCTGTCGGGGAATCCATACACCATTAAGAGAGAGGCTCAAGGACTAAATGTAAGTGTCTGATAGTTTTTACATGCTGTAGGATGCCCGGTCTTGAGCTGTTACTCCACATAGGCAGAAGTCTCCCACAGATCCTTTGTCAGGCATGCCTGCCCTGTGCAAGGGCTGTAATTTGTATTGGAGATACGTTGTTATTACAGGAATAATTTGCCATAAGGACCTGAAGTGCTTTATCTCTGTTGATCTGTAGCTAGTCACCCTGAGATACTGATGTCCCTTCATCCACAGATTAGAGTGCGTAGCTCATTTATTTGATGAAATACTTTTATATTTGTGACACTACATGATTTATGTAAGATTAAGCATCCCCATTTAAATACATACATGCTATTTCTTTTCCTAAGAAGGAATGAACCTAAAAAAATTGAGTATCAGGTGCTGGCACAAGCTGTTTGAATGACTTGAACGTATATGCCCTGGCTGGCTTCCGATTTTGGCAGATATAGAATGAAGATTTCTTGCATTGGTAGTCCTTCTTGCTCCACCCTGAAAAAGGCAAAGCATGTAAAATGAAGGAAGCCACACCTAAATGTGTCACAACATCAAGCAAGTTAAGTGGGAGCAGGTTTTCCTGTATATCTTTTTCCCACATGTTCAATTATTTTGTAAATATTAAAATATGTGAAATATTTTGCTCTGTGGTATTCCTTGGAACATTTAACAAAAATACTAGTCTGTTGTGACTGCACCTAGTACATTTTATTGTTCCATCAATTTTTTGTCACAATACATGACGCACATGCATCACAGATCACACAATTGATATATGCTCCCATTCATCTGATGCGCCACGTAAATCACTTCAGATAGTGATACAATATTTTAAAGAATTGACAGAACCAGTTCAGCTAGAATTGTTTTTCTTTTCTATTGCTGAGATGATTGGGTGGAACTAAAGAGTGGAAAGGTTCGTGGTAGGTCAAAATTTGATGGGTCTTAAGAGAAGAAAAAGGTGCAAGTAATCAGTGACCTTGCGCATAATTGACCTTGACATTAAAATCATTGTACGTAGATAATCTATCAATAGAAGCAATACAGAAAAACATGTTCATAGTGCTGGAACAGAGAAACTGTGCTTAACCTGAAACTTCTCACAACAAACAAAATAAGAATCAAATACATTGCATTCTAGAGAGCATTGTATGACTAAGTTGAACAGTAGACATTACCAGTCTGAAGATATCTGGGATATCCTATGAAATACCCAGCCAACCCTTTGAACAGACATTGAATAAGAAAGCTTCAGACAGCTCTTCCCTCTAACTCTGAATGCAGAAATTTTCCAGGCTAATGATTTGACCTTTATGTTGTGTAAGAGAAGCACATAATTTTTCAGGAGTGCACAATATAAATGAAATGTGATCTCCTTTACAAAGTAGTATTTAGTCACCAGAACTCTCTTGAGAGCATTCCTATATTAAATACATATTATAGGCCAGATACAGCTAAATTTTGGAGGTGGATGTGTATGTGGTTAAGCATTTTGTTTCCTTTATGCCGATGGAATATACAACATCTGAGCTTAATGCTTTCAACAGTTAGGACTTTATCTGCTGAATTAAATGTGCATTGCAAGTGCTCACTGGCTTCCAATTCTAACAGGGTCCACTGTGTCCTCCAAGGGAAAAAATGTGTTGTGTTTGCTAGTAAGAAATTTCCATCAGCTTTATTTCTTATTAATTTTTCATTTCTCCTTTTATTTACCTTTCAAATATACTACCCCTTTGCCTATTTTATTTTAAGATCCTAGCCTTTTTTAATTGACCTTTTCATCATGTTTGGATTTGGCAGGTGAGATACTGCTCATCGTCCTAGTAGCGCTGGGAATTTCAGTGCATTCAGCCGTTGCTGTATATTTCTTAAAATTATCAAATACGGCCTGTTTCGAAGAAGAAGTTGGGAATGTATAACCTTGCTGAATAACTCATGACAAGAGTTGTAATAAACACTGTGTATTACTAAGCACATATAAAACACGCGGAGATGAGCTTTCCTAGCATTTGGAATCTATACAACGCTTACGGCTTCCCTACCTACATTCTCAGCTGGCCCCATACAAAATATTTTGACGCGGCCCAGGATCTCAGCAGAGTTTCCTAACCTGCGCAGGAGCCACACCGCCCTGCCTGCACACCACACGGGAGGGAAGCGGCTCGTGACCGGGTCAGAGAACAGCATTGATTCCCAATGCAAGCTTATAATAGGTGTTCAACTGGGTGAGATTTATGAGACGATAATCAGATCTTAGCTAAAAGGTGTAGTTCGGTTGACTTCATCTTTCACTTATGGAGGTCTACGTAAGCTGTCTTAACTGTGCAGTTTTAAAAACTTTCACTACTGTTGTGCATTACTCCATTGGCTATTACGATTCTGACAATAGCTTTGTATATTTTTATGGCAGATTTTGTTACAAAGCCAAAATTTTGCAAATTGTAAAATACAGTTATTTTCAGGACCCATAATATATATTTTATCTTAACCAAGAAAGCAATAAATTGACAACATTTTCCTTTTTTTTTTTAGAGAGCGGAGTCCTTAACACTCTGTATCTCAGTGTCTGGCCATAGAGAGTTCTACAGTGTCTACATTTTCATTTATTGGGAGGAAATTCTCACTCGCGGCTTACGTTCACAGTGTAGGTTAGCTTTCTGCAGAATTATTCACACATCTTTCATACATTTCAAAGGTTTTAACATGCAACAGAAAATAACCTATTGCCTAATATAACAAACAAACTGATGAGGCAGGTCATGCGCTGTCACCACCGTTAGCCTTTTGAATACGGCCAGGTTCAAAGGCCATGACTTTAAATTACAACAGGCCTTGGCTTGCTCTGCAAGCAATCTCTGCCTCTCCTTCGGATCCACTTCCAGTTGCCAATACCTTCCTTTTACATGGTGTGGGAATAACGATTGAACTTTCTATCGCGTCTAGGATGTTAATGAATAAGAATCCTTTAAAATGATGTTGAACCTATTGAGATTTTTAATTTTGCAGAAATTCAAGCAGAGCAATTTAGGTGCTTGAGAGCCATGGTTAATTAGAAGTTGCCCTGCCTGACCTAAGTGCATCAAACTGTGGGAATGCTGATATAAACAAGTTACTGTATAACCCAGAAAGGTTATTTAAGTTGTTGGTCAGGAAATAAAACAAATGTAAGAAATTATGTAGATAAGTTAATAATACAAGAAGTATTGATACTGATTAACGTATATAAAAATAAATAAGATATATATTAACGTACATACATATATATTAACATATATATACATCAACTCATGTACCCAATAAAAATTAGACACCATAATACACCAGTAAGTATAGGTAAGAAGTATTTGGATACATTCAATTATTAAGATCAACATATAATGCCTGCTCCCTTGGAGTGTATCCTGAGTGAAGATTGGGTTGTTTTTTTTAATTGGGTAGAAACTTACAAAATGGCCCAAGGCTCAGTTATACCTTTGATAAATGACCAAACGGTGTGGAAAGTTTCTGCCTTCTTTACTAAACGCTCAAGCAGAGCCTCACAGAAATATTTCTTTCATTTCTTTCCAATTTCAGTTTTTGGTTGGATCGGTTAAGTTTGTCTTTATTGAACAGTGCAAGTGCTGTCCCAAACTGGAAAGTGTCTTAAAAATGGACTTGCCCATTTGAAGGGAAGCGCCACCTTCTTGTGATTTCTTCTGTCTCACTACTTACTAAGGCTTCTTTACCTTTCTTTACCAGTGTTTCCTTCTTTACCATTTTCTGCCAGTTAAAACATTCACCAGGCAATGATAGGTATGGCATTTCTCCTCCAGATCCACAAGAACTTTAGCAGCTAATATTCCCCCAGGCTGTCTCAGCGTGTCTGATCTGATAACTATTAAGTTTCAGCAAATATCTACTATTCCTGTACATAATTGCATTACGAACTTTACTACTACTTTGCAGTAAGCAAAGTAGAACAGAGGTCCAGAGGTAAACAACACTTACAGACTGGTGCCTCCAAGTTGTGTTGCCTCTTTTGCTCGGAACAGGAAAGTGACTTTCAAATAATGTGTGTTTTGTGTTTGTTATTGGTCTGCAGTATAACTGGACTTCTTAATAGTTGTGGTGCACTGGGTTTTATGGCCATTCTCATCACAACTTTTTTACTCAGGACATAGTTAAATCATCCCTACAATTCAAGAAATATGTAGGTGCAGAAAAGGGATTAGTCACATTCCTGGTAGTAATATTGACCAGTAGCTAGTATACCTGATTCAGCCATGAGTTTGAGACGTTCACTGGCCACTGGCTGTCAGTACCCGGGAAGATAAACCAGAGGAAAGATGACTGCACATATCTTGTTGGTAGTATATTTCCCTAAGCATTTGCTTCTGGCAATTTTCAGAAACAGGACACTGAGCTGATGGATTTTGTGACTGAGCCAATATGCCATTACATATATCTCCCTGAGCTACTTTCCTCATTTTTTTCCACTACTTTTTGTTTTTCTTGTTTTACAAACTGATCATATTTGTTCAGGAATGTCATGGAGCAGATGAGAACCCTCTGTCCCATGGACATCTTAGACATCAGGATGTATTGGGACTATTGCGAACAGCTTGCTTTCCCTGCCCTGGTAGATGCTTCCTCTCCTGGTTATCACTGCAAGTTCCATGACAAATTTCACAGGAGCCCTAAAACAAGTAATTTCTGGTTTATCCTAGAAACAATTAATCTGTTATGCCAAGAAGGCAAGTCTCCCAAGGTCCTCTATCAGCTTGGATAGAGTTTCTTATTTATATCTCCTTTTAGCTTTCAACTGTGCCTTGCCCATGACAAACGGCTGGAACAGAACTTTGTAAAAAGGCCAGACACTAAACTGGAATAACTGAGTCACGTTAGTGGTAGAAGTTCTGAGTTCTTTAGCACTTTTGCTGCAAATAGGTTTGGGCTTTTTTTCTGTCAATATTCCAAATATTGCCAAATAAGCACTCTGCAGTTTTTCCAGTCCTCTCTCAGGTGTTTACGTCCTCACTGCTGTTCTTTTCTGTTAAGAATTTGCACGTTTCCTTTAACTTCTCTACCCTTTTACCATGAAAAATATTTTTGTCAGTAGTAATTGCATTACTAGTCACTTCGTCCTGATTTGTCTTACCATTGTGAGACAAATGGACTTCATAATCTGTCTAGACGGTCTGGTTGTTACTTTAACAGATGTTTGATCTCCAGAAGCAAGGCATCCCTCAGCTGTTTTCTAGAAACCTTTCAGACACTGCTTTAATTCATTTTTATGTGTCCAGCCCTTGTTTTAAATCATATTTTTCATTTTCTGAGACATCAATGAGCTATGAAAGTACCTACACTGTTTGTTCCATCATGGATCATCAGGAGGATCAATTCCTAGCTATTTCCCTTGGAAACTGAATTCCGTATGTAACATTTACATTGCACCTTTCTCATTAAGCAGTTAACCAAATTCAGGCTCTTGGACTTTGTTTCAGGTAGGAAGAAAAAAAATGATGCTGTAAGCAATTTTTTTTTTTTTTTTTACACAATCCTATTTAGTCAGAAAGAATATCCAAAGCTCTTTTCCCTCGGCCAGGAACTGCAACACAGATGATGTCTCCGGCTCTCCGACATTCAGCCCAGGAGCTTTCCTTCGTAGCTTTTTTTATTTTTAAGGACAGAGCTTCCAGAACCTCTTTGGCTGTGCCCCAGGCTTATTTGCAGCTTTTTTTCTCTGCTTCACTGGTCTTTCTACTTCTCTCTCATTAATAGAAAAACGGTCACAAAATAATACTCAGTGAAACTCCTGTTCCCAAATGTCCTGTGGATATCCTATCAAGCTGAATAGTGACGAAGGAAGACTCAAATTGTTTCAGCTACCTGATTCCACAAAGGAGCTTACCAGCTTCTTACCAGTATCTTTAATGAATTCACACAGACAGCTAATTCTAAGACCTATCATCCACTCAAGAAGCAGAACATAGCAAGCTTATAATCAAAGCACCTCACTTTTGGATTATTGAGTATTTAACTCCACTATAAATAGGCTGCAGACAAATAATTGTTCAAAGAAATTAGAGAATGATTTAAAAGAAGACATAGTTATTTTGGAATGCTGAGAAGCCAAAAGAATTGTTGAGCTTCATTCTTAATATATATTTTCCACAGATTTTTTTACCTCTAATTTTAGCTATAGAAATGGGGGGAGAAAAGCTTGTCTTAAAAAAAAATACTTTTTCTGAGGCTTCCTTTCATAACACTGTTTATTCTCCAGAAGCATTTCACTGTTTTTTCTTTGTTGTGTTAGTATATCTTTTTATTTCTGGGTATTTTTCCCCTATGAAAAAAATGTATGCCTCCACATTTCTTTAACAGGAGCTGTGTACATGAATATTTTTCTAATTCTTTTGATAAGTGAATAGTTTTGCACAATTTCAGTTATCTAGCAATATTCCTAACATGTTCTGTTAAATAAGTATTTTTTTTAGTAGTATTAGAATGAGTTCAATATTGTGGAGTTTGGAAAGAAGGATAGTCTCCAGGCAGCTATTTTTTACACTGCTATAGTTGTGGTGTTTTAATAATTAAATATGGAGTTAATTAAGTATGGGTTAAATCCATTCATTGATAGTTCTTACTTTCCAAGATGAAAGCTCTCTGAACTTACATACGTGCATATTTTCTAACCTATACATGCCTGCATATCCATACCTTTATTTCTCTCTTATTTTCCTTCGTTTCTGGACGGAGTACAGGCTTGTGAAAAATATTGAAAACAGGAAGAATAATGTCTGAAACAGAGAGGCGCATGTTTTATTCATGTAGAGAGGTGTTTAGGTCCTGGAACAAAACCATTAAATATTCTATACATTGTTAGCAGAAGATGCTTGCTTTCATTCCTTGTCAGTTCGCTACCTTTTTCTGTTCTTAACATAGTTCCATGTTCCTCCCTACTGATCCCCGCTCTGGTTACTTGCCTATTGAGTTTTTCCCCTTTTACTTTTATTCAGACTCCAGATCTGAGACTGGTGTTTGACTCTCTCGCCCCTGAGGCTGGAAGAGTACCAGAACAGAAACAACCCTCAGCGAATGCAATGATGTATCTATTTGATATCTTACTCTTCAATGACATTGCAGAAAGATTGCAAACCACTCTTACACACATAATTTTATTAGTTCAAATGAACATGGTTTTTGGTATATTGAAACGGTCTGGTGGTTTTAGTGACAAGAATGCTTATAGGAACTTAGATTTTAAAATAATATTGCCCAAAATTTTGCTTTAGATGCAAAAATTTAATATTCGCATCAGAAAATAATTATAGTTATTGCAGCCATCCAAATACATGACAGAAACATAATACGTGATCTATGGTTTCAGACAATTATTTCGGCCTGTAAGTGCTGAATAACAAATGCCCCAGAGGATCCCTTACAAAACTAGAAACTACAGACCAAGAATTATTTATGGAAATAGTTCACAGGGTATTTCCAAAGGCAATAATAAAAATATTTGGAAAAAAATGACAATCTTCTTATGAGTAAAAATTGGATCTTAAATCATCTAGTAAATTGTTAATTCGTTATCCATCTCTGCTTGGAAGTTCAAGTAAGTGTAATTGGTTGGTCCCTAATGAGATGCGGTGAAGATTCACCTTCTCCCTGTTGAGTTGATAAAAATCAAATTAGAAGAACCTCTGAATATGTCTGTCAATGTTGTGTATGCAGATAGGCTAATTTCAGCTGTGCTCGGGAAAGGTCTCTAAGAGCAGCAGGAGAGGAAAAGAAGGTTAGGAGCATGAGGAGGTGCTAAATTGGTGGCAGTGTTCTTGTCTCTTTCTATTTTGATAGAAATGCAAATTGGATACTTACTATCTGAATTAATGGCTGGTCTCCAAACAAAGTGCCATTGATGTGTGCTATCCAGTTTTCCAAAGTATCAGTAAGAAAAAAAAACAACAAAACAAAACTAGATTTAATCATCTGTGGAATTGGGAACACAAAAGTGCATTTCTACTGGAAAATAAAATGCAACATGAGATGGGAGCTATAGTCCAAAGTCATGTGTAAGAATTCAGTTTTATATTGGGGCATACTTTTCCTTAGGTTGCTGTGCTTTGAGCCAGTGCAAATTATTTGTGTGCTGTGCTATAGAAAAAAACAAAAAAACCAACCAACAACTAGGATTTGAAATGCCTTGGATAAATTTGCTTTCTTATTGCATTTGTATGATTTTCATTGTAACAAAATAGTGCTGTTTTAATTATTTTTAAAACCCTAAACTTTAATGGCCTCATGTCATTAATATTTTGCACTGTCTGCCTCACAAGTGGTATTCAATAGGGGAATGTTACCTGTATGGTTTCTTTACCTTCTTTCATTGCTTTCCTTGTCTTTAGCTCTTCTAGCTCGTGTTTCAATGGCTGTTACAGCCACAGTGACCACATAGTCTTTAGCAATAATTTCCTATTTCAAGTTTGTACAGTAAACACATCTGTATTTCAAACGGGGATTAAAATAAGAAATTCATGTAACCCAACAAAAGTAAGATACACATTTCTAAAAAGGCCTTGCTGAAATGTACGGTATTCAGGTTGCGTTATGTCAGTTTAATCCCACAGACTGAAGTGAGGAGCAAGGGCTGACTGTGGCTTTAAAACATCTTAAAAAAAAAAGACATTCACAAAACCCAACAAGTGTGATTAATGACTTGTGGTGAACCAAGAGGTGAAGTCTTTCTGCTGTTTGATCTACTTGCTGATTACACAGAGCTGCCCTCCATGCCCTGGCCGTCTACTGATAGCCTGGGGTTACCTTCCCACCGACCTGCCCATCTGCTGCCCGTTCACTGCTGCCTGCCGCCTATCAGCTATCCTTGCACCTGCTGGAAATTCACCTCGATGGTGTATC
The DNA here is from genome assembly GCF_000699105.1 of Pygoscelis adeliae. Taxonomy (NCBI): domain Eukaryota; kingdom Metazoa; phylum Chordata; class Aves; order Sphenisciformes; family Spheniscidae; genus Pygoscelis; species Pygoscelis adeliae. Next base: position 2,216,878 of record NW_008824309.1, on the reverse strand, counting down.
AGATTCAACCACCTTTTTAAATGTCCTGGTTTTGGAACAGGGAGTAGTGGCTTCCTGCATCTTGAGCCGCATTGAAAGTAGAGTCAACGGGAGCAGCGTGTCTCCTCTTCTTTCCCCCGGCTATCGCTGTCTTCAGCAAATTTTCAAAATACTGATAGCAATAGTAATAAAAACCATCTCTGCATTTTTAATGTGATGATTTAAATTTTAGTGCAAACAGCATGTCCTAGTGCAGATTCTCTGGTCTAAACACCCAGACACAGCATTTCAAGGGTGCGTACAAATCTCACTCCAGAGGTTTAGATTTCATTTGCGATGGGAGCTGCCAGATGGAAGAAATCAAAACACCTCTTATGACACAGTCAGGAATCAGACTGTTCCCTATGGAAGGCTTCTGCCCCAAATGCTGCCTCCTTGTGTATCTCAACACACCTGGTGAACACCTGATGAGGAGAGCTCTGGCAGATCCTCTTGTTCAATCAGAGGATTGAACAATGCCAGGTTGTTATGAGCACATTCAGCTAAAACTCTGAGTGTTGCATACAATTGCATAAGCTATTTCTGTTACAGATCTATAAGCTGTACTTAACAATTCCTTTTTCAAAAGACATTTTGAAGCATTGAGCAACAAACAATGAGGACCTTGATTTCCTTAGTGTTTCATGGAAATGTTTTGTTTTGGAGATGTACGTGGAAAGGCTTAGTTTTGTATTAAAAAATATAAATGACATGTAGAAGACTGACATGTACAATGGAGTCTAAATTAACTTCATTCAAGAGGCACAGCATCAAAATATAAAGCCTAAAACCAAATTCTTTTTTTTTTTTGTATTTTGGTATAAATCCAAAGAATTAATCTTGATTTATATCAATGCAAATTAATAGAATTTGACCCAAAGTCACTGTCTTATTACAGTATTTGTTATTTTGTGCTTGATAAATGTATTAGAAGATTTATCACTATGAAAACTCTACTATAATTAGTGTCAAATCCAAGTAAATAAAAGATTATAGTTAACTGACAATAACGAGATTTATTTAGTTTGCTGTGGCCTTAAATTAAAGCTGTATTAGCTACATGGCCTTGTAGAAACACAGCAATCAGATCTGCTGCATCTGAGAAAGATCACAGTCTACCTCACACATTTCTTTTCCCAAATACATAAAAAACAGTCCTCAGAGAATAAAATAATTGGATATGTATGTATGGAGCACTTGTCACTAAATTTTATTCTTTAACACAAATAGTTGTCTACTGAATCGTAATACAAACGATTGTATTCCCTACTATAGCTTCTCCTGAAACAAGCTCTTTTTCTTACATGTTTGTTGAATGTAAAAATTACTGTCAATTCCTACTGCTTTGTGCAATTAGGTTAACTATGCTTTTGGCTAGAAAAATGGGTTATACTTGGGAGTTTGTTAACACGTTCAATTCAAATCTGGATACGTATTCAATGGATCAAAATCCCATTGCAAGTAAGGTTGGTGGGTTGGTTTTTCTTTGCACTTCATGTTTCATAGCATCTTTTCATAAAGTTGTCTGCTATTGCATTATTTATTGTAGCATCAAAACTAATGGAAATTGAGGCTTCAGAAGCTTTTAGGGAGAAATGTATGGTATTTTCCCCAAGTATTGCAAGTCAGAGTAGGTCAAATCCTGCACAACAGTAGTTGTAACTTCCACTGAAAGCAACTGGAAGGGCAAAGGGGAACTTTGGTGAATTTTAAGGGTGTGCTGCCAAGGCTTTTCAAAGGAGCTCTAGTAGAGCAAAGCCATCTGGATGAGGTGATCTTGAATAAGAAGGGGAAACAGCTCTTTCTCTTCTGGTAAAGTCAGCAAAGGTCCACT
>NW_008824309.1:2211823-2214934 GCF_000699105.1 Pygoscelis adeliae | reverse complement strand
CCCTACATCCAAGAGAAATCCCTTCATCCTACCAACCAGTGAACAGAAAATATCCCTCCAGTCTTTCCATCTTTAACTGCTAACAGTCTAATAAAAGTCAGATGGAGAATCCCTCTTATTCAGAATTTCCTTTCATTTTTGTAAAACTTTTACCTAACCGTGAAAACGTATTTTTGCAAGATGACTGTGCAGTTTTAATAGTCAGTATGTAAGATACCAGTTTTTAAATTAGTAGTGGAAGTATTCAGCTATGTCCGATTTTACCCTGTGACTACAAGATCCACTGACTATAACCTTTTTCTTCTTTGTTAGAACCAATCATATATTGGTATCTTTATTTCCTACTTTACTTTGGCAGTAAGGCATTTTCATCAGCTACTTTAAAGGGTACTAATAGTAGAGTCAAACTAATTTTCATCAACCTTGGGTTTTGGAAATATTGCTCAATAGTTCATCCAGTAATAGTTCATCCATATGAAAAATGAATCTTGACCCTGCTCTGTATCAGAGATACTAGATACTTAATGCTTGCATTGTGTAACTGAGAGCTACAGATGGGAACATTATTTCCTCACTCCTATAACCTCCAATTAGATGTTCAGATACAACCCTTTCAGCTTCAAGAGATACCAGACTACTGTCCATCTGTCAAGGCAGAGATTTATTTAACTACAAATGTGTAAGATCTGAGCAACCAAATCATAATTACTCAAATGACTTCCCTATCAATTAGCCATTCCTTTGATCAGCTGGCTGCTGCAGACTTGGGTGATCAGCGCTTCTCTCCCTGCGGCAGCCTTTCTACTGCAATGCAGACAAACCCAAAGACCCTGCCTTGATCTTCTTCACATACAAACCTTTGTGCCTTATTGGATGCATGGGATGATCTCTTTCAGCTACTTGATTGCTAACTTTGTTTGCTAATTTTGCTAAATATATGCTCATACATAAGCTGTAGCAGCCTGATTGCTAAATTCAAACAAAACAAAAAGCTTATTATCCCATTCCTTGATTAACATACTAATGGCCGTAAGCAGCACCTTGACTGTTTCCCTGTTTCTCTTTTTTCTATAAGCTTTTTCAGCCACAGTTTCCATGGCTAAAATGTAAGCCTGTACGTCAGTTAGACAAAGATTCAGGCCTACATTGAGCGTCTACGTAACATCTCTCTTGGGAATAAAATTCACTATTTCTTGATTCAGTTCAGCAAGTTTCTGCTGATCTGCATTCTGATATCTGGCATGCAATGAGGCTGAAATCTGTAATTGTCCTGTGTGCAGCAGAGGGAGATTTATGTTGGGTTTTAGTTGTTTATGAAATATCAGAGGTGCATGTAATTGGAGAAGGGAAATTTGGTTGGGTGGTGCCATTAGTATGTATGTAATATTTTGTTATAGAGAGTTTGTTACGCCGCTGTTCAGTGATGAACGTAGGAGATGTCTTTCCTTAATGTGGTTTTGGATGCTCGGGATTGATCAGAAATTGTCAGCTCTGAGGGAAGCTGCTGCATTATGAAAAGCTCCTTGGAGATGAAAGATACTGTTTCTTATGGATGGCAATGCTGAAGCTAGATGGCCACCAAGACAGGTTTTTGGATATTATCACAGCTAAGTTTAGGAGGTGATGGTACTTTGTCTTAATACATCAGCATTCTAACAAGACCTCACCACACGAAACAACAATGTTCACAGCACACTATAAATCATTCTTAGCAGTACAATAAGTTTTCATAGGGCATCCTGATGGGTGTCAGATCTCAGCAGAATACTTCATATATCTGAGAGAGAAAGGCTTGACTACCAGACTTCTTCTTGTCTGTTTATGTGAAGTGATAAATGAAATGCAATATCATTTTTTACCAGCTTATGTCACACGGAATTCACATACTGAGTTTAAGTTTAAAGGCCTAGAATTTGCATTTTAATTGTAAACAATATTTGTACTTTGTAGTCATTTCTAAGTCTTTTTTTCCTTGAAAAATATTGATAATAATCTGTCAACACAATTACCTTTTTTCTTTTAATTGGGTTTGGATTTGTGGGATACAACATAAGAGAGAGATAAGAATTAACAGTTTTAAATAGGGAAAATTGGAACCATTTACTAAGAAGATTTTGTTAAAAGGAAGCTGGTAAATGGATAATGGTCTATCACAAACAAGAAGCGATTGTAACTCTTTTATGAAAGAGAATCTATGGGAGAAATTATGAATAGCTGAAAGGATTTTGGCATAATTCCCACTGATTTTCATGATAGCAAAGTTAATTCTTAACATTCAATTTTCAAACACTTTACAAATATTAATCGAGCTTCACAACATCCTGCTGGAGTATCTGCAAGTTAATAGCTTGCGTGAGCAGATATTGCAAGACTGCAGTTAAATCTCTGACATTCCTGATCTCATCTTGGACTTGGAAACAGACTTTCCCCTTCACAGCTTGTATCTTCCTCAGAAGCACAGAGCCATTACCCTTCTACAAACTTCTCCTCACCTGTGTAGTTCGTTCAGTTTGATTTGCAGTTAATCTTTCCGCTCTGCTTCTCATGCTCATCGTAGGCATGGTAAGCTACTAGAGGCAATTGTGTAAGGTCTGTACAATTCTGAAACTTGACAGTTGTAATGGAACCACAACCAACTGTCACTCTTTAATAGCACCAGGTCTATTACTACAATTGCAGCAGAGCCTGTTCATAAAACAAGCTGATTTTCTTTATATACTCATAGTTAATACTGAGATGTATGTCCTGTCAGTTGAAATACGGCTAATATTTTTAATGCTTCTTAGGTTTTTATCATGCCACAACAGTCTACAAGCAGAGACATATAGATCCCTGAGCAAAGACAGTCATCAGAGACATCAAATCCATGTTTGCCTTTTGGTATAGAAGAGAAATAACTGATTCCAAGCCATTCAGGCTGAAGGAAATTGTATTCACTTTAACACCTCAAGATATTTGTAAAAACAGTTGAAAAACAGCTGCAGGCTATTCAAGAAGTTTGATGACCGGCAAAGTCCTAGAGGTGGCTATAAACTGCTGTTAGACAAAGAGACTGGGGGCACCGTGTTGATCCTGTCTTTCCGTTCATGCTACAGAAATAAAAATGAGATG
>NW_008824309.1:2208442-2211741 GCF_000699105.1 Pygoscelis adeliae | reverse complement strand
GGAAAGAGGCAGGAAAACTGGATGCCTGCATATTGCAGTAGATAGGAAAACACCTGGGATAGGTATTGTAGGAGGATGTGGGACTAAGACTCTGAAAACCAGAGAGAGGAATATAAGATGTGAATCAAAGCACTGTAGGACGATTGGAGGGATTAAAGGCAGGAGACAGCGAGGAGAGCTACTGGTGTTGAATTCTCAAAGTAAGGCAAGAATGCAGCATGCTCCTGGAAAGGCAGAAATGCAGGGTTCAACTATTAGAAACAGTGCAAAGACCAAGAAGGTAGTGAGTCAGAAAGTAAAAAGATCCTTATTCACCCAAGGACCAAGAGAAAAAGAGTTGTTTCGTAAGGATAAATTGTATTAAAAAATGGAATCGTATCTTGCATCTTCGTCCAGCCCCCCCCAAAATACCAGGTTGCTGTAATCTTCCCTGAAACCCACAAGTGTGCCTCTCCCCTTCCTGTGCTAACGCAAACTTTCCTTCCAGACCTACGTCTGCTGCCATCCTTCCCCCCACAGTCCGCATTTCCCCACATCTGCCCTCCAGCTCCCTGCCTGCCTCCCCGCAGTGCTCCCCAAACCCCGACTTCTCCCCTCGCCGTTCACCCTGCTGGGCAGCCCGGTGTGCTGTACCTCCTCCGTGCTGTCCTTGTGTTCACTGGCAAGGCAGAGGATGCGAGGTGGTTGCCAAGCTCGCTGGGACAAACGAGGAAGGGAGTTTTTCCACAGCTTCCCCGTTAGCAGAGGCAGGGAAATAAGTTTCTCGCCTGCCAAGCTATTGATTTTCACAAATCTTGTCAGGATTTAATACCTTTGAAACGCCCAACCTCCAGTTTGGTTGAAGTAGGCCAACAGCTTCACAGATTGTAAACTGACTGTTCAAGTGGAAAAACACTTGAAAAAGGTAGCTATGTTTTGAGGAGGAATGCTCTTCTTTTTTTAACTTTATTCTTAAATTCTTCATTTTTGTGAGTGCATAACTGCACATACAATGTGTTCCTTTCAGGTTGAATTCCCACTCTGAATTATACATGAACAAAAATGAATGTCCGATGGCTTTGCTGTGAAAAGATGTCATGTCAAGTCCCAGCATTTCTCTTGCATATTTTTATATATGCCTTCTGATTTTGAAGATCGTGAGACACACAACATTTGCTCTGATAGCTGTATTATTAGAAAGGACAAGAGCATCTCTGCGGGACTCAGGGACAGGAGGTTGACCTGAACACATAGATGCCGACAAAGCTGACTTTACATCCAATAGAGATCAGTGCAAGATATACAGCATATTTTTAGATAAACCTGTGTGTATGTATATGTATATATGAATATACATTAGTTCAGTACCACATAAAAGCCTGCCCAGCTGAACAGCGCAACTGGAGCAGATAAGCAAATTGAAGTCTGCATAGACTTTCTGTCTATTGACAGATTATTTTTAAACCACCCCCTGTATTCCCACAGTGCAGTTTAGTTTCACGGATACTTGCTGCACCTGCTAACAGACACAGAGGAGCTGGATGCCAGTTGTTTTGCTGCTCCTCCTCTTACGCACCACACATAATTATCTGTGTGGCTCCCGCATCCTTTATCAGTGCTGCTGCTGCTTTCTCCTACGTGTCGGTGCCACCTGGTCCCATGGCGAGGTGGTAGACAGTAACAGCCTGCCTAAGAGGAAAGGCAGAAGAGAGAAGGTGAACGTGAAAAAATGTGGAAAAAAAAGCATAGAGAAAGATAGTCATGCATACATTCAGAGTCTTTGGAGCATATTTGCATTACAGCCCAAAAGGATAGCAGAACCACTTCCTCTCCTCTGTCACTACTTACTTCTCATGCCGTTTCTCCCATGTCTTTCAAACCTGCTAAGAAGGACAGGGAACAAGGTCACTTTTTCCTTGGCCAGGAGAAAAGCTGATGCACAGAACTTCTGGTTGGCTCTCGCCTGCAGACAGAATACTCTAAATCTGCAATGCATGCACTTTCCCTAGGGATGGGAAACTTAACAACTGTTTTGCATTTGCAAACTATAATACAAGGCTTTAGCGAGTTACACTGAATGTGACAATTCCAGAGCCCTGAATTATGCAAAGGAGTCTCAAGTCTACATTCAGATCTATGTGTAAATGGAATTATACACTGAATTATTGCTGCCTACCTGTTTCCTAACAGAATCACAATGAAAAAAAAAACAAACAAACCTGTGCTAGAGTACTGCTGCTTTGTCTCAGAAAACATTTTAAAACCTATTACTTTAAGTAGTCATTCCCATTCAGCTATTACAGAAAACGGATGGGCCTGGGGTTCCCTGCTGAAGGTATTATTCCCTTGGGTGTAGATGTTGATACTGTACTCGTTATTGTGTTTGTACTAGAAGAAAATAACCTCCAGCATCCAGATCAATTCTAAATTATAAATATGCAGAAGAAACATATTAAATTCTGAGTAATTGTTGTACACAAAAATGTAAACCTCATGCTAATAACATCCTTGGGACCCTTCTGATCAGAGAGGCTCAGCGTGGTAATGGCTTCAGCAAAGGTTTGGGTTGTTGCTTTACTTTTGAAGAGCGTTATGGTAGTATTCACACAGGACCAAACCTGAGCAGGAAACTGGAGACTTACGGTGACAATATTACTCTGTGAAGTTTTAGGATGTTTGTATTTCAAGTATCCTTGATGCTCTTCTGTTATGTTACCAAAAAAAAAAAACCCCTACTGAAAGGCATATTGGTTTTTAAACGTATGGAAATGGATTTTTACTTTCACTGAAGACAGCATAGGTAGCATTTGCTACGCTTGAGCATCCTGGAATAAACAATAGAAGAGGCTTTTTTCTCAACTCTGTGGTCCTGCAGTTCATATTACTGTCTTCTATTGGTACACAACATGTTTTTGTTTATTAAGAATCAAGTGACATAGCTGTTATGTTTCTACTAATTGCAACCCACAGCTATTTATGTATTTATGTTTATGTCCTTTTTGGCTTTTATTCAGTCTTTGTAAGAACAAGCTTCATTATTCCTATAAGGAGGTAAACATAAATAGCAGTTTGCAAATACAAAACACATACCTATGGTAATCATTGTCATTCTGTTTTAATCTTTAGCACTGTGAATTTCCACCAGCACAGTCTGTAGTGCTATTGCTGGGAATTAGGTCTGTATTACTTACCGGATTATTAGCAAAAATAGTGTTAGATTAGGCCCATTGAGCTCTTGGTGGGATGGGGGAGAGAATCAGAAAAGTAAAACGTGAGAAAACTCATGGGTTGAGATAAGAACAGTTTAATAATTAAAATAA
>NW_008824309.1:2199064-2208293 GCF_000699105.1 Pygoscelis adeliae | reverse complement strand
TGGCTGTGCCCCCTCCCAGCTTCTTGTGCACCCCCAGCCTTCTCAGTCGGTAGAGCATGGGAAGCTGAAAAGTCCTTGGCTAGTGTAAGCATTACCTAGCAACAACTAAAACATCGGTGTGTTATCAACATTATTCTAGTACTAAATCCAAACCACAGCACTGTACCAGCTACTAGGGAGAAAATTAACTCTATCCCAGCCGAAACCAGGACATACATAGTATGAATCTGAGGTAGAATTTAAGAAACCAAAGTTAGGATAATTTTGGCTGGGTGATAACTTATTTTAAGGAATAGTGGCAACACGGTTCAGGATAGCATGTTTGTTAGAATACAGATTGCAGCTTGCTGATGACTTTTTCAAATCATCAATAAAATACTGCACTTTCTCTCTGCTTCTCTGTCACACAAATACAAGTTATCTTGGTCTTTATAAGCCACCTGAGAGAATTGCTTTTGGATGAAAGAATTAAAATATACCTCATTTGTTAAGGTTTATAAGCCACAGTGCTCTTGTTAGAAAACATACTACCGTGCCATGGTAGTTATATAGCCCTGTGCAGAAAGAACTATGTTTTGAAATCAGGCTGTAAACTTGCAGAGAGAGCAGGAGTGGTAACCATTTGTCATTCATGTGCCATTCTGTTGTCTTCCCCATTGTTTGAATTCAGCCTAAATTCTTCCAGTACATACATTGCAAGGGCACATTACAGAATTGCATGCACTAACTTGGCCTACTAGTGCAAATTATTTGGCGCAGAATAACTATTTTCAAATATAAATTGTGACATCTGAAGCTCATTTAATCAATGTAAGAATTGTAATAGAAGAATAAGAGAAAGACGTATTTATTGATAACACTAGAGAAGCCTTCCATGCTCGTGATTCTCTGAAAAATCCTGTGCAAATGATTCAGTGATTTTAGGGTTATTTTTTTTCCAAATAAGTCGATGTACTTATGAATAAATGCATTTCTTAAGTTGAAAATTTCAGAAGCATTTTAATAGCATGTTCACATATTGCAAGTATCCGTTTTTGCTGAATGAAGTATTACTCGCTTTTTTTTTTAAGCTGGTATGGTTGGCTTCTTTTAATCTAGCTACATCTGTTACTTTTTCTAAATAAGCCTTTTCTCCCCTAAGAATCAAGCAGAACTTCTTCCAAGCCTTCTATTCTCAAGCGTAACTTCAAAAGTGCAGAAATAATAGCTTTAATACTTGGCCTTTATTGGCTAATTCAATAGCTTTATGTACAGTAACTGAGAAAGGTAAATGTAAGGGGGATTATAAGGCAAAGGGAAAAACTTTTTCTTGTAATTCTGACCCCAAAAGAACTTCTCTGCAAAGGTCCGTCTGGCCAAGGATCTGGCCTCTGCCAGGAGCCAGGAGTCAGTGCTTGGGAAAATATAAGAAATAAGGCTGATGGAGAGACTAGGTGTACACACCCTCTGTTTTGGGAAGATTCGCATCTTCCAGAGTCACGTTGCATCTGCATCACCCTTTTCTGCCTAGTTTTATGAATGTCTTTCATCCATTTTGAAATGTTTTATACTTTTTGCTCCATAAGAGTATGACAGTATAATCTTGTCTATTAGCTATTATATAGCTATAGAACAGTTATATTAGCTATTAGCTATTAGCTCCTAATAATACAATTAGTGATTATAACAAGGACAGGCATAGAGGAGATCTGTATTAAATGTCTTAAACTTCTTCACAGCTGAAGAATCTACAGCCTCCATCAGACTTAATGTGTTAAGACGTGAGACCACTCAACCTGATAGATGGATTTTGATGAGTGAGGTCAAGCCTCGTGCTCTGCACTGGTGTCATCCCTGAGGTTGGGGAGGATTTGTGGAAGGCCCCAGAGGAGTTGGCAGCAGCTCGCTCTGAGCCAGAGTGAAAATCCTCCTTCTCCATTTGCCTTATCGTTACTTGGTGTCACTTGTGAAGGAGTGGATAGCAACCCTCAGAAGGATTGCTATCATGACTTATTACCGCTGTCTAATTCAGGGACTGACACAGGGTAGATCTGACTCTTTCCAATAAAGTAAGCAAGAGCTGACAGCTGTTTTGACAAGCAGTCACAGATTTTGCTATATTCTTTGAGATTCTTAGCAATAATGAAAGTCTTCCTATGATTAGCTATAGTTTATCATACAGAAAAGTACATAGTTTATTAATTTTAACTTTCCACTTACTCCTGAAGGCTGTAAGTTTCAGCTTATGTAGTGGCACACATCTATAGTGTATAATAGATAGCAATATAAGTTCACTGGGGTTGCATTAAAAAAAATCCTTTGGGAATGAATGATGGTTATTATCAGTGACTGAATTCTATTACGATTTCAAAACTAAAAGTGCAATTTAACAAAATAATGATGTACTAATAAATGCCAATGTATCCACATTAGTTCCTTTCTTCAACAAGCAGATTTACTCTCACTGAGCGCTGTTTATGACATCTCCGTAATGTAAAAGGTTTATGATGAGGTCAGCGAAATTCATCCATCGAGTTCAAGTCTTATTAACACAACATTCTGAAACACCCAAGTTTTATTATTGGTTGTCAAAACCATTTTTCGCTGACTTCAGATAAGGTAGTTTATTGAATTAAATGGTCTAAGTCAGTTTTGAAAACATCTCTTTGCTTTATGGTGCTGTAATGCTTATAATTTATTTTTTTTTTTAATTTCAAATTGCACATAAAATATCTTTCTTTTGAAATATAAAGATAATTCAAAGATCAGAATATTCTAAGGAGAAGTAAATCTCCCTTTCACCCTACAACTCATTTTTTTCCTCAACTGATGTCAGATGTGTCAGCCACTCATGTGAGTAATGTAATCCTGGATTTGGAATATGCTGGTGGTTGGACATATGTACAGCACCCGTGGGAGTCCTGCTACTGCTCTGAACCCAAGAGTTCATTGACTCTTTCTGGTCTTTGTTATTTTACTTTCCTTTAAGATGGTGTGAGATGATGCTGGTATTGAATAAGCATGAGTTTTTGAAAGGATCAGTGTTTTATTTTTACCCAATAGAAACTTATGCAATCAGAGCTATGACAGTGGCTGCAAAATGAGAGTGATTGTGACAATTATAGCAATACAGATATGGCCCTCTTCACTGAATTCTTGTGTGCATAAGAAGCCTCGTATCGATAAGGAAAAATATAGTTCTAACACCTGTGCGTACATTCTAAGGACAAATCGACAGACTGGGAGGATTTTCCAAATCATATGATATACAAAGTTAGAGTAAAAATCACATAGGAACAGACTTTGGAGGGAAAATTCACAAAATGTTTTGATTTTAGTTAGATCAAGCCAAAGAGCATCCATCATTAACTGCTAGTAAAAACTGTGTGTTATATTTTCTTGTGAATTATGTAGGGGAAGGAAACTGTAAGTTGATACTGTACATTAAAACAGATCTGTAAGGCTTTTAATTTATGATGATATGTATACTGATCTAAGAAATTTCAAGTAGCTATCTTTCCTAAGTGAACCACAACTTTGATCTTTATAGGTTTGAAAAGTCTGGCTTTTTTGAGGTTGTCTTTCATATTCCAAATGAGTTCAAAAGGTGTGTTTTCTATTAGAAGTAGTAGGTCCTGTGCTTTGAAACTCCAGATGTATACTGAGCAACAGAGATGGCTATATATTAATGTTTGCATTTTTAGTTAGTTGAAGCTTGATGGAATTTCAGAGTGCCAAAATTAAAAAGGAGAATTAATATGCATAGAAGTTGTAAATTCAGTTAGCTGGTATTATCAATTAGGCACACGCAGTAGAACTCCAGTGTCAATTTCGATTTAGTATATCTGCCAAAGAGTTGGACAAAATGCAAAATGAATATTCAATTAAAAAAGGAAATTGATCGAATATTCATTTTTTCATCCAGTAATCTACTAGAACAGTACAGAGGTAAATATTTATTCACTGGAACACTCGAAGTGGTAATGACCAGTTTTGAACAAGTAGGGTGTGATGCTGTAGTTCTCCCTACTAATTGCTATTAAGCATAAACCATTTTCTAGGTTTTGATCTAAGGGTGAAGAATTTTTGACTATTACATTATGGGCACAGTGTTACTGAGCAGTCTATTTCTCATTTATGAAGCACTCTTAACAATTACTATGATCAACTCACAGAGTTATTTATCAATGAATCTAAGAAATTAGAGATGAAATATTTATGTTATGTCTTCTGGTCATCCCTCTTTTAGTTCAGAATTGCTCCCTGTAGTATAATTTTGATGAGCCTTCCACCATTTCCCTTTGAAAATGAAGTAACCATTAATGATGTATTAAAAAAAAAACACTTTTCCTTTAGACTGTAAAATATGGGCAGGAAGTTTAGCAGCTGGGAACGAGAACTTGCTGGAGTGGTTTCACTCTAAAGCCTGATTTCTTCAGCCCACTGCTTATCATAGGCCAAAGGAAAAAGCAAGATGATATATACATTTCTATAATCTTTAGCAAGGTGGGTTTTGGTTTTTTTTAAATAAAAGAGAAGACCTTCTTAAAGAGTGTCATTAGACAGTCCTCTTCCAGTACAATGAAATGAAATTGAAATGCAGTACATGTGCTCATTTGTCCCAACTTTAGATAGTCCCAGTACTCAGAATAAATGAGTACCCTTTTCTTTGTTGTTGTTATTTCTTTTTATGTCACAATGTTTTTTTGTGTGAATGGGAAGAAAGAAGAAAAGAGGGAAATTATGCACCTTGTCCCCTTTCTTACTAGGTTTTCTTCTGCTTGTGTTTCTTCCTGTTTTAGTCATTCATCTTTAGTCCCAACCATTTGGGACTTTGGCCAAAGTTTTCAGATTCCAGGGTCCAAACACCAAACTAGAAAGGATCTTTTAATGTAAATAACGTTTCAAAAAATGTAAGTAGGAAGAGGATAAGAAATCATGTTTTCTCACTGGATGTAAGCTACTAATTAAGTTGTATCAGATGTCTGGGCAAGCGGAAGGGCAATTTTAAAGTCTAGCTCTATTCTATGTAGCACTGTCAAGCATGATCCAAAAGTGATCTGAAAGTAATTTTCTTTTTTGCTAAGCCACTAGAATATTTCTATTTTATTAACATCATCTTTGTTAATTAACACTTTAATACTTCAATTTTTGGTAGATCCAATATAGAATCATAGAATAGTTTGGGTTGGAAGGGACCTCTAAAGGTCATCTAGTCCAAATCCCCTGCCGTAGGCAGGGACATCTGATCAACTAGATCAGGTTGCTTAGAGCCCCGTCCAACCTGACCTGGAATGTTTCCAGGGATGGGGCATCCACCACCTCTCTGGGCAACCTGTGCCAGGGTTTCACCACCCTCAGCGTAAAGAATTTCTTCCTTATATCTAGTCTAAATCTACCCCCCTTTAGTTTCAAGCCTTGTCCTGTCGCAACAGGCCCCCAAAAGTTTGTCCCCATCTTTCTTATATGCCCCCTTCAAGTACTGATAGGCTGCAGTAAGGTCTCCTGTTTCGTTCTGGAGAGGGCCCACATTTTCCCTCATCTTCCTTTTATCCCCAACGTACCTATAGAATCTTTTCTTGTTGCCCTTGACGTCCCTGGCCAGATTTAATTCTATCAGGGCTTTAGCTTTCCTAACCTGATCCCTGGCTGCTCGGACAATTTCTCTGTATTCCTCCCAGGCTACCTGCCCTTGCTTCCACCCTCTGTAGGCTTCCTTTTTGTGTTTGAGTTTGTCCAGGAGCTCCTTGTTCATCCATGCAGGCCTCCTGGCATTTTTGCCGGTCTTCCTCTTTGTTGGGATGCATCACTCCTGAGCTTGGAGGAGGTGATCCTTGACTATTTCCCAGCTTTCTTGGGCCCCTCTTCCCTCCAGGGCTTTGTCCCATGGCACTCTGCCAAGCAGATCCTTGAAGAGGCCAAAGTCTGCTCTCCTGAAGTCCAGGGTAGTGAGCTTGCTGTGCGCCCTCCTCCTTGGTGCCCTAAGGATCTTGAACTCCACCATTTCGTGGTCACTGCAGCCCAGGCTGCCCCTGAGCTTCACGTTCCCCACCAGCCCCTCTTTGTTAGTGAGAACAAGGTCCTCATGTATCATCAGATAGTACCAACTTAAAAAGAGGGTTTGTTCTGAAATCAAAGTTCGTAAAAGTGGAATCTGATTACGTTAAATCTGTCCCCTACCTGCATTCAATACAGTCAAGAAAGAATACCTGCTGCTTTTTTTAATAGAGGTACATCTCTACTACTTTTTCAGTGCGAGCCAGTAAGAGAAATTGAGCTATTCATGCATCACCAAGAAAATGGGTAAATTACAGTTATAGGGAATTCTGCCCTCAGTTACTGGCAAAAAATAAAAATTTGTATAAACAGGTTATATTTATGTTGAGTATCCACAGGGTAGCACACATTGCACCTTTTAAAATATTTACTCTACAGAATTAATTTTTGAAAGTGTTCATTGGTGTCCAACTACAAACTAAAATTAGAGAAATGTAGGTAACAAGTTATAATAGTATTCTGTAGGTTCCTACACTAACCACCACAGTATCTGAGACCTTAATGTGAGGACCTTAAACTATGTGACCAGCATATCTCACATTTTATTAATAATTTAATCTCAGACCAAAATACCATCTCATAACAAAAGACAGTTGTCTTATTAGAAGCTAATTATTCTAGTGACACTAGCAGGGAAAATACTTTACCACAAGGAAAAATATAAGCAAAACATTTTATAGTAAAAAGAGTTCTAACATGATGCAGTAGTGTTTTAAAGAATATTTCTGTGGGGTTTTTTAAGCTCAAATACTAGTTAAACACAGGGCTGTACAATGAAGCTATCAAAATCAAATATCAAATAAAAAAATAAAATTATCATTAATGGTACTTAGTGATTTATCCTTCTTGGTTTGGAATCCACTGACAAAGAGCACCCTGTGTAGATGGGAGCTTTTGCTGGTAAAAGCCAGGTCTCAGCACCCATCTCGGCTTGCCTGCGCTTGAGCTGGTTGTACCTCATTTTAGCAATTGTGCAGTGAGCAAGCAAATATTGCCTGACCCGGCTTAGCTTTAAAGTACCCCATTATTATTGAGGCTTTTCTGTATATAATTTGGACTAGTGGACTTCAATTCTATAAACAAGAATTGGACAAAAATAAATTTTTTGTTCCACGTATATGGTGTGGTCCCTTTTGCTTAGAACAAGACTTTGAGCGTGACCTTGCAAACCCTTACGTCTGATTCCTGCAGACAAGTCGACAGCACATCCTGATCTGCTGTCTCTCGAGGACTGCCGGTAGAACTAATGTGTGGGCATAATGTTAGCAACTGCGCCGTAGACAACATTTTGATTTACTGCTCTTAAATCCTACAAACTAATTTCCAAATCCTTCAAATTGTAGAAACCAAATTAAATAATTGGGGAATATATTTCCCAGTTTTATTGTCCTCCAATTTTCTATAGTGTCTCAGAATTAGACTTGAAAGGAACTGTTTTCTGTCTTCCCTGGATCAAAACATACATTTTGAACAACTTTGAAATAATAAATGTGGTCAACATAGGGCTACCTGCTGCTTCTTGGGTAGGGCAAGTATTTTTCTTTGTTCCAGGATGTTTCATGTATGAAGTGTGAAATAGGAATGTTCATATTTGAAGAAATCTTACTCTGCATGAAAGGCACCTAATCAAAACTAAGCAAGTTGTTAGAAAAACAGGGCATGAGTCTAGGCTAGAGCCAATTGCATAAATGAAGAAACAATGAAATGGGCAGAAAAACATAAAATTAGGATAAGAACCTTAGAACAGTAGCTAGGCAGTAAAAGACTTGGCATTCAGTGTGCCTGAAATACACAGGGAAAAAACAATAACAGCTTGCAACGAGGAGCATAACAGTTCTCATCAAGATGACTGACAATCGTCACCAAGATACAGAAAAGAGCGACTCTGCAGGAATTGCAGGTTTTAGTTTAATTTGCATTGTGCAACTTCTGTAGCTTTGCAGGTGAGCTCAGCACCAGCTCCTGTCCATGCCAATTTTCTGCTCTCTCAAGGTTTTCCTTTTGCACAGCTCCCAGAGGAACAAAGCTGTAATACAGAGCATTTCTACTGTCCCAAACCTGAAAAATCCTAAGAATGGAGATTCCTTTGAGGATTCTCGATGTTCTTTATGATATATATGCTCATGTCATCAAGAGGCACTTGGGCAAGTATCGGTACACCATAGGGTACACAGCCATTACATGTATATATAAAATGCGTCCTTTGCCAGCTACATTTTTTTCTGACTATTCAAGTTGTCCTTTCTATCCTCCAAATCTCTTTTCCTCCCAGTCCTAATCCACCTCTACCTCAACCTCTTATTTCCATGCATTTTCTGTAGGCTTGTCCAGCTTCTCATTTTTGTAGTGTTCTAACAATATTCCAACTGACACCTGCAGCTAGATGGTGGGTGCCATTTTTCCATTCCAGCCACAAAGGGTAGGGTGTTCTGATAGAGAACAAAAAACATATTGCAATCTTAATCTTAATCTCCTAATGTAATATTGAAATTACAGCTGTTTTGGAAAATACATGAGCTGTCTGCCTTGCCTCATGAGACAGTTTACAATGCAGAACCTTCAAAACCTCTGGTGTTAGAGTAAAAGCTCAGGAGCCTGCAAACTTCCTAACAGAGGGTAGCTGCTGGCTGTGAAATCATACTTTTTATACTTCTGATTTAAAAACTCAATTGTACAGAGTTGTAGAGAAGTAGATTTATACCAGTAATAAACACTGATTTAAGAGTAAATTTGCACGGTAAGTGGCTGAAGGGTCACTGAAACAGTAGTTTTCACACTAGAACTCAAGTTGTGTACTAGATCTCCCCAGAGAACAGTCTCTTTCTTTCTTCATTTCTAGTCCTGTACCAGGACCACTATTGTACCTTCAACAATAATTATTATTCTGTGGTATTGGATAGCTCTTCTAATGTGATATTAGATGGATTTCAATAAATGATGTTTAAGCAAGCAAAGGACAATCTAAACATGTTTAAGCAAGCAAAGGACGATTGAGGGCCCAATATGCCGACCAGACCCATCCCACAGGGAAGTCTGCTGCCTCCCTGGGGCCCGGGTCAGAGACATTGCTAGGAAGCTCCCTGGTCTGGTATGGCCTTCTGACTACTACCCGCTGTTGGCTATACAGGCTGGCAGTGATGAGGTTCCAGAGAGAAGTCCTGCAGTGATCAAAAGGGACTTCAGGGCACTGGGG
>NW_008824309.1:2167306-2196735 GCF_000699105.1 Pygoscelis adeliae | reverse complement strand
TGCTCGAGGGTAGGAAGGGTCTGCAGAGGGACCTGGACAGGCTGGATCGATGGGCTGAGGCCAACTGTAGGAGATTCAACAAGGCCAAGTGCCGGGTCCTGCACTTCGGCCACAACAACCCCATGCAGCGCTACAGGCTTGGGGAGGGAGGGCGGGGGAGGGCGGCTGGGAGTGAGGTAGGTGTCGGTCTCTTTTCCCAAGCAACTAGCGATGGGAAAAGGCCTCAAGTTGTGCCAGGGGAGGTTTAGATTGGACATGAGGAGAAATGTCTTTACTGAAAGAGTGGTTAAACATTGGAACAGGCTGGCCAGGGAAGTGGTTGAGTCACCATCCCTGGAGGGATTTAAAAGATGTGTAGAGGAGGCGCTTAGGGACATGGTTTAGTGGGCATGGTGGTGTTGGGTTGATGGTTGGACTCGGTGATCTCGGAGGTCTTCTCCAACCTTACTGATTCTATGATTCTAAAGAAAGCTTTGGAAGATCAAAAAGTGTGAAAAGTGGTGAGCACATGAACCAACATACATGCACAGATTGTTATATATGCAGGGTGTGATTTTAATTTTAACAGGACAGTTTCTGAATACATGGCCATAGGCAGATCCAACCTTACTGATTCTATGATTCTAAAGAAAGCTTTGGAAGATCAAAAAGTGTGAAAAGTGGTGAGCACATGAACCAACATACATGCACAGATTGTTATATATGCAGGGTGTGATTTTAATTTTAACAGGACAGTTTCTGAATACATGGCCATAGGCAGATACACAGAGGTTAAACAGCTCTGATGGGGTAAGATGCTATCGCTCTCTACCAGCTGGCTTTGCTCTGAAGCAGATGAGCAGTGCTCACGCATTTGATTGACTCCACAGAGAGCAATAACAAATAAGTCAAATAATGATAGCCATCTATTATTTTCTGTGCTAGCTATTTGCTCTGCGAATGTGCCTCCACACTCCGAAGAATTTGGAGTTCTCCTTCTGCAGACTTACGTATTTAACTGGAGGGCAGTTGGTCAATATTGGTCCTAGTTCGACTTTAATAAGTGAGCTGGACAAAGATACTCAATTTACTTGGAAGTTTTCTCTGATTTAGAAGCTCTTTTTACCAGATGCAGACATATTCTCCATCTTTAAAAAGCATATTCAAACCTAGATATCAGAACTTACATTATTTCTGCAAATACTGTTGTTCTTCACATTGGTTTTCTGTATAATTTTTTCCTTCTTTTCTTTGCTACGCACACAAAATTGTATGTGTATTGTTTGCAGCATGATTCAGATGTAAGAGAAGAAAAATTCTTAAAAAGTTAAAAGATATGGTTATGTGAAGAGAGTTTCTTAGAGTTATCCAGTACTCTTAAAGATTTTTACCAGAGATTATATGTAATTTTTTAAAAGAAATTTTAGTCTTGCAACCTGATAGTATATGTTCCCCCCTCGCCCCATAGTTAAGGATTAAGTTCTTGCAACTAGTTTAGAGTTGGCAATTAAATATTGAAGCATAGCATGGAAGAGGTGAAGGGTTTTGGTTTTTTTCTTCAAGGATGAAATATGGATCATGGTAGTTCTGCTATCAAAGTGTTGGATGTAAGTAACAGGTGTCTGCACCTTACCCATGCCCCGGTACCGTAACCCCCTTTTTTAACATTTTAGCACCAAAGACTCAGGGATTCAATCTAATCATACCATTTTAATATAAAACATTGCTTTTATCAAGAAGAAATGTTGCGACAGGACAAGGGGGAATGGCTGTAAACTAAAGGGGGGTAGATTTAGACTAGATAGAAGGAAGAAATTGTTTATGCTGAAGGTGGTGAAACCCTGGCACAGGTTGCCCAGAGAGGTGGTGGATGCCCCATCCCTGGAAACATTCCAGGTCAGGTTGGATGGGTCTCTGAGCAACCTGATGTAGTTGAAGATGTCCCTGCCCACAGCAGGGGGGTTGGACTAGATGACCTTTAGAGGTCCCTTCCAACCCAAACTGTTCTATGATGCTATGAGTCTATGAAATATTTTACAGGTGAAGTTTGTGTAATCAAATAGAAATATCCATAAAGTAATATCCAACATTCAATAGATGAAACAGTGACTCTC
Source organism: Pygoscelis adeliae (assembly GCF_000699105.1). Classification (NCBI taxonomy): domain Eukaryota; kingdom Metazoa; phylum Chordata; class Aves; order Sphenisciformes; family Spheniscidae; genus Pygoscelis; species Pygoscelis adeliae. The sequence goes on along the minus strand of NW_008824309.1, from coordinate 2,194,642 downwards.
ACGGAACTGTAGGACTCTATCAGTTAGCCTGGTAATTTGTGATCTGAGGGATGCTGTTCATTTGGATGCCCTGGAGACTTAAGAGTATATTTTAGAAGTATCACCATTTACATAGAAGCAAAGATTTTGAAATAGATGAATATTGGGTTGGAGCAGAAAAAAAATTATATAGATTATTGCCCACAAAAATTTATCATGAAAAAGCAGAGGATGTTAAAGGAAAGGGTGTGCACACGAACAGCAGAACATAATTCATGATACTGAAAAGAACAGTAGAGCGTAAAACCACTTTCTTCCACGTTTTTCTATTCTGAGTCCATCATTCAGGAAGCCTCCAGGCCTTTCCAGCTCTTCGTGTGCTTTCTGTCTAAGATCTTACTAAGTCTGATGTCATTCATTCTTGTTTGTTATCTCTACTTGCTTAGCTTTTTATAGCTATTCAGTGGTGTTTTCCACTCAGTCTCTTATTCTGTTTTAATATCTCATTTTGTTATTTCTTGGTCTTACTGAGTGGATTTTGTTCATGTAACCCTTTTGTGGAATTCTTTACCACATTAATTCTTCTGTGGTTTAGTTCAAATCAAAACTAAAAGTAGATTAACTCTGTAATTATTACAGCCCTTATTTGTTTGACCTTTTTTGGTACTGTTTGCTTTGGGATGCACAAAACACTGAGTTGTAGATTTGTCAAGTGCAGCAAGTTTAAAAAAAGATTTATGAAAAAGCATGATAGAAATTCTTTAAAAACTCAGAAGATATGGGAGGCAAAAAGACTCAACAATAAAAGATGCACAGAAAGTCAAAATAACAAGAAGACCTAGAAGTTATGTTAGTAACTACAAAGCACTGAAGGTTAAAAGAAAAAAAAATATTTACTGGAAGACAAAATTATAAAAGAAAGAATTACTGAATTACAAAGCCCCAGAGAGAGGAGATAGAAACTGGCCACAGATTTTTTTTATTACATTGGAGGTGGGAAAGAAAAGAAAAAAGCTGTTTAATTAGAACTAGAAAGTCATCTGGACAATTTTTTTCTTTTTTTTTTTTCTTTTCTTTTTTTGATGGAGCAGTCTAAGAAATAACTAACTCTTCTGGTCCCCCTAGTGTTCAGAGTGCGTGAGGATGGAGAGGATACAACAGGGCGGATGAAACTTGAAGTAGTTGTGCAGTTGAAGAAGAGCAGGATGTCAAAAGACAAGGCAGAAGATGTTCAGAGCTAGAAAAAAGTATCGCAGAGGGAAGTGAGTGGGAGATGTATTGGCAAGAGAAAAAGACTCTGAGATTTGAGACAGAACTTTCCTTGGTGACATTGAAAACACTCTGTTAGGCATTTGGAAGTAATTCGCTGTATTGATTCTGTGCTCAGTGTGGAAATGATTATCGTGTTTGTGCACCAGCTACTAAACATGCTAAGCTGTTTTATCAGCATCTTTTCGTTTTAATATTCTGAACGATAGCCTTTTGCCACTGTAGTCCCATGCAGAGAAAGGAATTCTAATCCCCCCTTGTACCTGATTTGCTTTTATTAATACATTTCCTCTCTGACTGACAGGCTCCATTAATTAAATTATGAAATCCACATTAACCCCAGGCTCTGTGTTCTGTGTCATTCCTTGTCAGGGTCAAGGGAAACTAGCCAAAATTATGCCATTGGCTTTTTTTTTTCCTTTTCCCTTTGCAGATCTTATTATTTAAAGTAAGGATTGAACTGTATGTCTCATCTGTTCCGAAATACTTCGATGGTTCATTACAAACAGCTTTAAACAGATCAAAATGCAGATTTTTTAGTACTCGCTGTAGAATTAGGAGTACTGGCCAGTTTGAGAAGAGCCTATGGATATCCATACGTGTTTGTTTCCCGCAGAAGAGGTACCGCGTTCTCTTTCTTTTGCACAATAAAACCAATATGGCTGTGAAGAGCTTCTGCAGCATTAGTCAGCCAATTTTGCAGCCTTTTCTATTCATGAGGCAGGAAAAAAAAAAGCATCTAACTTCTAAATTCTCTAAATGAGGTCTACCTCCTTTTCATTGAAAGAAAATAGAAAGCTTGTTGCCTGGTAGAGCTCAGCTGGGGCCTGTTACCTGAGAGTGATTAGGGGAACATGCTTTCTGCCCACTCTTTTCTCAGTCAGGGAGCACTTCTCTCCTTTGGAAAAAAAGATGGGACAAAGCTATTGTTGCTGACCAGCATTTTTCAATCAGGTCATCTTCTCTCCTTTTAGAAATCTAAGGAAGAATATTGCAGCTGCTGCCAGTTGTTCTTGAAGGGGTTTTGAATGTCATTTCATTAAAGAAAGAAAAAGATTTTATCTAGGGAAATAGTCATTCTTGTAAGAGATGGGAGATCATGAAAATACATTAGCTTTTTATTTTTCAGCTGTAATTGTCTCTTAACTTGGGATTTTTGGTGTTCTACAATTCATTTTTTTCCAGTTTTCGGTTGCTTTTCCACAGATTTGTATCAATATCCACCTTTTATATTTGCTGTCTCTATCTTTGAAGAATGAAATCAAATAATTTCATCTTAAATTAAATTAAATCAGTTAAATATGGAATTAACTGGTAAATGTAGCTAATGAATAGCTTATCAATGTACACAGTACGTGTCCGTGCAATTGTGGAAAACACAAGCAAAGGTGAAGTGATTGCCAAAATCTGGGAGACATCAGTATCTTAAATATGGACTTAATACATTTCTGGATTTTTTTTTTTTCAGTTTTGAATCATGTTTTGGGTATAAATAGCCATATTTTTATAGTCCATATGGTCCAATAGTCCATTATATTACTCCATTGACCTGCCTGACACAGCAATACTTGGACTGCTCTGCCTCCTGTCTTACTCTTTAAATGAAAACAGCAATATTGAGTTCAGTATAGCCTTTCCCATATGATTATGCCTCCTTTGATTAATCTACTTTGTGCATGCTCTTTATGAGTTAAGTCAGTCATTTGCTGTTTCTGGGAGTCCTGCTTTCCGACACCAAGCACTAAAGTGTTAGTGCCACTAAGAAGAAATTTTTTATGTGAGCTGTTTTATATAGAAAGTTGATAGTGAGTTCCTTCAATTTTTCAGAAACATTTTCAAGAGTGACTATAAATTTTTCATATGTAAAAGATAAAATATGCAGCAGACAACCACCCTGTAACAAATGGTACCATCTGAAAATGTGAAGTTATGATTGTCATATTTTAAAGTGCACGATCTTATGCTGAGTTGGAGGCTGCACAAATCGTGTGGATGCAGATGTCTGTGTGCGCCATATCTCAGGTTGCTCACGGAAAGCGGTGACACTTTGCTCTGAAAGCTCCTTTAAGTCATCCTCCTGTTACGTTGCAGTGGCTGTGGGAAGTTGTAATATACTGCAGCTGCAGCTACCTGGGTGGAGCACAGGAGCATTCGGGTTTTTTAATAGCAGCAGTCTCCTATGCTAGAGATACATTCTGCTAATGAAAAAACAAGGGCATTTGCATACTCACTATTTTCTAAACAGTCTTTCTTCTCCTGACTTTACCAATGTGCCTAATGCTACGTAGACTTCGTGACCTTCCTACGCTGCCTTCTTGATGTTTGACAATGCAGATCCGAGTTCATCAGACTGCCTGTATTGTGGAGCAGCAGTAGCAAAAGAGCAACTCGACGCAGCGGTATCAGCCTCATTAGCAGCAATAATGGGCTTTTAGTGCAGTCTTGATTCTCGTATGATTTTAATGGCACAGCTTTCTCTGTCATTTTTTTGTACGGAGAAAGCATGAAGTCAGAGAACTTTTGTAGCCAATAAAATATGGAGGGTTGCAGATACACATATCTTATTCTCAAGGTGTAGTTCTCTGTTCTGAAGAGCAGACCATTGTCAATAAAAAAGTGTTTGATGGGAGATTTTCATTAGGAAACTCTGAATTTGAAATATTCAGGTCAGGAAGAGCACACTGTGATAGCATTTGGTTTGAACTTCTGAACGTTGGAAGGGTTTTTGGAGGTACTGCTTGAAAGAAAGTAAATCTCTGATCCTGGATGGTCTCTCAATTTATTAAAACCCTGAATGAACTAATAAAGGCACTTCAGAGAGCATTATACATTGTAAAAAGTCAGTACAAATAATACTGGTCCCTTAAAAGTTCTCCATACAAATTTTTGGAAATAGTTTTGGATGTATTTGTATTTTTTTGATAGTTAAACCTCGTAGGCAGCTGGGGTTTGCAGAACAATTGGATTTCTTACTGGTTGACACGTTGCTGGATTTTGCTGATATAATTTTAATTGGGAGTCTTGTTAGTAGTCCTTACATGAGAGTATAATCCCAGTTTTGTTCTCATTTGTATTGAAATAAAGATCTGGTTTTGCCTTTAAGAGATGAAGTCTGAATTTTGGCACAGCTCTGCTTGATACTGTGCCTCATTCTCACTAGGAAATCGACTTTCCTTTCCATTTATCCTCACTCCAAGGAGCCAATATTATTCTAATGATTAGCAATTTGTTTAAATATATTAGAGTGAATCCTAGAGGCCAACCGAGGTCTCCTCCCTTATCAACCGAGGGGGTCAGAATAGCACAGTAACAAATGGTAGTAGGGATGTAATTCTTCACAACCCCAGTTTCCATGCCTGTGTAGCTATCGTGCAACTCGCTAAGCTTATTAGAGACAAGAAGAGCTCTACAAAGAGAGAAGAACCGTAGGAATATGTGCCTCTTCACTAAAAATGGTGGGAGTCCAAGCCTTACGTGTCCTTTCCCTTCATCAGTCCACTGAAGGATAGGTAAAGTGGTAGTCTGTTCCTGTGTATATTTTGGGACAGAGAGTAACTAACAACATCACATCCTCAGGTATATAAAGCACATAAACTGTCGCAATCTAACGTCAGAGAGCACAGACATAATTTTAATACTGTAGCATATCAGCAGAGTATAAAGATATATTCATTTGCTCAATCAGTGGGATGTTCCTCCCTTCATCACTACAGTGCTTGGGTCCCCTCAGAACAATCCATACATTTTGTTTTTATACCAACCATGCCAAAACCAAAGAACTTGATTATCTCTAATTTTAATCACCTTTAACATCAGACTCAAGATGATACGTATGAATCCTACTTCAATCTTAGGTTGTGAAATTATTCTTTTTTTGCAAAAGGTAGCCATTATTAACTTCACTGAACTTAAATCAGTGTAGAACAAAACACCTGCTAGGTTTGACATTTTTAATAAATGTTCCCATTATCTCAAAATAAAAGAACTTTCTACTGGGGGGACTTCTAGGAGGATCATAGTTGTGTTTTATTAATACAGCAAATTGTGTTTGAAGGAAAGCTAGAATTTCTGTTTCTTCAGTATTTTCTTCAAGCTTCTTTATAAAATGTAAATTTTCCTTGGTTGCACTAAAAGCTATTAAAAAATTGTATTTCCCTCCCCACAAAAGGAGTAGGGGGTGGGATATGCTGATACTACTTAATTTACACAACTTCTTATTAATTTAACAATTCAGGGTTGGTTTTTTCCCCATGTTTTATAGTAATGGTTGTGTACGCGAAATGAGTCCGAAGCATTATATTAAAACAGTGGAAATATTTCTTATACCAATAGCGAACATCCTGCAGCTCATTTGCATCCTGTAGCTGAATCACCTATTGCAGAGACAAGTAGAGCAAATGGAAGTGAAATAAATTATAAAAGAAAATAAGCTATTCATTACAGTTGACAATATGACCTAAAATAAACATCTCGTCTAGGTCCCACAACATCCTTTATGTCACCTGAAGAATAATTATTATTTTCTATGTAAATGTTCCGTAGGATTTTACTTTTTTACTGATAGCCAGATATGATACCCCAAAATCTGAATCAAGTCTGGAGCCTCAGCTGTCCTAAGAAATTTACAAGCCGGTGCAGCAACGTATGGTCTTTGTACTGCAAAGCCTGTTTTCAGGAGATACTGCAATAAAGTCTTGTGATAGGGTCAAGACTTTAAAAAATGTTTCTAAGCTGGCTTCAGATTACCTCACTAGTATGCTGATATTTGTGCTCCTGGGCTAGAAGAAAGTCTCAGAAGCTGGGACCTGTCACAGCCGCATTTTTCTGGGCAGGTTTTGGTGTTGTCATGAGCTGCCATGCTCTGCACAGCCGATGAGCTGCGTTAGAGATGAGTATTGCCTGTGCCAAAATAACCAGCCCAGGCTGAGCACAGTCAGCCTCCAGGGAATTTTCAGAAGGATTTGTTCTAGCCTGTTTTCCCTGTCTTCCGTGTTTCGGTTGGTGCATGAACAGTTTGGGGGAAGGCAGGCAAGTGGTGAGAAATCACTTCTACACTGATCATCCATAGACATATGTGCATAAGGATATGTGCAAATAGTTCTATGCATTGTTGACCTGTAAAACGTACATACAGGGGAAAGCCTATGCATGAGTGGATGTGCTAACATCAGTTTATTATCTGCTTCATGTGAGGCTACATGGGAAATGGTTACGTTTTTGCTTCTTTTATTAAATGATATTTTTAGTTGGAATATTTGCTTTCTTCGCCTTGTAAATTTTTTTTCTTATGGAATAGCATTGTGGTGTACAACACTGGTTTCTTGCTCTTTGATTTCCAGATTCCTTTTTTTTTGATCAAAAACACTGCTTTGTAGATATATTTCACATTCCCATAATAATGAGATTTTTCAAGCAAGCCCCATGCATAACTGCATGTACTTAAAAGTATTCTTCAAACTAAAAAACTTCATGTAAAATAGGAAAAGGAAGATGAAATAAATGTGCAAATCTTAGTAGTGCAAATCTATAAGCCACTGTAAATATGGCTTATACACTCGTGCTGCTCTTGCTGCAACTTGTGACATCTTTCATAGCAGTGTCACCTTTAGGAGGCTATTTTTGGCAATGATGTTTCAGCATGGGATTTTAAGGGTAATGGTGGTATTGGATATATTCTCAAGAGTTCACCTTCACATTCTCTTAAATATTTCTAGGCATATTAAAAAAGTGAGCAGTATATATTGCTGAATAGATATGCACACTTGTTTTACTCATTCTCATAAAACCAGATTCAGTAAAAACTTCGCCAATATTATGGTGTATTTTCCGACAGGATTCAAAGCCATTACTTTCTTTGGATAAACAGCAGTTAGTACAAATCTTAAATATGCAGGTAGGAAAATTCAGGCTCTATAACATTTGTCACTTGCAGAACAGCTAAAGCAACAGAGATGCACAGCCTGAGCTAGAAAAATGTTAATGTAAACCTTTATGCCCAGAGAGTTTGGAATTAGCCACCTTTCACTTTCTTTAGCCATGAATAGGCAGAAGAGGAGACATTTATGAAACTTAACTGACTCTTAGTTTTTCTTCTTTCTTCAGAGTATGAAACTGTTATATGTTTTAGCAGGTTCTTAAGGGCTTGCTGCGTGTGAGCTGTTTAACGGAGCTCTGCAAACTCTGCTAGCAAAGGCTTTGACGTTTTCATGGCTTGTAGAGAAGTCAGTCATTACAGAGAGGCTGCTAAATTATGGAAGCAATTTTTATCTTCCAGTTCTTTGCGACTATCGCTTCCTATAAACTTTGAGGACAATTGAGGAAAAAGTATTGGTGTACTTGGCTGGCCAAGTGGCTCTCTGAGATACTTGCAGCCTTTCATTTCTAGGCTGTTCATGGATTTCTTATGTTGGCCTGCACCCTTTTTGGCCATGCCAGTGGGTAGGCTGATCTCCAGCTCACTTTACAGCCAGTTCTAGGAGGCTGCAGAGAAAAGAAACCTTCTTTCGCTTTTCCTCATGCCGAATCCATTCTGAGGATTCCTTACAGAGCTCTACTTCTGTCATGGCAGTGCTCTCTGTGCACAGCCTCCAGTCATGGAGCAGATAAAAAAGGCGGAGACAGAAAGAATTTTTAAAAAGAGGAGGCAAATACTGTGACTTTCTGCTTTGCTGCTTCCTTGGTATCTTCCCTGTCAGAATTTGACTTAGTAAATAACTCTTTGAATCTATATTTAGAATGGGAAGTATTTTAGCGAGAAATAAGACTCAGCACAACCAAGTCTATTTAAATGCAGCATAATTGAAATGTCAACATAGTCATGAAATGCCTCAAGGTGTTTCTTCAGTGAAGGCTGGATATGACACAAAATAGATGTCTGAATACGGTGGTACAGAATAAAGCCTTTGTGTACTCCTCAAATCTAATCTCACACTCACCTTACTGAATGTTTGAAAACGCTTGGCTGAGGCCTGACTGCTGCTATGGTCCCTGCTCTTCCCTTCTTCCAGGGAATCTGACAGTTCAGAGAAAGTTTGATCTTGGAGGAGAGAGAAGTTCAACAGCTCTCCATGCTCGCAAGCGGGGAGCCTTTCCTGCAGGGACACCCGGCATTTGCTTGGAGCTCCTGCCCTGCTTTGCAGTACAGATCTTATACCTTCTCAGCGAGTGCTAGTGGTCACACTTCACTCAGGAAATATATTGGGAATGTTGTTTTTCTCACAGTGATGGCTGATTCTTCATTCAACTGCTGATGGAGTGGCTTAAAAGAAGACAGCACCGTTTTACACAAGCTGCTATCCTCCCTTTTTGGGAAGGGCCAGTAGTCCACTAAGAATGGAAAGTAGAAAGTACCATTAAAGTGTCTTTTCATCTTTCATATTCTTGAAAATTCAACAGTTCCTGTGCATGACTTTTTTTTTTTAGGGAAGTCCTCTAGTTGGTGACCTGTAACCTTGAAGTGTGCTGCACTACTGGCCTTCCAGTGGAAATAAAACCTCCCTGATAAATGGTAGTCACAAGCAAAAGTGGTGCCCTTGCCGTTCCCCAGCCTCCTGGCTGGTGCTGCTGAAGGAGGATGGGCCGTGGTCATGGGGCCTATTGTGGTTATAATTATACTACGTTTCATTTGTATGTCTATCCTAGCTAGCACTCTGGCTCTAGATTACAGTCTGCCTGTGCGACACATCTTTTTTTAGCAGTTGGTAGGCAGAGAAGACTAATCCATCCGACTCTTGCTTTATGAGGCAATACAGGTTTTTTTAAAGAGGTTAAGTTCAGCTAGATCTTTACAGCAAACTGTGATTTCAGAAGGAAAATGAACTTGACAACTGTTTTAACAACCTGAATGTTTATGTATGTCTTTGGTTAATGCCTAAAGTCAATATTTGTTAAGTCTGATTGATAAAAATATGTGCCTTTCATCAAGGTCAAATTAATTTGTGGAAATTTGCTTTTGCTTACCAAGCTGCTTTTGCACAGAACCCCTGTCAGACTTTGCTAAAACTATGCAGGCATTTTCTCATTTAAATTATGATTATCTTCACTGTGAACTTCCCTGTGAACACTACCTCATTTGAATGTGTCTTTTTTAAAGGATGCCTCAAGATTGGATTCCAATTCAGTCAGGTGATGAATTACCTGACTTGACCTAATTCATTAATTTTAATGGTATTTGAAGTCTTCATTTTATTCAGGGCTCCTCTGATAGACCTATCTTATAGATATCTTTATAATAATGTCCATTCATCAGCTACTTAACGGACATAACTTGAAACTGGTTGTGACTGCTAAGATGCACGCTGTCTACTTGTTTGGGTTGTGTTCTGGCTTAGGTTTTCAATGGACATTGCACGTTACACCAGGCAAATGTAAAGCTGACTTTGCATTGGACAGTAAGGCTTGGAAAGGAGTTCTGAAACTGTGTGTGTTAAATATGTATGGATGAATTTATTTATATTAAAACATTCTTATAATTAAACTGTGTTTAAACTGATGTTTTCACACAGTAGAACCACGCCATATGTTGTACCATAGTTCTTAATTTACACTATATGTAGTGTACTAAAGGACTAAGTAAATGGCATAATTTTGTAACTGAGGTGATTAGGGTATAGCTTTATGGTATACAGAGATGGAGGATTTTTTTCCTGGTATTTTAAGTATTATTACAAATATAAAAGCCATGCTATGCAATGATGAAGTTAATTCTCAAAAGAAAAAAACAACCAAACAAGCCTCTGTTGCTATCTTCTTCATGCAGATTCATCTTGAGATCTACTGTATTCTCCTAATGTTGGTGTCTGTTATCAGTTGGTTCCTACCATATGTTTCTGAAAATGGTACATGCCTGGATTATAAGACACAACTTATATGTGTTTGTATGTAACTAACTGTGGGGAAAAACAGGAAGGAAGGATCGGTTTAGGGAAGGGAAACATGACAAAGCTGAAAAAGCAAGTTAGCACCAGAATTGGAGGAGGAAACCAGCAATTCTTTTGTGGCCAACCACAGAACAAATTTTCTCATATTAAAAGAAAGACACATACAAAAAATAGTAATGCTACACCAAAGAAATCATCAAAGCTGCTTATGAACTGAAGTTTAACCACTGAAGGCTGCTGGAGTTGCCTTCTCCTTTTGAGTTTGGTTAGAGTTATGGAGAGATGCGTGGAAGGACTGTGAAAGAGCTGCTGCAGGAGATGGTAGTTACTGCCTCCTCATCGCTCTGAAATGTTGCTGTCGACTACACACAGAAAAATTCTGATTAAGCTCATGAAAACTCTGTGCATTTGCAATGCTTCAGATCACGGCAGGATGGAACCATTTGGTGGTAACCTGCCTTGAGGGGAGCTGGTGTCCATAGCTGCTAGAGGGAGGCTGGCAGCAGGTACGGTTGCAGGTAAGGATGTTCACTCACAGTAGTCACTAAAGCATAAAACAAAAAAATAAATTATAGACTTAATGTATATTAAATAGCTTCAATTAATAGTACGGTTGTAGTCAGGTAACAGTGAGGAGCTTTCAATAATGAATTTTCTATTCTGACTTGCCCTACAACCTCATTAACAGGAACGAGAAAGGGAAAATGCTGCAAAGAAATACCTTTTTGCCTTCTGAAACCTCTCTTCTTTTAAATGTGGTAGAATTATTTTTCAGTTGCATAAGTATTGCATATTATTTTTTTAGTTGGAGAGACTGTGTCTGTTAGAGGCAGTTGGAAAGAAAAGCCTTTTGTTTCTAGTGTCCTTTGTTCTGTATGCTGAGCTGAGGACAGTTAAACAGTTTGGGAGAAGTAGAAAATGGTGCTTTTTGGAGAACTATAGGGTGTGTTCAGAATGGAGAACTTCTGGTGGAGCACTAGGGAGACAGAAAATGGGGAGCATGCAGCAAAATTAAAAACTTGGGAGATACAAAAAGAGGGCAAGACTTGCTCACTGCAAGGACTAGACCCAGAAACCTGGAAGCAAAAGAAAAAACCTCCCGTAGACAGAAATGTCAGAATTTGTTCAACCCAAATGCCATTGCAAGTTGATGGGGCTGTATAAAGAACACTGAATAAACACGCACTTTGTTTTCCTGTTTCAGCAGACCTTATTTTTCCTTTATTTGTAGAGATGGCAGCTAAATTAATCACTTAAATTCAGATTTAGATGCACAAATTAAATGTTTTCCTGAGATACGATGAATAGCTATAACTCCCATTGAGTCAATTCCTTCTAGCAGCTGGAGTTAAAAAATGCTCAGTGCTTCTGAAATTCAACTGCTTAATTTAGGAACTAGCTCAAATGAAGGACTTAGTTAGAAAAGAAGAATTATTTTCTTAAAAAAATTCAAACCCCTCAGGCCTGTAAGTGTTGTTTTGTATCTTGTTTGGCAGCTAACAGAATGTTGCTGAAAACAAGCAATAGCTGACTCTGTATTGGAAGTTGCGTTTATAAGATTTTAGACTCCATCTCCAATCCTGGGCTGAAAACAAGGCCTGTCTATTGAAACACATGCAGAAAAAGAGAGGTCAAGGCAATGTTCTTGAAGATCAATATAGAAAGATAATATATAATAAGTAACATGTTATGCATAATATGTTATATATGTTAGCTATAATTATAATTGTCCTATAATATTGTATTATTTTGTTATATAATGTAAAAATATGAATATAATCAAACCATAATAAATCAGTTACCGGTATGTCTTCAGCAGCTGCCGTGGGTACATGAAGGAAAATTTGACCCTCAGCCAAAAGAAACTGTGAGCAAACGAATCCAGGAGAAGCAAAGGTGCATCAGGAATAATGAGTTCAAGGAGCAGAGTTGAAACTCAAACTGCTTAAGAATCAATCTTCTACTCAGAAGCAGCATCATAGAGTTAGATTGCCTAGAAATAATAAACATCACTTTATCCAAAGAAATTTGTGTGTCTTCTGGGCTTCTTTGCTAAGAAAGAAGGAAAGCACAGAAATGCTGCTTTGCTGTTGACATAGACCATGCTCTTCAGTTACCTGGCAGCAACGAGGGACTGATCCGTTCTAATACTTTCTCTATAGTATCAAGGTAGCCCAGTGCTTTGGAACAGGAAAAAAAAAAGATTAGTTTGCGCTGATAGGCTTAACAAAATAAAGCAAGGCTTTTTCTAAATTTGAATAGAATTATTATATCCTGGTTGTTAGAAAAAGTGAAGGTGAACTGTACACACTTAAATTTAGCTGCTGCTGAAAATGCTTTCCCAATTTAATTTTCAATTTCTGTTTTCTTCATGAAAAATTTAATTATACTGCAGCTATTTTAAATCATTCTCTCTTTAATTGCCTTTTTATTTTCACAGTAATCATCTATTCAGATTTTCTACTGTACAGATTGTACTGAAATTCATGTACTTAATGGCTTTTATTAAAAGTCACTAAATAAATAAAGGAGATTTTTTTTTTTTTTTGCTTAGCTACTCCAATCTCATCTTTAACTTTGGGTATGCCTAAGCTTTTCCACTAGGCTTGGTAACAGGGAATAGCAAGATGATAATTAAGAGCCATGTATCAAGTTTCTTTCACTGATGTTTTAGTGATCTCCACTTATCTCTGTGGAGAAAAAGTCTCTTTGAAGTCTGAGCATCCTCTAAGAAGTTCCGCTACTAAGTCAAGCAAAAAGGACATCTAATCCCAACTAAAGATGTTCCACAGTTGTAAAAGCCTTCCTGCCTTCAGAGAGCTCTTCCACAAAAAGATTTTTGTTACTCTTGACGGTGATAAAAGCTGCTATAGATTTCTTTGACTGCATAACTAGTAACCTACCAACAAACAAACATGGTTCCAGAGAAAGGTTTGCTTCTTGTCCTTTGATCTGGTGAAGACTACAGAAAATAAATTAATAATGAGACATTTTGCCCAATTTCAAAACCATGTTTTATGAGGGCAAAACACAACTCTTTATGAAAGTCTTCAAATGACATGCAAAATTTACTGCATGCTGAAAACAGTCTTCCTGTAAGAAGTGTTTAAGAGAAGTAAGTGAATCTATTCTTCATTTGTCCAAGTGATAAGGTCTTTATCTTCTGATGGGTAACTTTGGATGATATTACTAAATAATCTGTAACTTAGATCTTAAAAAAACACTGCTACCTATATATTATACAGTATTTGTTCTGTATTTCATATATAGGCTATAATTAGGATGTATACATAATTAACAGTATTTTAACAATATTTTTACATAAACAATTTGTTACAAATAGTTAACTATATATGTTACAAATATTAACTATATTAACTGTAAATGTAACTTTTACTTATATACAATATAGAGATAACTGTATTGCAATAATATTAATGTTATACTGAATAATTTTATTTGTGAGTAATCTAACCTTGCAAAAATCCATTCTTGTGATGCTGAGATGCAAAAAATAGCTACAAATACAAACTAAGGTGATGCATTTATTTATTAACTTCCTAATTTGGATGTAGGTGGCTCTGCTTACCGAGTCCTACATAGCTGGAGCATAATAGTTCTTTAAGGAGAAATTAATCAGGTTCTCTGCCAAACTTGGAATGAGCCAAGAGCAGCTAGAGTTACATCCATCTCCTGTGTTTCTATCTGAAGAAGTTGTGAAAAGCTACACTGAGAGATACTAGAATTTTGCTATACTTTGTGGAGAGAATATATCAAAATAGTGTTTGAGAGAAGTGGCGATCCCCACCAACCCTGTGCAATATTCATTGTCTTAAGCTAAGCACTTGGCACGGTCGGACTGTTCTCTAAAAAAATCAGAAGCTTTAGAAAAGGAAATTGAAAAAAAAAAAAAACAACCCAAAACCAGATGCTTTTTTTCCTCCCTTTTGCTTTTTTCTCCCTGCAGAAGCCAGGGAAGAGCCAGGTTAACTTCTAATGTGCCAGAATGTAGTAGCCAAATGTTGAAGTAATACATGAAGCCCTTGTGTAAATACCATGGCAATTCCTCATTTATTCTCCATAGCTAGAAATAAGGCTGATCTTTTAGTACAGTTTAACCTCTAAAGCATATCACCTGAGTCGCTTATTTTCGGTGTTATCCGTTGCAGCTGTGCCTTTAATAATCTCAGGCTCTGGCATGCTGAAATTGGCATTGCGACTTATTACATCATGTTTTATTAACTTACTTATCAGCCTTTTCTGCTTACACCCTGGAGAATGAAGCTAAAGGGGCTGGATACGAGGATGATACTTATTTACACTGTCCTCACTAATAAAATGTGTCAATGACATCTCCTGTGAAAAACTGCATTTTTCTTTTCCTATACATGCAAAGGTACATGCAGCTACATAAAAATATAACCGTTACCTAACCATAAAAACTACACGTGGCTGAAAAGATTCATCACTGGAGTACACTACCTACCAGTTGTTTGATTTATAGGATGGGCTAAGGGAAGAGTTTTATTTTGGGCTCTAGAGGCTTGAAGTGCTTTGAAAAAAAGTCCTGAAACAACAGCTGGGGAACTCACAATGAAAAATAGCAAGTGTCATTGTCCTATGGAAAATATTCGGTAAAAATTAAGCTTTCCTAGGTATTATTTGTGCCTATGACAATAGCATCTATGGGCAATAATGATGCTATTAAATATAATCAACAGTTTTGAGCAGCGGAGCTCCTGGACTGGGTCACTCACTGACTTACAACTAAATGAAGCAATGAATGAAAAGCAATTCTTGTGCTTCTGTTGCTTTCAAACGCAGCAACACTGAATCAGTTACACATTGGCAAAGGCTAAAGTCTCATTAGTTGGGTAAAATGTAAGACAAGCAAGGAGGAAAGATGACTCATGGTAAAATGGCAGGAAATGTTACCATACTTTACAGTGTTACCGCTGATCATGTTTTCAGCTGGTGCTCTAAGTATATTTAGTTCTTCCAGAAAACTTACCGCGAAACAATCCTAACTGGATGCAAGGTGAGATGACGACAACACACCAAACATAGAATCATAGAATCATAGAATCATAGAATCATTAAGGTTGGAAGAGACCTCCAAGATCATTGAGTCCAACCGTCAACCCAACACCACCATGCCCACTAAACCATGTCCCTAAGCGCCTCATCTACACGTCTTTTAAATACCTCCAGGGATGGTGACTCAACCACTTCCCTGGGTGAAGGGAAGTGTACATACAACTGTAAGGAACATACAACTGTACGACTCCTCCCAGGCGTCAGGAGAGTAGGTTTGAATCACAGTGATTTGCTAGGCTTTGGGATTCGAAGATTCATGTTTCCTAGCTTCTCTGAACGTCTTCATTTCTGCACACATACACGTATGAGGCAAGACTCAGATTTGTAACACTCTGATAAGTGAGCTGTTAAGAAAACCACTTGCAGCAGTATTTTGAGAATTGGCAATTGTGAGTCTTTCCAGACACCGGCAGTAATATACAACTCTAAGTGGAATTTGTCATGAATTGTGCACCTCCAATGGGGCAAACACGCTCCAGAAGCCAACTTGCAATCCAACCCTGCTTGCTGCAGAGAAAAATTTAAACCTTCAGTCTCTTTAGCTGGCAGACACTGTAAATGCTGCTTGTGAAAAAATGTATCACTTATTCCAGCCCCTGCCACAGTTCAGAAGTATATATGTCTGTCTCCCAGGAAAAAAACTAACAATTGAATAAGAATTTTATTTCTCCAATACAATTTTTCCTTGCTACCAGTTTTTAATTCTCTTCTAGCTTACAGTCCTTTCTCTTATGCTTCACTGGGTTTAGTTGTGCACATAAAAAAAGTTCAGTTACTGAATTGCACGTTTGGTTCTCTGGGATCTGTTGTTATTCAATCCATTTATGTAATTGATTCCAAGTCCTTGGCTGAGTTTCCAGGAAGGCACTGCCTCGTAAGCCTGAGGTTTCTGCTTGGCAATTTTTTGAGGATTTTATCTGTCAAGTGAAGTTGTATTCATGAAGAGAAGCAATTTCTGAGGTACTAGTTCCATGAAGAGGCATGAAATTGGACGTTGGAAAAAGCTATTATAGGTGTCTTTTATGATTTCAAAATGATTTAATTATGTTTTTCCACATAACTGAGAACTGAGCAGAGTAAATAAAAATGCTAGCTTTTTTTTGTTCCAGTATCAGGAAAAGAAAAGTAATAATCTTTCGGCCTCTCTGGAATGTTTTAAAACTCCCACATCCTTCCCAGCTCAATTGCACCGTTATATTTGCAGAACTAGTTGCGGGAACAGAGCAAAGACGGAGGCTAAACTTGGCATTTATCTCTGCAAACTGTCATTCCAGAAGAGGACCAAGACATCTTGGTGTGCCCCACAGGGGGCACACGGCATTGCAACTGCCAGGCTGTATCTGCTTGAGGCACAAAGGAGATTATCAACTGAACTTACTGGGCCATTGGACTGGACACTTGGCCTATATCAGTATATTAAAATACACAAAGGCTTTGCTTTACATTGTCAGATGACCCAGGGGCTTCTGCACATGACAGCTCCTACACTCCACAGAGCACTTGTGACCGTGCGCAATACTCCCCAACATTATTAAAGCTTGTGTGAAATGTCCTTTGGATCCTGCTTTGCTCATGTAAGAGTCAGTCTGGCAACACTGCCATCCCATTTTCTTGCAGTAGCAAATTAAAGTGCCAATCGCCCTCTACTCCTTGCATGCACCTTCTCCCAGATCTGGGACTCTTAGTGAGAAGGGAGCGCTTGCAAATACCACCATTTCACAGCAGTCTGTGTTCTGTAACAGTCTCACTGATTTTAATAGAGGCTCGATATTTTAAAATATTTTGATTCTGATTCATAATATAATGGAAGGCTAAGCAGCAATTTACTGTGAAAACAGAACTGAGATGTAGGAGCCGGGAGCAGAATATCTCCTCTTATCCAGATGGATTTAGTGCATGATAAATGTGAACTGGACATGTTTGTGATACCTGACCCCAGAGCTCTTGGGCTCCACTGTTCAAAGGTACATGTACGCAGAATAACTTGGGATACTATCAATCCTGAACAATGGTATTTTTTGCATTTCTGAATTATCTTTGAAAAACAACTTTGCTGAGGTTTTTTCTAACCTATGCTACTGACTTGCAGGACATCTCATTTCCACAAAGTTTATTTACTAATGAAACTTGGTCACTTAGAAGCCAGTACACTGTAGTTAGATAATTGGAAAAGTAATTCTTCTTAAAATATATTGCTTAATGGATATTTAATTCTTTTTTTTTTAAACTGAGTACCCAGCGGAACAAGCAAACTAAGCGCCCCACAGCATAAATGTATAACACAGTCTTCAAGACACATCCTTGTTATCCATATAGATTATGCTTTTGTAAATTGTGTCCCTCTAAAGTAATACATGAACTAGTCTACCACTGTCTGCCTGCATCTCACCACAGGTGATAAAAAAGTGATCAGTGATGGCTGAAAGGCTAAAACGATGCTGAGGTGTATCAGGCAATTAACTTTGCCTGATTTGGGGGGGAACTGATAGGCATTCATGACCATTAGTGATGTTGTTTCTATAATGTGGGCAAAGGTGAGCCAATCGAAACCTAAGAAGATTTGTGTGACTTACAGTGACCTCACATGTGGCTCCCAAGTTGTAGAAAACAAAAACATAACTTTCTTTGAACTTGCTGAGTGGTTGAAATGTTAACGCCTGTAGAGATGGTGTAAGGTCCAAGCCTAGCAGCACTATGACAGAAAGAAATTTTCCATTGATTTCATTAGATATAGATAGCAGTACTGAAAATTGCAGTATTAAGGATTTCAGCAGAAGCATTTTGCACAAGAACATTGACTGAGGTTGGTTAACTGAGAACTCTTGTGATGATCTGGGTCTGTGGCTGTAGCACGTAGTATCAGTTGCTGTTATTTAAGTATGGGAGAGGGATTCCTGCTTTCTCGTGTCTTCCCTTGGTCACTGGATCTAAATCAGTCTTGGACCAGTGCAAGTGCTGCTGTTTGCGCCGAGTTTTTCAGAGCTACCGCAGAGGTCACTTCTTTCTGAGTCATGTGGAGATGTTGCTGTGTGGCTGCTGCTTTGGGTTCACAAAGCAGGGAGAAAGGTTACTGGTGTGGAGGGCCTCTCATAATTCCATTGTAATTAAAACATTACTTAAAACCCTTCAGAGTCATGTTCTGGTCTATTTTATGATAAAACTCTGATTAGTGTAAAATGGCAACAGATTAATTTGGCAACAATGTTGTCAGTCATGAGTCTTCATTGATGAGATGTTAGAAAGTTTTAGTTCAGAGCCTTAATAAAAAGATTTTCATTCTGTTCTGTGGCTTCTCAGTCAATAATATTTCAAAACATAAATATTTACCTCAAGTTTATAGGAAACTCTTAACAGAATTGCTTTCTGGACTATAAAAAGTTTTAAGAAATGTAGTATGATTTTGGTACTGAAGTACATTTTAACAAAGGAGATTTTTCTTAATTCATATGTTATATGATGCTATACAATAAATTCATATGAACTTTGTATTGCTTAATGTAGATGGACTTTAATACAATTGGTTTTGAATGAGAAGATCTGCATGAGGAAATTAGATGTTTTAAGAGAGACGTTGGACAGTGATGATGACATACTGTGAGCTGGCTTCCCATTAAATAGAGCTGGAAAATATGTATAAAACTACAGTAACAGTCACACTTCTTCTGCTTAGAAGTCCTTGTTATCCAATGGCTAGATGAGCTAAGTGGAATCGTATACAGGAGTGTGCATCACTGGTGAACTTACACTAATTATGTAGTGGGTATTCAGTTACAACAGAACACTGTGGGGCTTCAATTATTAATTAATGTTTCCAGAGCACTCTGAGACTCACTCAGTAGTTTTTAGTTGGAGGTTGTGGTATTAAAAAACTGCTTAAAATTATTACTTCTGAGATTACTTCTTAAAATGCATTCAGTAGATGTTTGAAGTTACTGACACGTAAGTATGTGTGCACATATGTATATATTTTTACAAACGAAAAAGCCCAAGTACAAAGCATTATTAAAAAATGAATGCTGCAAAGATTCAACAGTGGTATGTTTGAGCACATTAAAAAATATCAGCAGCAGAATGTGAAATAAGGCTGAGTATATAAACATGAGAGTGAACAAGGTCATTGAAATACTTGATGGCCAAAGTGATATTTAAGAAGCTAAAGTGGAAGATGTTGTTTCATCAGAGACAAAGCTTATGTATTACCTCTTCTAAAATTTATAACTTTTTCAGACAGAAGTCTCGGTAAGTTAGTTTGTTTGACCTCACACCAAAGCACATGAGGAGTGCTTGTACAGCCCGTTACGATGTCCAGACCTTCCAATTGCTTTCAGTTTTAAAAAATAACCAATGCAAGGGCTATATGAGTATGCCATATCAGTCCTGGCAGTGTGCTATTTCTCCTCCACAACCGCTGGCTACTTTTCACATCCAAAGGTTAACTGTACAGAGTCTTACAAAAGCACTTGTACGATAGCATAGAACAGCGTCATGTGGGAGTTTACATTTGAGTGTCTGTCAATTATGAAATTTAAATCCCTTTGTTCCTTCATTTGGTGAATATATCATGCATTTCCTATTCCGTAGTGTGTGACTTTGCTTTTTGTTGAATTAAGATACAAGAACTGGCTCTATTTATTGCCTAAGTGGATAGCTGACTAGTGCAAAAGTCTCGAAGGTGACATGCTGTATGCTTTGCCTGAAGAAATGGAGATTTACTGTGCAAGGATGAACAGCCTCCTGTGTCCTGCCAACTCTGTGCAGCTGTCACTGCTGCAGGGAAGTTAGGGGTTAGAAGAGACGTGGGAGAGGGAGGCGATAGCAGATTCCGCAGGGAGCAATCCCTGCCCGATCTGCCTTCCCACCACCATCTTGCCTGCAGGAGAAGGGAGAGGATGAGAAAGCTCTTCCCCACCTCTCCATCTTGACCTTATTCTCTTCCCATTGCCACCTGCCCTCTGCAGATGGTATTTAATTATGCCCCTTCCTTGTTGTACGTTTCAGGCTGCTGCAGGATGAAGTGATGGTAGCAGGTCTTTGCAAGGAAGGGACAGCCTGTACGATCCGCAGATTCCGTGAGGTTGGCAGGGACCTCTGGAGACCATCCAGCTGACGAGTTCTCTGCTGAAAGCAGGGTCACCTAGGTCAAGTTGCCCAGCACCATGCCCAGTCGGGATTTGAATATCATCAAGGATGGAGGCTCCACAACCTCTCTGGGCAACCTGTTCCTGTGTTCAACCACCCTCACAGTGAAAAAGTGTTTTCTTATGTTCAGATGGAATTCCCAGAAACACTTTTGGTGGGAGGGGTACAGGGTTCATACCTCTGGATTGTGAATAATTAAAGACAGGCCTTAGTGAAAGGACAACCTAGGAGAAGGGGACCTGCCTCATCAGGGACAGACTCCTCAACCGTATTTAGATTTCCAGAGGTCCCCTTGAGAAGCTTCCTAATATCCCATACCTCCCGAAAACATTACTGAACTTTTTTCACACCAGAGCCTGCTCTGCCCCTGCCACCAAGTTACATTTTTTTTCTCTCCAAGCATTCCTCAGGCACTGAAATGCAATTTACTTATAAGGCTGAGAGATCATAAGCTAACTCTGTAAATGCATTTTATATGACTATGTCCAGACTACTAAGAAGCCCAGGTGGTCTGCTCTTGTTGACTGACGGTTTTCTCTGTAGTTTATCCGTTCTGCCAGTCTTTGTCACCATTCACAAACTTCGTTAGTCACTGCTTTCACTTCTGGATTACTAATCAACATGGTCAGTATTGTCAGGCTCCATACCTCATTAGACACACTTAATTTAATGATGATTCGCTGTAACTCAGTCAACCTGCTCCAGTATGTATTCAATGCTGTTAAAATACCTAACATTGTAAAATGATTTATATAAACTTAAACAAACGTGTGTGTTCTTCTCATATGAAGGATATCTATTCTTTTAAATCTACATCTTGTATCCAGATTAATAACCAGATAAATGACTCTCTTCTCTTTAGTCATGAAATCACTTCCACAGTTTAAACTTTCCCATGTGAACTTCTCTTTAGCTTATACTTATGCTTGTGTGTGGCAGTAAAAGTATAACTAAAACAGCAAAAGGTCAAAATAATGAGCCATCTCCACTGGTGAAGCTAATATTTTACTACATGCCTACTACCTGCTGACCTCATCTTTTCAAGTGTTTTGTGATGCTATGGCTGAAGAACACCACATAAAACAAATTGTTTTGAAGCTCAGCCAAATATTGTAGGTCAAGATATAGGCAGGAAGAAATTTCAATAGTACATCCTTGAAAAATAAATTTATCCACGAACATGGTAGGGAGATACTGTTAGGTAATATTTTGGAGATGGATATACTCACATCTGAAAAGGAGTGCTGACTGGGGTATGGATTTGGAGGATTTGGTTTGCTTATTTACGCTTTGTTCTTCCTGCAACATTCCTTCTTCTTTCTGACTTCATTAGGCTGGAAATGTAAAAAAAAAAAAAGGAAAAAAAATCTGTCTTTTTTAAAATAGTATCTTGTTAATCACAACCAGCCTGAACTTACTCAGCAAGATGTGCGCATTTTCACTGAACAATAAACAGAGTAAGACACTTCGGGTTTTGAGCAGACTGACAAGTGCATTAAACAAGATGTGTAAGTTTCGTGTAATCGCAAAATAGACAAATACATTGCAATGTCTATTTAAAATAATAGATTAAGTTGTTCAGCAGCTGACTGCCAAGACAGAGACAGTGATGTGTGGAAAGATCCAATAGAGGGTTGAGATACATCAGGTAGAATTTATGAAGTACAATCCGTGTGCCACCGTGCTCAGAAGTGCTTACCTTGAGCAGACACCTTCCCTATTTCAGGTAAAACTTTCTGCATCAGTTGCTGTTATGGACCAAGGTTTCCCAATGTGGAGACACCTGCTGATGGGGATGAACTCTGATACAGTATAGTTAAGACAACTTTTTCATATAAATGATAACTAATATGACAAAAGCTGGTGCTCAGCTTTTACGTGACAGCTTTGTCCTTACAGCGCTTGCTTAGGAGGTGGGACCCAGGATTACCCAGCTGTGCCTTCAGCCTCAGGGGTATTAACACCTCACACCCCATCAGCCGTTCCCCCATAGGATGCACCAGTCACTATGTCTTACGCAATGATGTAAGGTGTTCTCGTGGTGAATCAATACTGTTAGGAAAAAGGGAGTTTTGTGGGCTCAGAGAATGCACATTAGAGTATGACTCTCTTGCCTGATGATTGTAGTAATGGCAAAGGGTGGAAATACAGCAATCTCTTAATATGTTTTATCCAGTAACTATTTTAAGGAAGAAAATTCAGGAGCAGCCTGGTACCCAGGACAAAGCACCATTCTCAAGCATCATTTCTCTGCTTATGTCCTGGATATATTACTGTAACACCCTAGCCTTAGAAAAAGATTCTGCACTCTGGAGTTTAAGCAAATGGAGTTACCTACTAGCAGTCCAGGCTTAGGCATCTAAGCTCTGTGAAGGAAAAGGTTTGCAGTTATACCCAGGACTTACAACTTGCTTTAACTTGCTCTAGGCAGTTCAGGGTGCAGGGTTTTTCAGTTGTCATTCCGGGTTATTGCTGCCCTGTCTGTGCATTATACAGAAATCCTGTACTGCCTAATGGTTCTCTGGAGCTAGGCAGCTGGAGGCTGGCTTGCACACCCCAACTGTAAATGTCTCAGTCTTTAACGCATCTAACTTTTAGCTATTTTTTCTGAATAGGTGGTTTATTTTAGCAACTTGTAAAAAAACACTTTAGTTCTGTGTTTTCCCAAGCCTCCTAACTGTGAGTCAGGAAGCAGCAGTGGCTCGGCTGGTGCCCGGACGCAGAGGCTGCAGCTTGACCTGGGCCGGCCATGGGAAACGCCAGATAGGTGGAGGAAATATTCATCTAAGCACTTGTCTAAGGGCAAACAGGAATATTTTTTCTAGCTTAAGGTGTTGTTCCCCTTCTCTCCCCCCCTATTTGAGTGTAATGGGGCACATATCTGGTGTATATTACATGGTTTTTTTTTAAATTTGTCTCCTCCTGCTTCTCTGTTGAACTTTGACTGAGGTCACCCATAGTGGGAGTATGAGGCTATGAATCTGAACGCTGATTTCCATATCTCTTTTTCAGTGGTATATCTACCATAACAGAGTTATGGGCCGAGGTGTGTGACAAAGATCATTACATTCTTGTCAATTTTTTTTACGGTACGATAGTCAAAACTAATAAAATGACCAACAAATGTGAGAGAAAAACATCCTGCATTATTTCAATCCAGCAATTGAGTTCTATCAATCAAGCTACCCTTTTCTGTCAGAGAAGCAAACCGTAGAGCTTTATATTGCGCATATAACATCAACAATAACAAACAAACAAAAAACTTAGGGTAGATTACATTAAAGAGTCTAATCTGTAAAAGAATTGTACTTCAAAAACTTGGAAAATGAACTAGAAAAGAAAAAGGCAGCTTACAGCATATGTGTGATAAGAATAGTCTAGACATCAGTGTATGAATATTGAATCACAAAAACTGAATGAATAACAGTGATAAGATCAAGTAAATTCATGAAACACAAAGCTGCCAAAAAGAATACAAATATTTAAGAGAAATAAGAATATGTATGGAGTACAATTAGAAGACTAGTTCAGTAACAAGCTCCCCTACGTTTTCCTTTGGGTATGTTACAGAGACAAAGAAAAAAGGATTTATCTTAGTTCCATAATGAAAAATGATGTTTCAGCGTAAGATAGTGTGTTGCTTGAGGAATATAGTAGTAGAAGAAACCTCCTGGGTCATGAATGCAGTTTCTGGTATTTCAGGGGCCTTTCCATATGCTGTCTTTCGTGAATCTGTCATGATCCATGTCAAAAGCATTTACTTATTTTCTGCCCCTGCTGTTCCCATTCAAAGAGGAGTTCCAGAACCTGATTACAGTAATAGCTAAGAACCTTCTCATTTTCAGCCAGAATTTATTAATGGGCAATTTGTACCCATTTGTACTTCTGCCAATAACCCTTTAGCTTGTTACCTCTTTCTCTCTCTGGTATATTCATAGACAGCAGTCATAATTCCTCTTCATTTTCATCTCCTGGCACTAATCAGCACAAAAACTTGCAAGTCTCCCCTCAGATTGCAGCTCTCCATTCCCCTCCTAATCCCTGAGGTTCTCTGATCCTGCTCAAATCTGAGTTTATCCTCCAGATATCCATCAGGGTGGGCACAGCTACAAACAGCTGCCTCCTGGAAGAAAAGGACTCAAGAGCATCCTGGGCCTCGATATCAACACTTTCTCTATGGGAAATGCTTATCCCAATGCTCTCAGTGATGCATTTCCCATTTTTGCAGTCAACATTGCACTGGTAGCTCATAGTTGTTCTCTGATGAACTATTTGACAAGGATCCTTTGTTATTTCAAATTGTGAAGTCCCAAACTGACAGCTGAAGCTCCGCTATTATTCCCTAGTCATATTATCTTGCACTTCAAACCAGTAAACTTCAGCCAATGTCTTTTATTTACTCCCGCTCTGTATCATTGATGATTATCAACATTATGTAATCAGTAAATTTTAATTTACAGAGTACTGTAAAGTTGTCTATACTCTCCAGCATATATTGTCATTACAAAAAGAGCAGTACAGGATTTATATATTACAGATGTACTTACGAAACGTAATTGGGAACCCACTACAGCCAAAAGGCCTTATTATCACCCAAGTGGCTCAGAAATAAAGGCATCTAAATGCATTTCACTGGGTGGGCATCTAGTCCTTTCATCCTCTCAGGAAAGGCAAAGCTAACTGAGGTATCTATCTTCATAAATCCAGTCTACTGCTCGACAATCCCCAAGAGCCAAAAACGTTTCCAGTATTAAGAAACTGCAAGCTGAACTGCTTTTCTTGTTAACAGAAACATCCAAAACATCTAAGCTTGAGAACCTGGTGTGAACCTATTGTGAACCTCATGTCAGCTCAGGAGGAACTGACAAAAGGATAGATCAATTGGTTAATCCTTTCATTAAAAAGCCATTCAAGAGATGATAGTTCCTTATATCATTCATCTTGGATGAACTATGATAAGCAGTGTTTCCTTGAACACAGAAGGAATAAATGAAGCCAGGATTTTATTACTCTGAAGTCCTGTGGGAGCAGTTTGTCCAAGAACCTTACAGCTCCTCTGAGTCATTGTCAAAGGTATATCACTTTAGGGGAGATGATATCAGCAGCATCTTTGCCTGATTGACTGCTCTCCTATGGGACTAGGTACCTGGGAGTTACAGGAATATGAAAGTCAGGAAGCATAAGATTGACATGGGTGTCTTTGAGAAAGCAGGGTGGCTTTTGTGGTGGAGCTGGAGCACAACTTTAGAGAGGCTCATTCATGGGGATGTAGGGAAGAAAAAAACGCTGCCCTTCATGTCTCCTGTGGAAGAAAGAAAACACTGAACAAAATTACTTAAATCAGAGCTGGATGAATTGTCAGTAGTCCCTGGGCTTGGAGCAAATAGATCATCCTAAAGGCACTCACAACTACTGCTACCCTGTATTTCTGCAAATCTCATGCCTTGCTCTGCAGCCTCAGGTCTTGAATTGTGGTTCTCCTTGCGAGCTATAAAGCTCTGTCCTTTTGCTTTCCCTCCGTGCAGCTTCTTCCTTTAAATCTTGCAGCAGAAATACCATGCTTTGACAAATTCAGAGGTTTCTGTAGCTGTGATAAAAGTGGAAAGCTCAGTGATGCTCATTCTTCACTGCCTATGTACTTTGTAAACCAATTCACATTGAGAAAGGGAGACCAAAGTGGGTGCAGAATTTTACTCTGATCCGAAAGCAAGGTAGGAAAGAACAAGAAATGAGGGTCCCTGGCTTTTATATCTTCAAATTTCCTATCGGGAGCATTAAAAATATCACTGTTCACTGCTTCATGATTTTTCTTTGCCTCCTCACCTCTTCCCAAGAAGCCTGTTACAAATCTAACCAAACCATAAATGTATACACTGTCTTCCATAGCATGTCTTTCAATACTTCAAACATTTCCAGAGGCAAGCAAACTCCATTTTCTTCCAAAGGTTTTCAGGATCAGTTACTTAAAATGAAGAAAACAAAAGAACTAGTAAGATAGAAGGTACATTTGCTTACCCTTGACATTGTTGTATTTTTTGCTCTTCCGCTTGTGGATTCCCCTGGCAGGTTTAGCAGATCAGCAATAGAGCAAAAATGTTCTGGGGCACAAAGGTGTCTCTCACACAGGCAATAAGAAAGCTCTTCGCTGGAGCTGTGGATGGAGGCAAATTACTGTTGTAATAATCTGATGGATAATTTAGTGGGGGGAAATGTTAGTTTGAAGTCAGAAACATATGGTGGTCAACAGTGCTTCTTAAATGGATTTGTGGGAAAGTCTGGTGTGTTTGAAGAATTCCTGTCTGGCTGCCTGGCCAGCCGTCTCCCTCCAGGGAAACTGGTAAAAGTAGTTTTAGTGTAAAACTTGAGGCAAGTGATAGGTTGCTTCTTTTCCTAGCTGGCTAAAATGAGAGCAGATATTTGGTTTTTCTCACTGCTCCAGTTTTAACTGTCTCAAACCCTTATTGCCAGTGGACCGTGAAACATGTCTTTTGAGAGAACAAATTTGAAATTAATTCATTAATTGATCAATAGGATCAGACAGTATTCACGATGAAGTGAATGTAAGGACTTGCGTAAGAGAAGGAAGTGTAAGTAAAATACCTTCTCAGAGAAGCCCTTTCTAAAAGTGTAGCAGATGGGATGAGGACACCAATGAAGTTGTGAGAGACAGCGTGAAAAATAAAAAAAGTGCGGAAAGAATGAGGGTTGAGATGTGTGACAGGAAATACTTTTGGCAGAAATGGTCTATCCACAGCACTTCAGTTATTCTTACTGTAAGGCAAATGCAACTGTTTTGTTATTAAAAGCCACCCACATCATACTGCAATGATTTAAAATCAATGAAATGCAGCGGTTTTTGTAAAAAATATGAGCAGATAGACTGTTTTTATTAATTTTCCCTTAATGGATCTCACTTGCCAATTTATTGTTGCTGTTCTCCAGCAGCCTTTACTGGCTGTGTGCAGGTCCCACT
>NW_008824309.1:2162139-2167241 GCF_000699105.1 Pygoscelis adeliae | reverse complement strand
TGCAAACAAGCTAAGCCCCGTTTGTGAGGCAAATAGTTATCATCCGGTAAAAGCTCCTGGCTGTATAGCATCAGACAAATATTTGACGAGGAAAATTATA
Organism: Pygoscelis adeliae; assembly: GCF_000699105.1. Lineage (NCBI taxonomy): Eukaryota > Metazoa > Chordata > Aves > Sphenisciformes > Spheniscidae > Pygoscelis > Pygoscelis adeliae. Next base: position 2,167,141 of record NW_008824309.1, on the reverse strand, counting down.
GGTTGTAAAGGATGGTTGATCCATGTTTGCTTAGAAAATGAAATGTATATGTCGATTTTGTTCAGATAGAAATATTAAATAAACAGATACCACCTAATCAGCCTTGGTTCCAGCTCCACACCTTGGCGTGCAGTCCCATTTTATGTCAACCTTTAGCGAAGTTTCCTGGTTTGCATTCTGCATGGGACTTGTTCTTGGAAAGGCGTAATAGATTTAAGGACTGGACTAGGGACAAGAAACCAACGAAGCAAGCTATGGCCAAAAAAGGTATTATCTTCCTATTCACAAGGGCACAAAAGGCAGAGAAATAACCCACAAACCACATAGAAAATGGGCAGATTTAGACAGCGGATGGTTTATCAGCGTCTAGTCAGTCTGCAGATTGTGTGGATTACAGAGTTCTAGGGAATGCCCTGTGATAATTGTGTGAAACCTCTATGGTTTTAGAATAGTTGCATTATAGTAAGCAGTAACTTTGGGTGCCGGCCACATCCACTTTTCTCCCAAAATTTCGGCTTTCTTTTGACACTGGCAGACGTTCTGGAGTTGAAGCCCCAGGGCTCAGATGCTGATGCAGACTCTTCTTCCTATTTATTTTCATTCTGCTCCCAAGTAGAACTTGATGAATAATGATCAGACAGATTAAAACTGCCCACATATTGAACTACAGATTTCTCTTTTTCTTTAGGACGTACCCAGTTACTTAAAGTCAACCCTGTAACAGAACCTTTCTCTGTCTATTCACAGGTTATTTTCTGATCCATCTGCATATAGGTTTGAAAACTATCTTCAGATCAACTCTTTAAGCTGTTTTCCTCAATCCTTTTCTTGTTTTCCTGGAGGGAAAACTGTTGTTGCTCATTAAAATACTATTTTTTTGATCAGCAAAATTATTGATACATATCATACAGCTTGGGCCTGGGAAGCATTTGAGGTTTTTTGGTTTGTTTTCACGCTGTTTCTTGCTGGAAATCATTACAGCGTATATTTCTACAATATTTCTTCTGGTTGTTAGCATCAAGCCTTGTGCTGATGGTATGTATTCAAGCAATAGATTCTATGACGGACTTCAGTAGTAATGACATATATTATGGCCCCTGTTTATCCAACATTACTTGTCCAATGTTAAATTATTGAGCCAGAATGTATTTCCATTGATTGCTGTGAAGGTTATATGTGTATCAGTAAATCAAAACAAGCTTTAAAAAGATAGAAAATCCATTGATACGAGAAGTAGGAAAGACATAGAAGTTGACACCTTTCTCATAACCTTGGCTGTTGTTTATAACTATAATCTAACTGTTTGAGCTTTGGTTTTGTTTTTTTTTTCCAAATCACTGCTTTGACTGAAAATGACTGATGTGTGAAAAATGGAAGCAGAGCAACAGTACACCTCGATAATACACTTGTGAGCAGCTTTTGATAGAAATAAAATGCTGATTTCTATTTATTAACTTGCTGAAATGCAATATTCAAAGCAAGCCTTTTGCAATGTATTATGTGTCATATTTCCAAAAACAGCTCATGTAAATGGTGGAGGTGTTTCCTTCCTGAGACATGCACTTACATATATATAAAAGTTTCTAAAGTTTGCAATTTAGGAATAATAAAAATACTTAGTAACATTTTGCTGTAAATAATATTATTGCAGAATTGCTACCCAAATGCCAACAGATGAATTGCCAGTACAAATGTGCCGTTACCAGGAATGGCACCAGGTGTTACTGTGGAGATGGATATGAAACAAGCAGCGATGGAAGAAGCTGCACAGGTAAACAAGAAATACACAGTAACATTAACCCCCAGGTTTTCGAATGGTTCCCTGATGGCTGTCAGGGGCGGAGAGCCGGCGGTGGGCTTCAGCTCTGGCTGACGGCAGGCTGGCCAGCACGGCCGCTTCCTCGCCCATCTTCGAAGGTGTTCGTCAGGAATGAGCGTGGGCTTGTGGGGCAGGCGGGGGGTAAGAGTCCCCCTCCGAAACGAGTCATGGCCTCCCTGCTGATTCTTTGGTGCTTCCGTGCCCGTGCCCCAGCGGTAGCTATTCTGAAGTTACTGGGAGGAAAGCATCCTCAGCCGGCCTGGAGGAGGTGAGGAGTGTTTCCCACTGCTCAGACAAGCTTACAGCTCATTTGTGCGAGCTGCTCTCCAGACCTCACTACCAGGAGACCCTGTAAAACTTGTAACGTTTCGCCTTGTGCCCATAAAGTCACACCTAGATTAGAATTTGATAAATGAACACTCCCAGATCATACAACTTAGCTGGGAATGTTATTTCAGCGTAATTAATGGTAGACTGAAATTGGTGTTCTTTTCCATTTTTAAAATATATGACTTCTTAATTCTCTATCCAGGTATTTGTTTCTTGTTTTATTTTTTCTCTTTTTATCAGCAGATTGGAGTTCTGTTGCCTTATGTATGTGCTCTTTACCAATCATTCCTCTCTCCAAGTAATAGTGCTAAGCCAGATTCTTCATAAATATAATCTATTATAAGTTCTTTTGCTCTATGGCTGTCATGTTTTGTGATTGAAAATATATCTGAGGAAATAATTTCAGCAGCAGTTTTTTAAAATGTCAATTTATTACGTAAACCCTCAACCATTGTTAAATAGCATACCTTGATTTTATGGTATTATGCCTATATACCCTAGTTGAGAAAATTGTTCTTTATTAGAGAAATATGTAGTCTTTGATGTAGTGGATGATGCTTTAATGCAGAAGTTGTGACAGTTCGTTTAAGGAACTATAAGACGTTGCCAGCATAAATAGGTTAAGAAGGATAATCAGTTATTTCTGCTCTTGAAATGTTGCTTCATTCATTGACCCTGATAACTAGTGGTCTCTGGTACTAACAAGAACCCAAATGTCTCCCTAACATGATGTAGACATTGGATACTACCTCAACAAATGAAGGTTTCATCTTTCAAAATTAATAGCTATTGAACTTGAAAACTCCTGGCCTTCTGTTTGGTTACTGGCGTAATTTCAACAGCCAACATCTGTGATAAGGTCATGGCTTGAGAAGGGAGAGAACATAAAGCATCATACCATAATGACTTAAACTTTTCTCTTAGAATTCTGATTTTTTGTTTAATTTCTTTTTTTCCTAATCCTTAAACAAGATCTCGTTAATGTCCCTTTAGATTTGAATGAATGTAATATATATGGAAGCTGTAGCCAGACATGTATAAATACAGATGGATCATACAGTTGCAGCTGTGTGGAGGGTTATGTACTTCAGCCTGATGACAAATCCTGCAAGGCCAAAAATGGTAAGTTTTAACATCTTTTTACTCTAATGAAAATATTTTGTGTTTTGGTCCTATCTAGAGGATACACATGAAAAGAAAGACAGAGACGAACACAGAAGAGATGGACTTTCCTTCACCCCACTACAAAGAGCCACACAACAACCCTAGAAAAACTTTTCACATATTACAACAATACTCCAAGGGAAATATTAGAAGTTATTATATGGTTATTATTAATTACAGTGAAATACTCGATTCAGCCAAGATTAGAACAGTTCCCAGTTTCCCTGTTCATAAATAAATCAAGGATTTTCCTCACACAAACAAAATAGGCTGTTTACTCTGGGAAGACAATGGAGATACTGAGAAGACAGAGGAAATGATTGTGAGGTAATTGTACCCTTAGGATAAAAAAAGACATGAGATTGCTTTGTCCTTGAAATATCCCAAGAGGTGAATTTCGTGATATACATACTCACACTAGGCTTTTTGTTGCTTAGTGCATGTTTTCATTAGTAATAGTGAATTGGGTATTTGAGGAAATTAGTGAATTGTGTTTAATGAAGCAATATTGTACACAGTATTTTCTTACTCAGCATATTGAATTAACAGTGCTTTTATATTAAAAAACCTAAAAAGTTTCCTAAGCATTATTCAACATCCACGATGATTCAACACCCAAGTATAAAGCCATGTTTGTTACATATTTTTTCAGTTTTCCTTTTTGTAGTTATTTTGACATCAGATAATAGGAAGGTCTACTGCTTTTTTGAGGCTTCCTCATGTAAAGAGCATTGCTAAATATGTTCTGAGCACCAGTAAGAGTTACAGAGTTTTTTACTGCTTGTACCAAGTCTTGTATTGATCCACACAACATAGCTGAGCAGTTTTTTAAAAATCCACAGCAAAGTATTGTGAGATAAGAAGGTCCATACGAAGTAAAAATATTTTTAAATTCTTCCTCCACTATATGAAAATCAATAACGCAATTCCAGATCAGGAAACCCTCATGATGCCAGTACTGGGCTTGAGATGAGCCTTTGAGTTTCCCTTCTTAGGTCCAGCAGACTGTGTAACAACTGAATGCTGTAGTGAGTTGTCGGTGTCTTGGTGGTCTTGATGAAATGAATAAGATTAACAGAGAAGAACTACTCCTCTGTCTTTCTTAATACTTCGTCATGTTTATTTTAGGGTAGTTTCCATCTTTTCAGTTATTTTCAGAAGGGGATCACTAGTCGTTAATCAGAGAAGTCACTGCAGGACAGTACAAATCAAGATCATGCTGCTGTGAAGAAATAAGTGTTGCTCATTACATTGGTTTTGTTTGTAAACACAACTGTTCCTTGAATTAATGCTGGATTAAATTATCAATATGATGAATATTTGGGTCAAATACTTCGTAGGGCACTGAGGTCCAAAAGACGCCTGGCACAGTAATGAAGGTGTTTTTATCACAGAGCTCTGCAAGAGCTGCAGTGACTTGTAATAGCTTACGTTGCTTCACTGGGCCCGACTTACAGTGTGGAAAATAGTGAAGTTTCCACGTACCAGCAGGTCGCTTTCCTGCACCCTTACCGTTACATTCATAGCTTCACTGATCATACAAGCTGCTTTTCACAAGTTTCTGCCTTGGAGGATCGCCTCGCAGAGGCGATCACCTCCGGTGCAGGTGCATCCCGCAGCAGAGCAGCGGATCGTGGCGTACAGGGGGGTTTCCTGAGCCGGGGAACCCACAGGGGAGCACAGAGACCG
>NW_008824309.1:2149695-2157620 GCF_000699105.1 Pygoscelis adeliae | reverse complement strand
GGCAGGGGGTTGGACTAGATGACCTTTAGAGGTCCCTTCCAACCCAAACTATTCTATGATTCTATGATTCTAAGGTTCAAGCAGGGACAAAAGCAAGGTGTGGCTCTGCACAAATAGACTGGTGAAAAGTATCTAAAATGTGTAATGGATCACAAGTCAAAAATGAGTCCATGTCATCTCATTGTGCAGGGGGAGAGGTATTATTACCCTGGTATGTATAAGTAGGACTATTACTTCCAAGACATATGAAGTAATCCTGCTACTTATTTAATGCTGGGAATTCTTCAGCTGGGATATGACATCCAGTGAGGGGCTTCACACAAGGCAGCTGTGGATCAGTAGAACAGAATACAGGAGAAAAAGTGTCTAAGGAAAAAAAATGAGCACTTAGAAAAATTATCAACTTTTCTTTCCTTAAAAAGCCTAAAGAAAATAAGGTTGGAAAGAGCAAGCTATCTGCTTTGTCTACATTTGACAGAAGTAGTTGTCAAATAGATAAAGAAAATGAGCTAAGGAATATTCTGCTCTGTGTGTAAAAGCTATGAAAGATAAGAAGCAGCAGTAGAGGTTTAGGTTAGGTTAGTAGGCATTATGTGGAACTTTCAATGTTAATAACAGCAGATCTGCTAAGAATACGAATTGCCGTGCATGTTGAGATCCTAGATACGGGACAATACACAACACCAAGCTATTAGCCCTTTGCCACATCTTAGCTGTCTCTGTAAATTGAGTGGGGGGTTTCTAAATATCTGCTAGTAGAGAAGTGGGGGACATGGTGGAGGCCCCAGTTACCGAAGGTGCCAAGGGGGTGACACGTCTTCGTGAGCACGGGTCTGGAGGAGCCCTGCCCCGGAGCGGGGGACAGGTGTGATCGCCACTGCAGATCACCTACAGCTCTTGCACAGCCTCAGATCCCATCCCCGCACAACCATCTTTCCGCACGTGACGTGGTACAATTAGCAAAGAAGTTCACAGAAACTACTTTTTTACTACCCTTCAGGCAGCCAAATGCTTGGCTGTGAAGGTGGTAAGGTTTAGCCCTCATTAAATTCTGCATTTTCTTCCTCAGCTCATTTAAATAACTTTGGAGCTGGAAACTCTTAGCTGCACAGTTCCTTTGGGAAGGATGTTAAAATAGGTATCAAAACAGCTGGGGGCACACCGTGTTTTTTTCCAAACTTTTTAACTACACTTTCTTTTATGAATAAAGAAGCAGTTAATGACTTCTTCCGAGGTGAAAATGAAACAAAATATAGCCTTGCTGAACAGAGTTTTAGAACGTCTTTGTTTACCAAGTTTGTATGCCTATATTGCAAGGCCTGCATTTGATGAAAAGAATATTTAAGGAAACAAAATGACAGAAGTGGAAATCTTTAGCTGAGGAAAGAAACCTCATCTGTCTTCCAAAAGTTCCCGGTATGTTTTATATCTGCACAGCCCATATAGAGAGAAATGCCATGTGGTAAGAAACATTTGTCATGTACATTTGAACATTTGTTCATTTCACAACACGGTTTTCTTGTAAAATCTCACAGAACTAAGTTTTGAGGTTTTAGAAATAAAGCAGCCCATTTGTGGGCCATATTGTGGACAAACATTGAAAATTAATTTCAAAATAAAATTGGACTGCATTTCATTCAACACTACTAAATATTTTTCAGACTTTTATACAATACATGTATTGCTAAGAGTAAAGTACTTATAATTCACAATGCATACCTCAGGAGGAGGGTTTTTAAGCTGCTTGTAAACACTAAATTCTGTTTTTTATCCTTTTCATATCATTGTACTAAATAAAAAAAAATTGCTTCCATTTCTGAAGCTTTTCTTCTGGAGGAGAAGTAGGACTGTTGGCAGAGGAAAACGCCTTAGTTTCTGATAAGTGTGACATCACTTATTGATCTGTATTTTAGACAAGATCAGGGAGGGGGGAAATGCAAGTCTTTCATCTTTTCCACTACTCTATCTTAAACATAATTCAAAGGAAGATGCTTTCATTTTAGTCAAGAGGGATGAATCATAAAACTTTCCTGGATTAGAGAGCTATTCACTTCTTATCTTTCCTATAAAATGAAGGGGGGGGGGGGGAACCAACAAACCATCCTGAAAAAATAACACACATGATGTCCAGTTATTTGAAAAGCTGCTGTCAGCTCACTGTAACTCATCCTAGATCTGTCCACTAAACTTTTAAGCGTTGTAGATTTGTTCTTGTGAAACAGACAAGCAGTTTTTGTGAGGGAGAAGACATGATTTTTTTTTCATCTTCTTTTCTGTTTTTCATCTGCATTATACAATACAGCAAGATGCTTTAAATATTTTTGTATTTTTTTGTAGGAACATTTAATATTTTTTGTATTGTTTTATCATTAAAATAATTTTACTTTTTTTTAATAAGTAGTTATGAAATCGGCCTTTATCTGAGCAACACTGAAATAAGCAGGTTACCTACCCTACTGTGAAAAAACATGATTAACTGATTCAATCCATTGAATTATTTCATGTATGGGCTGCTTGAAAAATATAATTTCAAGCTCAGTAATCTAGTTTCTGGATAAGTTCTGCCAGAATGCAGATGTATTTTTAATGTTTAATAGTGCCTGCTGAGCAGAGCCTCTTAGCAGTTGCACGAGTCCTTACGATTCCGTTGTCTGCAGCCAGGTTTGATTACAACTGTTGCTCAGGAGGTTTGACACTAATTCTTTTTCAGAATTCCCTTATGTCTTAGACATTAATACTAAAATACAACCTTTCTCCGGAGTTTAGTGAGGTTTTAAATCCTCCTTACAGTTTTCAATAGGTCAGTTCAAAACAGTGCAAGAAAGGATACGGTTCTCTGTTGCAGCCTCGGACAACTGAAGAACCGTGCTGGCTTTGTAACTGCAAACAGCTTCTGTGTAGCTGCCTCCTCTTCAAGGCTTTATAGATTGCAGAGAGTGGAAATATCTTACTTAACACAAAGTATAAGAGCAAAAATAATAATAAAGGATTTTTCACACTGCTGCTGGTTGGGAAAGGAGTGACTGAATCCAGAATTAGGCAGTGGTCTTATTTTGTGGGAAGGGAGAACCTGAGCCCAGAGCTGTTAGATGGAAAAAGAATCCCAAAACTTAGCAGGATGCAGATGGAAACACACCTTTTGTACCAGCCTGGAAACTCTGAGGGGTGAGTGGGTGATGATAGAGAAAGAAACTGTTAAGTCTGGCTCTCTTCTTCTGATGGGTAGCAGAACTTTGTAAGAAAGGGGGGAAAGAGAGATTTACATACAGCAGCCACCTGTTGACTGCAAATGGACCTACCTGGCAGTTCTCAAATAAAATTGCTTACTAAGAACCCAACTGCCTTCTCTTTTGGAAAAAGCAAGACTAGGGAGCTTCACTTGTGGCTTACACCACCAGGGGTTGTTTCGGTTGTTTCACAAATAAGTTCAATCCCTTCAGTTGTTAGCTATCTTCCAAAATGTTAAAAAAATTCTTATGCACGGATATGACTGATGTATTGATGGAAGTGAATTTGAGGCAGATGAGGACAGTCAGTAAGTTTGGAAAGTAATGTTACAGAAGTGTGGTTCTGCAGATGTCAGCGTGGGATTTCCTGGGGATGGAAAAAGTATGTTACAAGGTAGAATATACATTATGGAATGAGAAACAATAGGAAAAGAATAAATTAAATCCACTTTAGAAAGAATACGTGCTGATCCATTAGAGCAAAGAACTGTTTTACATAACAAAAAACAAAAAAAGTCAGCAAGAGGGATGTTTAAATAAAAGCAGGTAGTACCAAATAACAGAATTTAACGCCTACTTCTGTGGATTTGAGTGAGACCACTGAGCACCATATTCACTGAAGCATTTTTTTCTCTTTAGTCAGACTTACTGATGAAGTATTATTTGTCAAATTCTTTTATTTATGCATTTTTTTTCTCCATTTAGGACAGCTGGAATTGCTTAGTAAAATTTTGAAAACTTTACTAAGTGGAATGTTGATTGAAAGTACTACATTTCAATACAGCATTTAAACATTGATTTATTCCTTTGCATACAAGCAGATTACATTGGAGTGAGAGCTCTTGACTTGGCAACACAAATATTTTTCACATGTGCTTGCAACTGCAATGTGAGTTTCTATGTTTTAGGGTAATTTTTTTAAATAGAACATCCAAAAGTTTGCCCACTTGACAGCATTATTTAATTTAACAAATGAACGGGACAAATAGACATGTTGTTGTGGTGTTGACCACATTGCAAAGGACAACTTTCCATTAAGTGATTCACAGGAACATACCTACTTGCAAAATTAGACATCACTGTTATTCCGGTTAAACCTGAAGCAATTTTTAGGGTCACCATGTCGTCCTCTCCCAGGGGATCTTCTCATAAGGTCCCGTATCAGCTCAGTCTCGGTTGGAGCAGGACTCTGAATGCTGAACAACATCTAGTAGGAAGGGGATTTTTCAGGAGGCAGTTTCTCTATCCTCTATCTTAAACACATACTGATGTTTTTTTCCAGCCAATTCATATAATATTTTATGTCAACAGCAGTTCTTCATTATAAATTGAAGCAAAGCAATGTTATCCTACTGTTTCTAATGAAGGAGTTCTTCCCAGAAAAAAAAAGAGAAACTGCTGGCGTATGGTTTTGATATAGATGTCCCCCTGACAGTTCTGGATTAACTGGGGTCTTATTCCAGTTTAGAGCACTAGTCTAGATCTAGAACAAGACGTCACTCAATTTCAGCAGTGGAACCACGTATAACGGACTCCTCATCATATAATTTCAGTCCTCATCTGTATAATTTCAAACCAGCCCTGGGTATTTGAGACAGTAATGCAATTAAAGATACACCTAAAGCAAGAACAGCTGCTTTTGTGCCCAATAGCACTCATCATAATGCTAAAAATATTTTGTCCCAATGAGAATTTTTTGTTCCTCTGTGTGTATAACTTAACTTTTTAAAGTTAACTGAGCTGGAACATTTTGCATTTTAAGGTACATATTCTTCACTATTGGGGTATTATTGTTTCCTTCATTATTCACACACTGCTCAAGTATTTTTATAAATTACTAGCAGGATTTCTAGGCAAAGTGATTCAGGTGAATGTGACAACACTTTAAGTTGTATATTATATCTTAATACAAATTGCTTCTTCATATTTTTTGTTTGTTTGGTTTTTTTATTCTGACGTTAATGGTAATGCAATGGAAACTCTGCATTCTCTGTTCCCTTTTTGCTGTGAGAAAACTCCACTGCATGACGCTTTCTCCTTTATAATGCACGGTATTAGGCCCATCATCTGTATGATGTACCCAGATTTCATTGCATTGCGGTTTTTGGTAGGTTGGTTTGGGCGTTTTTTAGGAGCATCCGCTCCTAGGTTTTGGCTTACTTAACAGACTCTAATATGAAACGTACCTTACTATTTAATAAGTTCTGCAGATTTTCCTGGCCTTCATTCTTTTAGAAGTGCCAGTAATCTGGATAAAAATAATTTGCATAACTTGTATTTCATTTTATGACTTAGGCATGAAAAATGTTGCAATAATGATACTTGGAATTAAACAGAAGCTGTGGGGCTAGGGTAATTAATTTTCTTTAATGATGTGAACCATTAGAACAGCAGGATAAAATAGACTAGTAATTTGGAATATGTGATAGTTATGAAAATAAAAACAAAACCGATTTATTATATCTCTTAAAACATACAGGTAAGAACATTAAAAACTACATTAAAACTGAACAGATAAATACGGTATACGCAGTCTGTTAACCCTTTAAATTCTCTGTACTTTGTTTTTAGAGCCTGCTGATAGACCTCCTCTTCTTCTGACTGCAAGCTCTGAAACAATTGAGGTATTATATCTTAATGGAAGCAAAGTGTTTGCCCGAACTCCTGTAAAAGGATCTGCAATTTTGACGCTAGACTATAGCTACAAAGAGGACACAATTTGTTGGATTGAATCAAGGGATCTTTCAAGTCAGCTGAAGTGTACCAAGATAACAAAAGCTGGGAAGCTAACAGATGAGTGGATAATAAACATTGCTCAGTATCTTCACAGTAAGTATTTGACAGTGTTTTAGCAAAACAGTGATGTCTGTCTTGGCGAACTGTTGCAGGAGCCTTCAGAAGTATTTTGGGGCTTGCTGTTGAAAATAGTCATAACGCATTAAATATTGCGACTCGTACTGAAGCACTTTTATGTTTCTCACTCCTATACATACACATATACTCAGTATGAGTTGCAATATTTATATCTATGTGAAGTTTTTAAAGATGTGCATTTTTATAGACAAAATATAATGTGTGGAACTTACAAAACGGTAGTGCAACAGAAGAAGAAATGTAAAATGCTTCCTTTTCTCTGGCAAAGTAGTGCTACATAAAGCTTGAAAATTATTCTTTGCTACTGGGACAATATTAACAATGAATTAGAGACACATGCTTATCACATTTGCTGTCAGCTATTGTAGGTATGTTTGTTCTTGAAAATAACAAAATATTTCCTGACTTACTGGAAATAAATTGCTGCCCTTTTTTGCCATTAAGAAAAAAAAATTAAAAATACCTAAACTCATCATACTGAATTAGTCTTTGGCATTACAGCATTATTTCTCAATCAGCTTTTCAATTCGTGGAACGCTGTTATCTTCTGAAGGAGGTGTTCATCCACTTACATATTCTCATGTGAACAGACTGCAAAATAGCACGCAGTCAAAAAAAAATGCAATTTTCTTCATCTTTCACAGAAGAGATGTCCACAGATCAGCTTATAAACCACAGCACTGAGGAGTTCAATGGTGGTGTTAATAACAGGCTTCTGAAAACTCAAGACTGGAACCTAAGATTGGATCTAAGATTTTGAAAAATCCTTTTAAGGAGAGATGGGCATCAAAGAATAGCTTTGAGTGCATCTCAAACTCTGAGCGTCCAGTTCAGGAATATTGAAATCACAAATTTGATTATAACTCTTAGAGGTGCATGTCAAAGTGATAAATACTTCACAGAGATTGTGCTTTAGAACTAATAAGATATTTGTTGTAAGATGTAGTCATTTCTGCAGAGTAAGGGATTTTTTTTAACTTGTTTTCCTAATTATGTATTTACTAGAATAGAAAATTAAATTTGAAAAAAATCCAAAAAATAGGGTTTGGGTTTTGGTTTTTTTGTTCACCATTCATTGTGACGCTTCTACTTTTAGAGGACTCTCTTATCCTAGATGTAAAGTATAGTTGTAGGGTTTTTTTTTTCCTTCTTCCTATTTTATTCAGGGTTTTTTTTAATGTTGTATTTCAGAGGGCTTTTCATACTTCAGTTATCTAAGAGCCCTAAAAATCTTGGTGGTAGTATTTGATTGTGCTTTTTTAATTCACTCTGTATTGATATTTTATTTTCTTTTCCTTTTAGTAAGTACAAGCAAATTAACTGCAGTCCTTAGCAAAATTTGTTTTGTATCGAACTGTATGCGTGTCTGTTCTGTCACTTATCTTCAGAGTGGACCTTAACACTATGCTTTGTAGTTCTCCACCAGTTCTCTCCCACATTCCTCTCCCTCTGTTCTCTGCATGTGAAGAGAATTGCTAGTCTCTGTGGTGTTCAGATCTGCATTAGTGCATCTGTTTGCAAAATTAAGGCTGTATGATGGGTTTGAAATGAATACAGTGCCTGGAATTAATGAGCCAATAATTTTTCACAGTGCTAGTACACATCAGCCTGTGGTCTCTAATATTCTTCTGAAACTTTGCTGTTCAGTCTTGTTTAAATGAAGAATAGAAATTCCCATGGACATGAATTGACTGCAGAGAATCATTCCAAATTCTTGTTTAATTTTTATTTGGAAAATAGTGGTGGGAGACTTAGAGAAACATTTCTTGGATTCAAGTTTGGAGCTCTGACTGACAAAATCTAGCAGATCTAGCTGCGGTGGTG
>NW_008824309.1:2124511-2149622 GCF_000699105.1 Pygoscelis adeliae | reverse complement strand
TCAGAGGGACAAGTAGTGTGAAAGCCCTTTTTGTCCCGCTCCTGCTCACAGCTCTGCAGTGAACGGTGTCAACAGACTGGTTCACTGGGGCATCTGAGGCACGAGATGGCACGGACAACATGCTGCTCCTTATGGGAATAATAACTTCCAAAGATTGAATCAGAACTCATCTGTTGCAGATTTGTTGGTTTGGTTTTTTTTCCCCAGTACTCAATGCAGAAATTATCCACCTGATTAATATCTTCGCTTTCAGACATATATCTGGAGTTATGTCTGCAAGGACATGGCAGGGGTCTGGTGTTACTGTATCTATTATATATGCCTGCACACATGTATAGGTCATTTTGTGGCTACTGCAAAATTGAGTTTTCATTTTAAATTCTTCCTTTTCTTCCCTCCACCTTCTGTTACCCATCAGGTGACTTCTGCTATTTATCTTCATTATATAGCACTACCTCTGATGAGGCAAATTAATTCATTTTAATTCTTTGTCAAGAATTTCAGCCTGAGCGTTTTCAAGTGCAATTGCATTCTCTGGCAGCTCAAGCCAAATAAATGGTCGTGCCCGTGGAGTTATTCACATGAAAATGGAAGGTCTGTTCTTCATAGGAAACTCTTTTTGTGTGTTTGTGTGGAACAGGAAAGAGGCTATTCGTAGAAGTATTAAAAAAAAAAAAAAAGAAAAAGTGTTCTTAGTAGTGTTTGTGGAATTTTGATTTTTTTTTTTTAATCCCAGTCTTCTAATCTGTTCTTTTTGTTAGTGGAAGAAACCATGTTATCTGCGTATGACACAAAAAGTGGTAGAAAAGTCAGTTGTACAAAGTGATAGGGACTGCTTGAAGTGGACTTATTCAAAGTGTTTGTTTTAGTGAAGGCAAGTGAGTCTCGTAATTAGGAACAAAGAATGTAGATCATATTTTGAGACAAAAGACTACATTTAGGAAAGCAGGGACTATGAAAATGACTTCGTTTTCATGATAGGTCATATACTACCAGCTTTAAGTAGTGACCATATGATTTGGATTCACAGAAGAAAATAAGTAACGGTCCTTTAGCATCTAGCATTTTCCCTCAGAAGACAGTCCAATATGAATTCATTTTGGTATGTATGTGGCCCAGGTGGATACAACCAGATTCCTTTGAAGAGAGCAGTGTTATCTTGGTCTGCATCTCTACCTTATTCTGCATAAGGGTAAAGAAGGCGGAGAGGCTGATCCTGCACTCGGGTGTCGCTTGCTGCGGGAGAACGGGGTGCAACTCCAGTGATGGCGTTCCTTGTGCTTAGTTATTAAGCTAGTTTCAGGCTTGTAAGATTTATTATATCATGGATAGGTTCTGTTAGATAGGTTTATCCTTTTAAATAAGGATAGGTTTCTGTAGGCATGGTAATGTCAGCACAGGCATTCTTGTCTTAGCCAAGGCCAGGCATTGGCATGTTGTTTCATCTTTGTCTTTTTAAGACCTAGAAGTTTTTTGGAAGAGAAGCTGGAAAATTTCCTCTTGGAAAGATTTATGCAGACAGTGTTGGAGCCAAATAGGCTTTCAGGGAAGATTCTCATATAAGGCGGGCTTGTGCAACCACTGCCCATAATAAAAGGCATGCTTCTTGACACTTTACACTAGCTCACAGTCCACTTCCAGTTAGCAGAGCAAGACTTCCAGGAGCAATCATTTATGTAAAGTGCTACTTCTAGGACCAAACTAGCAAAACTTCTTTTTAATGGCACGAAGGTGGAAAATCTCTCATAATTTTCTGCCCTTCCCAAGCCATGATGTGCAATCTTATACTAACGCTTTTGTGTGTTGGAGTGGGGGGCCAGCAAAAGCAGCATCTTCTGGATAACAGAATCTCCTCCTTCCCCATTTTAACAGGCATTTTGTGTCTCCATCATCACAAGTACCAAGTACCTTACATGCTCTCCAAACAAGCACCAGGCAGCACGGCCTTGGTTTTAGCCACTATTATTCTGCAGAATATAACAAAATCTCTTCTGGGATGATGCTTCAGAGCATGATATTTTCTGCTTGGCTGATTCAGGTTTTCTTGGCATCCAGTTATCACAGTACACCAGTACAAATCCCGCAGTGCTTGTGTTTAGCTTTGCCACCTTGTGGTGTTTTATACCTCCAGACAGTCGATCCTACCTCTCCTTGGAAGGCACACAGGCCTTCCATCTGTTGGCAGATGTGCTTGTACAGGACCGATCTGGATGAAACGAAACATCTTGCTTCTTCTGTAACTAATTCAGTTTTAATCTAGCTGCCTTCCCCAGCCTGCCCTACCGCAGCACAGGGGAAGAGTCGCTCCAAGGTTGGTGATGGGCATGGAGGGTCGGTAGTCTCCGGTGGGGAGAAACATTCGTCTCTCTGCTTGTGGAACCCAGCACCTTCTCCTTGCCCTCACAAGCACAAGCCAAAGCTGACTTTTTGGCTCACCCACTTTTTGGATGTGGTTGCTGTGAAGACCATCAGACAGGGAGCCCAGAGGATTTGACCAGGATCCAACAGTGTTTGGTTCCACTCCTGTTTTCTTCCGTGGTTTTGGTCCCCCTAATTGCCCCCCTCTGCCCCCCCGACCTAAAACCCTTCCTAGTAGTGATTAACCACAACTACTAGTGCTGTGTTCAGAATAGCTACAGTCATTTAGCTTGTCATTATGAGGCTCAATCATTGAAGGAACACTGAACACTAGGGATGGGGCTTCTGTCAGCAACCTTCCTGTGAAGTGCCTGTGAATATTCATGAGAAATCAAAGCAAAGTTTGGCTTACTCAGGAGAACAACTGTGAAGATCTGGGGAGAGGTGTTTATTCCTACATAAAGTCTGCCCCAAGTTTGTCTCCAGACAGGCGTTATAAGCTGTCATATAGTTGTAGAATGTGATTTTTCTTTTTCTTCTGTGATAGACAGCCTATGCTTACAGGCCTCCTAGAAGATGAATAGAAATGAGAAGGCTTCATGTCAAAAGTCATTTACACCTCAAATGGCACTTTAGCAGTGTTCAGAGTGTCTGATACAGTATTGGGAGCCAGAATGGGATGTGAGAAGAGTATCCTAAAGAAATATCACAGCATATTGTCTTGTATATGGCACCCACTTGGCACTCCTAGAGCCCTGGCTGATTTTGCATTGCAGTTCTTGTATTTCTGGGAAGACTGGACAAATGCTGTTTCTGGGTTAGTGACCCTTCTTACTTTGTCCAAAGGTTTTTGTTTGTTTTGTGTTTTTTTTTAATAGTGTCAATATCTCATTCTTAAGTGCTCTAGACAGAGCCATCATTACATATACAACACTAGGATACTTTTCTCATGAATTTCATGTTTATTCAGCTTGAATTTCCCATCTTCTTTTACTGCGCAGTCACTCGGTCTCCTGAGGTCCTGCAGTTCTTCAAATCTGACCCTCCTCTTTACTATTCTGGAAACCTTATTTTCATTATTGGACTTTATCACCTTGTTATTCATGTCTTCTTCCAGGTGAGTTGTGAATGTGATCTCACACAGGTTCCAGCACAGACGACTGCTGTGGAACTTGGTGATGCTTAACGGGGAACCAGATTTGGCCCCCGTCTTAGGTAGTTACGTGGGTCCATCACTGTCATATGTGTAAGACTGTATCTTTCCTGAGTCTTCCCTCATGTCTTCCTGAATGTCTCTTGGGATTTTTATATGCTTCCATGTTTACTTTTTCTTTTAATTTCCATGTGCTTTTACCTATTCCCCTTCAGAGCAGTCACAAGTCCGGATCTTTAGTTGGATGTCCATACTCCATGGCCTGACATGGGAAATGTTTTCTTTGCATCATCTTTCCATCTGTCCATACATTCATTCCTTATTCTGGTGTACCTGGACTTACAGAACTTTTGATCCAGTATTTGATACAGCCTTGATGAGGTGCTTTCCTGGTGCAGTATGGACTTTTATTTAGTGCAGGAAACAATGCTATCTGATAATTGTCCTTTTATGTACAGTTTTTCTGCTCCCTGTAATGACAAGACTCCTTTGGAGACTCAGGCCTGTACAGAAACTTCCTTTTATCAGTATGCTCCTATCTTTAGCTCCTAGCTAGTCTTTTCTGATTATTGGTTATACATAGCCTTTTTGATAATCATCAGATTTACTGGAAGAATAAGGGTAGTTCACATCTTTTCATTCGGCCTTTCTGTTCCGACAAGCATGATCAGTTGGATATCATCCTTTGACCACGCTGGGTATTGCAAATCCATTATCTCTTTTTATGAATAGTATTCATATATTTGGGTGTGTATCTCAATGCTTGATGGTGTTAAGATATGAGCTGTATATCAGAGATCCTAAGAGGGCCTTGCATATATTAGGAGCTTCTAAATGTTAGCTGTGAAAGTTCTGTCTGCTTTTGGTGCATCTTTGGGATACAGTCCATTCAATTTGACTTGAGGATTGTGCTACCGGCTCAACTAGTGTCCCTGTAACATTGCATTGTGCTGTTTTGAGGCACAAGTTTCCATGGCAGATGCTCTGAATTGGTGGCATTTCCCTCCAAAGTTAGGTTACCTGTACTTAATCCTTTCTGACACAAGAGCTATTTATTAACTGCTTGTTAATTACCAAGAGTGGAATTTTCAGTCATTCAAAGATATAATACTACTATTTCTTCAAGCTTTGTTACTTATCCAGCTTCCACAATTTCATTGACATCAGTCAAACCCTCCTTCTGTTCTTACCATAGCTGGCATGATGTGTGTTTTCTTTTTATATGCTTTTCAGTAGTCATGCCCTGGACAGTTAATACTCAGACTGAGTACAGAAAATAAAATGTCTTACCTCAATGGCATTTCTTAGTGCAAATTTGTGATTGCTTCCGCCCCCTCTAAATTCCTAGGCTCTGCCTGGGACAGTCTCCTGAATGCTGTCTCTGCAAAGCCTAAGTCACTTCATGTCCTTATTGTCAGTGCTGCATTGTCAGATTCCCTTTTCCCCGATTTGTCAGCTTCCTAGCTGACCATTTTTGGACTTCCATCTTAATTAGCTTCATTATTGTCCTAACAGTGGGACATGACTGTATCTTTTGTGTGTCTTCCTTACATCCCAGCTCCTCCTTGATAGAAAAGCTCTTGCACCAGGGAGGCAATCCAAGAGCAAGCAGGCTATCTCCCACAGTAGCAAGCGATTTTGTAAATAAAAAATGGACACTTTGTCATAGTATCAGTAAACAGGTACATTTATCTTTAACAGGCATAATGCTGAGGGACTCTTCCTCTCTATTAAATTGAATTATTATACTGCCTGTAAAACAGTAACACTTGTATTTTGTTAACAAGGTTTTGAAGATTGAATGAAATAGTTGTGGGGGCTGTAAAAATCTAATGTGTAGATAACTAGGTTGCCTCAAATACAAAATGCACAGTTTTGTAGTGAATATTTTACAAATGCATTTATATTCCCAGGTACAAGAATAATGAAATGTCAGTTAAAAAAAAACAAACCACAAATAATTCTTTTCTGAAATGTGGAATTAAATAATATATGTTTTATGAGATTAGACACACATTTTCCCATAAGCCTTTGACATCCATATGTACCATGTTGGCTTCGTTTTGGTTTTTACCTGGTAGTCACTGGAACTGTTCTTTGTAATATGATTTTCACAAAAGCTGAACTTGTTCAGCTTCTGTAAATTCAGTGTGGACTTCAATAATGAGCAAATGTCCAGGGAGATGCAGACATTTGCATAGCACAGCCTTCTCCGAGATCAGGAAAGGTGCTCCCTCGTTCCTCCGATTCCAGTGCTGGTTGAGTACTTTCTTTGCTGTCTGCTGAAACCAGAAAGTCCTTTCTTTTTTGTAACGTGCTGCAAATGAAACAAGGACAGAATGGTGCTGCCTTTTACAACCAAAACTTGTATCCCCTTCTGATCCTATGCAGGATCTAAGCAACTGTCTAGCTACAGTAATTGTTAAAAGTCCTCTACTCTTTATGCTACAGCTTTCAGGCTCTTCAGATGTCCTTGATATTCACAGAAGCTTGCCTTCTGCCTTTCTTCTAAGGGAGGAGATGTATATAGGAGATATATAGGAGACATGTAGTTGTAACCTTCCCATTTCAGTAAAGTTGGTTATGAACTTGAGGCTTCAGGTGCACACTCTTAGAAACCGTCTTCAATGGCAATAAAATATCTGATTAATAATTTAGTATTAGATACCATCAACTAATTATATATGCATCAACTTTTTCATTTTCTACTGGTACTTTATTATTTTATTTATAAATTTCACATTTTTTATGATATAGCTAGTGGTTTTCTTCCTAAAAGTGGAGATATTTCTTTGTAAATTCATGTCACATACAATGCTAATCAAGTTTGCTTCAATTAGACTAATTGACAGCAAATTTGTCACTTACTTCCAGATATTAATTTATTAATGCAAATACTTCATTCAGACTTCATCCAAAAAAACTCACTAGAGTCAACTGAAGAAGTCAAGAAACCTTTCTTTTTACATAATGTACTTCAGATCATGTCATTAAAATTAGTTCTTCTGCCTCCTAAAGACTTTCTCTGAGACACAGATCATAGAAGGCAAGTTGCACCAACATTGCAATAAAATTAAAAAAGAATAGTCTGTGGCTTCCTCAAAACTACTTTTGTCTTTATAGGAAAGAAGGGGACATAAGAAAATCTATAAACCCAAAATACTCTTTTTTTACATCCAACATCATAACTGGTATCATATTTTGATACTAAAATATGGTACCCGTTATGAAGCACTTGATCAATTACAGACCAAAGTCCGTCGTCTCAGGTAGAGATTTATCCAGTAGCTAAAATCATAAGGAAACACTATGTTTTCAGCAAAGAGCCTGAGAAGTTTTAGGAATGCACTGTGCTGTATCTGCTATATACAGAACTGAGTCTACAGGACATCAGTGAAGTGACCGGTAGTGAATTGGCACAACCCCTGTTAGTTAGGGACTTAATCACATGTACTATGACTTTGCCCTTCTATATCAGATGCGTAGTAATAGAAAAACTCTGCCTGCTATATGTTTTTGGGGAAGCAGCAGGAAGAAAAAAAATCTTTTTACATATCTTATGCAATGAAGAGAGTATTAGAATAAAACCACAAGTATTACGAGTTGTGATCTAGCTGGTGGCCTCTACTAATTGTTGTGTTTTGCAGCTCATATTTTGATCTAATGCTTTGTATTGCTACAGGGAAAAGGGTAAGTAAAGATCATGCTTTTCATAAATGAATAAGAAATTGCATTAATCCAAGTAAAGCTGAAATCAGAAGCTATGTATCTGATAAAATAAAAAACAGTTGCAGCATCTTTGTCACTGCTTTTTCAGAAATTATATAAGCTGTATGACTTTGGGCTCTGGGCTAGTCTGCTTTCGGTACTCACTATAGCCTGGGTGTTTCTGTGCTGAACTGTAGTCTATGACGGAGACACGCCAAAGAGTTTGTATGGGTCAGAACAAAATAACGGGCTTGCTCTTTACTTAGTACTTTATCAGGAGCTCTTACAGAAAGTGGAATTGCATGTTTGCAAAAGTTGATAAAACTGTGATTATTATTTACACTGTGGTGGACATGGCGAATTAAAACCACCGTCTGATTTGGGGGTTTAATATATGATTTCTTTTTTCAGTTTTTAACTTCTTTGAATGGCAGAAGCAATGACTAGCACAAAAATATTCTCTCCAGTTCATAGAAATATTTTTGTCTTCTCAATCCACAAAACTAACTTTGTGGGTTTCTACTTAATATGCAAGAAATTTGATTTAAAACTTTCTTTTGACTTCAGCTTTGGAGTAGAACCTGAAATGCTGAAAACCTTATGGATCCTGTCAGTTTTATGAAATAAATAAAATGGACGAACAAATCCTATCCTTCTCACTATTTGTCAGTTAGGTTGAATAAAATAAAATCTTGGGTTGGCTTTACAATTTTTAATGGTGGTTTTAGTGAAGCACTTATTCTGAAATTGAAAAATTACATGTAACGAATCTTTTAAGTGGAGTAAATCACTTTTGCTAAAGCCAGGCTTAAGCTTTATAAATTTCTTAGTTTTGGAAAAAAGCGTTTTGGTCATTGTAAGTAATTAAATGAGAAGAAAAGGACAGAATATGCAAAAGGGTTTGTCTGTTTGCGCAAAGCTGAAGCCCTGCATTTTATCAACATGTCACAGAACAGCTGCAGTTTGATGTGTTGGGTTAGGCATTCACCATGACAGTTCTCGGGCTGATGATAAAGTTTGGATAGTCTTTGCATGTGTAATTGCGTAAAATCTCTGTCACACTTTATAAGCAAAAATAATAAGCTGATTGAGGAGTGTGTGGGGATACTTGCCACAACTTGCATTTCCAGAGACTCGCTCTTTTTGGCATTTTTTGGACTTGCTTGCATGTCATATGTTGCTATTTTACTTTATATGATTCCATCTTTTAATATGGGGGAGTATTTTTATATTTACCTATAAGGAGATAAGTATAATGTGTTTAAAAAGATCAATGCTGTTTCTCTTCTAGTTATGAATATACTGAAAACATGTATTTTCATTTTAAAACTCTTTGGAGGATATAGTGATTAGTTATTGAGTCATTCAACTGGTTGCAAAATTCAGATTTGTTTTAAATAGTCGTAACCACTGCATTCCCTTCAGAAACGAAGCCATTGGGAAAAGGTGACTCAAGTAAGATGAAGTAGTGGAAGAACATATTTTATAACAGTCTGTGAATGCACTGTAATCCACGTTCTGTATCTTCCAAAATAGTTGGTCACAGTTTGAGTTTTTGGCATTTTTCCTTTTGCAAACATATACTTGGACAAACAATTATTCTTTCATAAAGTAGACTGAGCAAAAAAATATTTGAAGATAGCTGCTCCGAAAAGAATTGCAATACACTTCTGCATGAACTCTCAAATTGTCTGGAGAGCCTCGTGCAAGGCAGAGCCGACTGCTGGCGGGAAGGATGCTGGGTAAGGTGAAGGCGGACCCTGGGCAGCAGCCGGTGCCGTGCTCCTGCTCCGCTCTTCAACACAGAGAGCATTAACACCGTGCATCTTGCTGCCTGTGGGATCACTCACCGCACAAGTAATTTAACATTAGGGTGGGCAAAAAATATTACTACAAGGAAGACAAGAGCATACGTTGCAGAGGGGACCTGGAGGAGGGATGCAATGCATATTTATGTCTCTCCTCTGTATTTCTTTGCAAGTGTTGGGACAAATTCTTTTTACTGTTTACATGAAAGGAGGAGTGATTTAGGAAGAAAGGCAATATGCTGGTAGTCAGGAGACCACTGTTTTTCCCGAGACTTACAGGATGACATTTAGCAAGTAATCTTGTCTTTTCCCCTCTAAACGTAAAATGAGAATAACAGTATTTCCATATGGCATAGGGATGCTGTGAGGTTTAAAAACTAAAATGCTAAAATGATAGGGGATACACAAGGTAGAAGGAGTTAGCACAAAGTACACAAGACTTCTGTAGTTGAGAAGAGGTGGGATTATGGCCTCATATCTTTCTAAAGTGGCTAGTTTTGGAAAGGGCTGGAAGCTTTCTGAAAGCAAAGTTCAGGTTCTGCAAATATAAGAGCAATGAGTTTGAGCCATATTACTGGAAGCAACAGCTGAGTGGTTTATGAGACTTTTTAATGGAACCTGTAGTGGTACTCCATTTTAAAATAATGCTGAGGTAGACCAATACTTGGATCCCACCACTATAGTGATGATGCTAGAAATAAATAAGCAAAAAAAAACCAGTGTCCTGATGCCTGGTTGAAAATGGATAGAAAAATAATTAATGCATAACTCTAAACCCATGTTTTATTTTTATTTCTTGCATTACTGGAAATAAGTTAGCAAGAAAAAATAACTTTTTTTTTTTTTTAAGCGCATCAACGATGCCTGTATTTTAAGTCTGGGCAGTTGTCTGCTTTGTTGGTCAGGTCACTTATAATAAATAACAGTCTTCTCCTCAAAGGTTACTGTTTTGATATTGAAAAGATGTAATTAATGGATGAAAAAAAGAAGAGGACAGATAGGAAGAAAGGGAGGATAAGGCGATGATTACTTGAGTGTGCATTTGTTATAGTCAGTTGGCAGTTCATAGACATGAAGGGTTTTATTTGTTTGTTTTGCTCAAACTATAATATGAGGCAAGTGACATTAGTGGGTGCTGCACAGTGTTTTGAGTGTTTTGCAGAAGTACAGGCGTGCTGATGGCATCAGGTGGTGACAGTGATTCCTCTGTTAGAGGGAGGGAAAAAGATGAAGAAAACAGCTTAATGTCCTTTAATATAAGAAGCAATTTCTTTTTCTTTCCTTAGCAACCCTAAAAAAAGAGGCTATCTCGTCTAGTAAGGTACACGATATGGTTTTGTTTCAGAGATATTATGTGGAACAATGAGGTATATATTTGCTAACTGTGTAGGTTATATTTTTTATAACTAAAGATATTTTAAAATTTTCTAGTATTCTCTAAGTTGTAATTTTCCAGCTGGATTTAAATTAGACTCCGTATGCAGATTTTAATTATATTATAAACAAGTTCTGTAATAAAATCTATTTTAGCAAACAATTTTTTTGTAAAGTGTAATGTATTCTCCTTTTCCCCTAATATGTTTGAGATGAAGATAAAGACTTTTGTGCCCAATATGAATACATCTATAGATCAGAATGAAATACTCCATGGTCAGTATTACCTTCTGATTAAAATTGAATGTAATAATGCCCTTTGGGGAAAAGAAACAGATTGATTTATAGCACTAGATCATGTCACGTACTGCATATTCATATTGTCTAGACCATATATTGCTAATAGCATCTATAGTGGGCTCAAAATAAAATTATCCTACAACGTTATGACCTGCATTTTACCTGCAAGAAACTACAGCATGCTCCAGATCCTGTGAACCAGTGTTGTCTGACCAATGTTACCTTCTACAAAAAATGTGCAATATGAGTTTCCTTTGTTCCCTATGTCTTTCTTTAAGAGCTGATGAAGATAATTTACTTCTACATTATCCCCCCCAAAAGCATTCCTTAAAGCACCATTGCCTGCCTTTGGTATTGTTCTGTAACTGTTCAAACTTTCTCTGGAAGTCATCTTCCTTAAATACTTTGTGTTGCAAAAGTAACTCCATATTTTATTGGCGTATCTTTAAAATTGTAATAATCTACTGCTTAGTGTCTTTATGGGAAAATGTTTAAGTGACCTTGTTTTTGTGTGACGATGGTTTATGAAGTTCATAATACGTGCGGCAGGCAGTCCTAGGAAGGTGGAAGGTTGTAGACTTTTGCCTTTGACGGAAGGTGGTTAAACGAGGCAAGTGTTACAGCCTAATGTAGCCACGTCGTTTTCCCCACAGTAGTTCTCTTAGTCCACATGCTTGATGGGATGCCTATTGCAGCTGAAATATGCTTTAATTTTCACCGTGGATAACTTAACTGCTTTGAAGGAAATAACTGGGTTTGATTTACAGTCTCAGCAGATTTATAAGGAGCTTTTGAATGTGCAGTTAAAAAAAAAAAGAGTCTGTTATAGCTATGTACCTCTATAAATCTGTCTTTATTGTTCAGCATGTATGCAGGCTACTGGGACCCCACCACAAGTTTACAACCACTGGGCAATGTGTTTGAAACTCAGTAATGCAGAAATTAGAAGCATTACGGTTTTTGACTATTCTTACTTGTTTCTGACAGGAGATTGATGTCAGAAAATTCACTTCTAAAAAATCAAAATACTCAGGTTTAAAAGATAGGGCCATTCATAAGGCCCGTATTTCATTGTTTCACACTTTTTCCTTGCTTGTTTAATCTGTTGGCAACACAGCCAACCCTGTGACTCAAGACCCAGTAACAGAAGGTTTCACTCATTTTACTCATTCCGGAAACTTGATGCATTGTGTGGTACAATCATTCTATAACATGAGTAAAAGAAGAAATATGTTGTTAAAAAATGTAGGACCAGATTTTGCTACCCTGCTTTAAAATTCCTGGCAAAGGCACAGACCCAAGCATGCCTGGGGTCCGCCATCATCACATTTCCTCTGAATGTAAACAGAGGGATTTGTTAGAAGTGGAAGATGTGATTTTTTTGTTGTTATTGTTCTGTAGATCCCTGGGTTCCCAATGGGAGGAAGAAGTTTATTGTTAAACCTGCATTTCTCTCTCAGTACCTACTCAATGTTCAACCTCAGCCAACGTACTATAGCATGTCTGTCTTAATAATACTCTATTGCCGGACTTCCGTCTGTAGTAACATGCCTCATAGCGGCCTAAGAAACTAAGCCATAAAAAACCTGAAAATGTCTAGCTTCTGTAGAAATAGAAGTGTACAATAGGACTATGGCAAGGCAAGATGTAGGTAGAACAGGGCCACCGGGTGGGCTAATATTATATTTTGAGCTGAGCAGCAAACTTACATAGCTATCTGCTGTACTGCTTTAGAGGCCCCAAAACTGGCTTGTATGACCATATCTTATCTCACATATTAATTCATAGATGTGAGGACTGACAGGGATCTTGTAGGCCAGGCTGTGTCATGGTCTTCATGGAGTCCTTTGAAAGGTATGGAACTGCTAATTTTAGAAACTCCTAAATTGTGTGAAGTTTCAGGTGTTGGATCTTATCTTCTTGATAAGTGGGTTCCATCCAGTAGAAGGATAAAAGTCTGATTTTGAACAGAAAGAGGAATGCCCATATGGAGTAAGTGCCTAAACATGTTCTCGTCTGTACCTAGTTGGAAGCTGAACGATTGAATCTCTGAGTGACTGGATAGACTACGTCTCTGAGAGACTAGGTGTCTTCATGTGCTATCGGAATGCTTTCACTAAGTATTCATAATATTTAGATTAGGCTCATATTTTTGACAACTCTTCAGCTTGGGGAAACTGCTATTGTCTAAATGTTCACATTTATAGGTTTTTAAAGTGGTATCTTCTAATATCCTGTAGGGTTGGAAGAATATGAACTGTATTTTCAACAGTAACTCAATTTATTGAAATTTAAATTATGTTACTCAGCAAACAAGAGGGAAAGCTTTCTTTTCTTTTGAGGAACTTGAAGTCTGGATGCTTTAGAGTGCTTATTTAAATTTAGTATGGTTTAGGTTTTGCATTATACTCTTTACAAACCGCATCTGAGAAGGCTGATTTAATTCAAAGGAATTAAATATTTGAGGATGAGTCATTTGGAAAAGATAGATGGATATTTTTCATTTGATTTTTCATTTTTAAACATATGCAATAATCACTCGGGACATGGCTGTTAAAAGTTTAGACACCAGTGTGTCTAACTTATTGAATGGTGACATTTTTAATAAAAATCATATTTCGTAAATGGCATTGCAGACATAATTACGGGAAATTGCTGTCAGTAGAAGGGGCACAGAAAAATCTATGCCAGCTTAACTTTCCCAAGCACAGTGTCAGTATAAGGTTATCTGGGCTGCTAATTAGGAACATTACTCTCAGAAGAGAGGCACAGCAAAGGCAGTGCTTCTGCAAGATTTCACAGCCTGTCATTTAAGCGTGTTTAGCTACTATTTACCTGGTCTCACCACTACTGCCTATTTTAGAAAAAGAAAGGCTTGCTACTGTTTGTCTTGTTCAAAACTTGTCTTTTTACTCAGGTGCAGGCAAAAAGCCTATCCCCAAGCTGCTTGCTCTTCTTCTTTGGAATAAAATGCGTTGGTTTCTTTGCAAATACTTAATTTTATCTCTTTTTTTCTAAATAGGTAGTAAATTAAACTAAACAGGTCTGTCCATGCCTGGCACTTTTATCATTTACCTATCTTACACAATTCACAAAGCCTCACCTGCTAAAATCTCAGCTTTCAGTCAAAAAATTAAAGCAGCTTTCTATTAGTGGAGAAGTAAAATACATATATGTGGAAAAAATACAGCCTGAAGATTGAGAAAACATAGGGAAAAGCAAAATGTCTCAAATATGTTGTCCCATTTTTACTTATTTTTCATGTTATCTCATTTTTTGTGGTTTTGGCTTCCAGATTAATCTTTTTTGTTTAACCTTTGTTTCTGTCTTTTTTTAGCAGGAAGCAGGAGATGCTTCCTTAGTCAAAATACAGTGAAGCAAACTCTTATTTACTCCAGTCTGGTTTATGAAAGCGAGCCCCAGAGGCAAACAGGTTGTAGAGTAAGCGGGTGTGAACATGCCTAGGAGATCTGCAGATCTGTTGTCCTGGCCTTTGGGGAAAGAGGGACCAGAAGGTGACTCCTCCTGGCACGAGGCACTTGAGCAGTACCACCCTTGCACTCCTATATTGCATGACCGTTAGGGACTATACTGACATCTTCCATGTGTTAGGATGCTCATTACAGAAATGTTAAGCTCCTGAAAGTTTTATTACAGCGATCCTCTCTTGCTTCTCCGAAGCGTTTATTCCCCTAGCATATGGCCAACCGTCCAAACAACTGTTGCACAATCCTCAGAACTACCCTGCTCGTATAATAGAATAAATTAAACAAGTGACTCTTAGCAGACCTGACTACCTGTGACAACGCTCAGCTGCTCTCCGCAAAGTGGAAAGATTTCCATAAAATAAACATTTGATGTTTCGGTGCAGTAGGAGTAGCAAACACTTCCCTCCCCGCAACTGCGGTTTCGAGGCTGCAGTCAAGGGGAGTCAGGGTACCTGCCCACCCATGCTCTGTTACTGAAGATACAACCACCACTTTTTAAACCACTTCCTCTTCTCTCATCTCCCCCCAGGCAAGCCCAGAATACTTTCTGTGTGGAAGTCTGGATGTTATGTTCCTTCAGCAGAGATGTATATGGCTTATGGAAGAAAAATTAGTATCTTTTTTTTTTTAGCTTTTTGGGTAAATCAAAATAATTCTTCCTTTAAGATCGACTTTTGCAAAAGAAAAAAAAAATTTTGTGACAAAAATACAGATTACTTTTAAGCATTTTCAAATATATACATTAATTTTGGGAAAATGCAAGCAAGAAATCAATACTGAATTGCTATATATATATATATTTAAAAAAAGGTCCAAAACCATGCCCAAAGACAAAGAATGAATCACGGTTCTAATTTCCCATAGTAACTGTCAATGAAATTGTTGCATCTTGAGTCTTGAGTAGATTTCCAAGTTCCTTTAGGCAGTCCTCATTGCAGTCATGTTCAGAGCAAGGAAAATGTTAAGTATATAAGGCAGTACAAGTTAAGTTCTTTCCCTTAAAATAGAGAGAGGTTGTCGCTCTCTTTCATTATTAACCAGAAGCATATGGAGAGTGCACTGAGGATTTTTAATTTAAAGTCTATTTCATCCAAAACCATTCCCCAGTCCACTCAGAAGTTTCTAAAAAAGACTCCATCTACTATGAGTTCCACCGAGTAGTTTGCTCAGATAATTTCTCACATTAAAAAAAAAGGATGCCTGTATTGAAGTGTATCAGTGGAGAAAGCTTACTAATTTTTCTGTTTCTAGTCTTTCTTCAACATCTGGAAAAAATGGAATCTGTTGACATAATATTGATTTTAATAGGCAGTACATGTGCTGAATCCTCCTTTACAACAGTAGTTGTAATACAAGAATATGGCGCTGCTTTTCCCTCTCTTCTGTTAACTGAGGTCTTCTTGTGCAAGTCTTGATTTGAAATTGAAATAAATGTAGTAATGCATACGGTACAAGATATATGTTTGAAAATCAAAGTGAAAGAAGACAGTCATTCGGCGTGGCTCTGATTTTCATGAACTATATTTTGGCCATAAGACATATATTTCCAGTACCCTTTGAAGATTTAGCCACCCTCATATAAAATTGCTATTTTCTCTAAAGGTATAATAATATTTGTGTGTTTAAAAAAATAGACAAAGCCTACTTCTCGCCACACTTTTGCTAGTGCCCGTGGTTTACATAATGTCATCAACTAGAGTAGAATTTAGACTGTATGATTTCTCAGCTATCCTTTATGAAGTCCTTAAGAGGAAATCCTAGTTTTTGGAAAGCAATAAAGGACGGATGGTCACATTGGGCAGAAATGCTCCAAGGAAACTGTTATTAATATAGGAAAAACCCTCAAAAATATATACAAGATTGCTCAGAAAAAACATTTGTTTTCAGGGGGAGGCATTTATTTTTAGAGACTTCTGAAACTGTGTGAATGAAAGAAAAAAAGATTAATTACTTTAAAGATGTGAGTGGACTAGACATCTGTACATATTGGGTTTTAATATATGAATCCAGAAATAGGCATGAAATGAATTCAATAACTTCTTGAGTACAAGAAGTTACATATATTTCAAAAGTCCCTAGTGCAACCAAAACCTTATCTCTATGGTATACAGTGCATTCAACTTCTGCGATAGCTGGAGAGCCGTTCAAAGCAGCTTAATGCATAGCTGCTGGCGAAACCATAGAGATTAAAAGTTTGATTCATAAAAACGTTATCTGCTAGCTAAGTGGATTTTTCATGTAGAATATAATTTTATGGGGGAGTGGACTTGGACGATTCTTTATAAACTTATTCTCTTGTGAGAGACTGGATGTGTCCAATTCACCGCAAAGCACATGGTACAAAGAAGACAAAACCCAAACCAGATCAATGGTATCTGCAATACACGACGTGTTTGTAACTGTTAAATGCAAATGCTACTCTGCGTTGAATGTCCAGGTTAATTACTAGATTACAGTGATGTACTGCCCCAGAAGGTCTATTTTTGAGAGAATTGTTCATTGCATAGTGGGAGCTCTCTCCTCCATTTCATGCAGTAGACTTCCGAAGAAAAATGTGAATTAATGTGCCTCTTTTTCTGGAAACGATGTGATGAAGTCTTTAAGCATAGCATGCTTTGCAATGAACAGCTTTACAAGGAATGCAGCTGTGATGAGCCAAGGTCTCTCATATAGCCTGTGCTGCTGGTACCTCCATGCCCTTCCCAAAGACAACCTGCTGGGGAAGGGAAATCGGGTAAATTGGTGTTAAGAGCTGCCAATACTTTTTGAAGCCTTTGCACGAAGGTTATGGGGTAAAACTGCTCCTGCATGCCTCACTTTTCCTGGATTGCTGAGCAACCTCAGTTTTAACTGTTTGATGCAAATGGTTCTCTCTAATATGACCTTCAATTAATTATCCTTGTTTTCCATATAAAAAACCTGTTTAGTGCTATTTCTTGTGGTATGTTAAAGAATAACTAAGGAAAAAATACAGCCAACATTTTATAAATATGAGTATAGTTGTGTTAACAGATCTAATAATCTGTGTGTGCCATGCCTTTTGGGTATATAACGCATATATGTAAAAATAGGTACTTTTTTGTGTGGTTTTTTGTGTGACATAATGTCATCAACTAGAGTAGAATTTAGACTGTATGATTTCAGTAGAAGAAAACAGTACCCTCCTCCAGCGGGCTGCTACTTAAGCTTGTTCCTTTTCGTCCACTTCCCAATGTATAGCAATCTTCCAGAGCTCTCATTGCAGGAATTTAATGACTAGTTTTATTTCTACAAATATTTAAAATTGAATCCCTTTTTTAACTTTCACTCTTTACAAATAATGTTTTCAGAATTGCTTCTATTACATGGAAGCCTGTGTTCAATTTTCAAAAGTCTCACTGAATCTGTGAGCCATAAACTTTAATTCCATGAATCCAACTTCTGGAAATAGAAAGCAGACACATTGAAAATGTTCAACTATTGCCAGTTTCCATAGGGACAGAGTTTTTCTGATATTTTTAAAAGCATGTCCTCTATTTTGTTTGGACGAGGCAAAAAAAACGCTTTTGCTCCCTATTGTCTAAAATATATTAGTGCTCGCGTATGCCTCATAGTGCACCTGACATTGGCCCCCTCTGGAGGTTGGATACTGGACTAAATGGAGCATTTCTTTATTCTGGCTCAGCATATCTTTGTAATAGGAGCTATCAGAAGGGAAGAGGCATAATATACGCTTTAAATTAAAAGGAAAATGAATAGCGGAAGGAGAGAAATCTGAGATAGAAGAGACAGCAGTGAACTGTGTAATGGGATGGCTGAGATGGGATACAGCTGGAAGCTATTCCTGATATTTTATTGAGTAAATCTTGTTTATGTTACCTGCACTTTGAAGGACAACATGAGTCTTCACATCTATTTTAAGTATTTATCAAATGCATGACTCATAAGCCCTCACTTATTGCCAAAAACTTGATGACTACAATTTCTTTCTGAATAAAGTTTACTTTATAATCTCCAATGCAGCTTGTATGTGATGGTAGCAACAGGTTCTTCTTGGAGTGGGGGAAAAAACCCTAAAAATTCAACTTGTGAAGGATGATAGAAATAGAGAAAACTGAAAATAACAACAACAAAAAAAAAGCTGCTGTGTGAAATGATATTTTATTACCTCTGGCTTCTGTCATCATGAAAAAATTGCAACTTACATTAGCAGTGTTTTGAAACCATTTTAATATAATGAATATACACTTTTAAAATAAAAAAATCATTAATATTTAACATCATTGAAAATATTTAACAGGAAATATTGTTACTAAGTTCTTCATTTAAGAATAACTAATTCAATCTGACAGGGTGGTATCAATAGAGTACTGTCAACAAGAAGAAGAAATAAAGAAATCTTTTACATTTTTTGCGCTTCTTTATACTTTTGCTTACTGTAACAGTAAGACTATGTAGGGACAGGTAGATGGACTTATAAGAAAAATGCAGGATTTAGAAGACATTTACAAAAAGTGGTTCCAGGATCCCACAAGAAAAAGAACTGACTGTTTTAAAACACTTGTGTTAGGCAGTTGTGAAGCTACCCTAGTGTCCCGAGAAGGAAAACTCCCAGCATCATTGTTAAGAAACTTCCCTATATAAGTATCGCGCAGACAGTTACTTTGATGCTACTTATTGTGGCAGTTGAATCAGAAATCTGGCAGCATCCAGATTTCTCAGAACTACAAAAAAAAAGTAATTGAAATGAAAATGAATGCATGCACACGCATGTCTGCTATTACATACGGTGGTTTTAGACATGCATATCTACACACAGTTTTTTTTTAATTTCTGTGAAGTATTTATTATCTGGTTTTAGTCCCCTTTAAACATAACTAATAAACTCTTACAAGCTTTATCAGTGTAGCATCCCCACGCTGTAACAGACATCCTAGAACACTAACTTCAGAGGCTGCCTTCCCACTGCGATCTGCTACCATCAGCGTTTCGGACCCCTGTTTCACAGGTGCACCACCATTCAGCGGTGTTGCTTCTGAATATACCACAAAAAAAATCACGATGACAAAATTTAAAATATTTAAGAGAACTACAAACAAATGTGTATCTTTCATGCTCTTGAAGTTGCAATCAGACTTTTGTACTTAAAAAGGAAAAATTCTCTCCAACCAATGTGTATTGAGAATTGGATTCCTTATTATATACCATATAATACACGTAAAAACAGCTTGAGCTCTTTAACTGAGTAGAGCATCTGCTGGGTGAAACAGCTAGCAGTGCAGTTATTTGTATTACAATTGCACTTCTGAGCTTTTTTTCCTTTCTTTTTTTTTGGCAGATATACAGCAAATAGCAATCGACTGGATCACTGGAAATTTTTACTTTGTGGATCACGTCAGTGACAGGATTTTCGTTTGCAACCAGAATGGATCAGTGTGCATTACCCTCATCGAGCTGGATCTTAATAACCCTAAGGCCATAGCTGTTGATCCAACATCAGGGTAAGATTATTTATCTGCATTAGGATTTATTTTATATGAGTATGTGGAAAAGGAACTTTTGAGGGGTTTATATACTGTATTCCCTCAGTTGCAGGAATATTGGAAATGGCTTTACCAAGTTTAATTACATAAAAAAGTGGAAGAATTTTTACTCCGCCTTAGAGGGTCAGCTATAATGGTAAAATTACATTGTATTTGCTTTATCTCTTCCATAGATACATTCAGTGTCACTTTTAAGCCTTGCTTAAAATACGGGGTGCTTAAAGTCTTCCGTTCTATAAGAGCCACCAGCTGGGAAAAGTTTTCAAGGGAATGATGAAGTAAAAGCATAACTAAATAGGAATAGGAATAGGATCAAGTTAATTTAAAAACTAAATTTCGGTGAGGGTTTTAGAACAGGGATTTTGTCTTGCTTTTATTAGTCTGTAAGTAGTAGCCTGGTGGAATATGTCTTAAACTGCCATAAGCCCCTTCTCAATAAATACAAAAATATTTACTGTAGAACAGCTTGTCATCCATATGTGGACTTTTGTCACTCTTTATTTAAAGCCTGGTTGAATATTAAGATGCATTATCACAATGACTTTAATTCTGACAAGAACAGCTTGCATGTAAAGTTTACGAAGAAGTTTTAGAATGTAATTCTTGAATATAGCTGTATTTCTATCTGCAGCAGATGGTAAGCTTGACTTGATCTGACTGCAGAGTTGTTTTAAAAGAAAAATAAAAACTCATGTATAAATTGATATTCTGCGAGTTCTGATCTGAAAGAACTTGAAGCTTTCAAATTTGCCAACAGCAGCCTTTTTTCTATACGTTTGCTTGTATATCCTTTGCTGGATTTACTAGATGAGTCCAAAGCTTGTCATTAGCTAATCTTATCTGTCAGGGATGTAAGAACTGTATCCAGCCCTTTGATTCTGTGAGGAGGGGTGTAATGGAAAAAAGAGAGGCTGTTTTTCCTTTGTTTGTTATCTGCCAGCTACAAACCATTCTTATTCAGATAGGTGCCTTTTTCAGTGCCATATACGAGAGTAATAGTGTCTATTGTAGTGTAGATGTAAGTGCTGGCTTGTAGGAAAACCAGAAGTCATTATGATATTTCACAGTGTGATTCTTCATATAGCAATACCAATTTATTTCATGATGGGTGGAAAATTCTCTTAGAATACGTTTTGCATTTCAGGAGTTACTTCTTTACTGTTTTTATTGGCAGTTTTATTAATTATCTGACATACGTTGTCCTGTTAATTGGATATCTAACATATGTTTTAACTGAAAAGCTCCAACTTATATATTGGTTCTGCTTGTTTGTGACTGGGTTTTGGTACAGAATGCAAACAGATAATCCAAAAGCATTCTGGCTACTTAAAAATGTTTTGTTCCTTTTATTTTTTTTGGTCTTTCTTGCTTTCTTTTTACTCTTTCATGCTGATAGCAGTTGAGACATATTTCTGTGTTGAAGTATTAGTATGATATTGCTGTCTAGGTAACTTGATGGTTTGATTTTATTTAAAGAATCACAAAAACATCCATACTAAAAAGATGTTGCAAGTTGAACACTGAATGAGCGAGTTGCATAAAAGTGTGTGTGCAATAGCTTCTTAAGGTAGTTATGTTTGTACACTGTAAGCATATGATTATAAATCACATTTTTGGGGTTTGTTTTGGTATTTAAATATGAACCCCAGGCTGTTCTGGGAGGTTTTATCTCCTATAAGAATTACAAATTAAGGTATTAAATGTAATTGCATTATAAAGTATTTGCTCCTGTAACATGTATTGCTGTCATAATATGTTCATTGGCGCCAGTGTTCTTCTACAAGCTGAAGGTACACTCTCAGAGAGAAAACCATTTCCTACGCTAAGGAATTCAGAGCTTGATCACAAGCCTTTATGTCTGTGATAAACTTCCTGTAGTAGTACAGGGTCAAGCCCTGCTATTCTTACATGTTCACATCTGTGCTGTTATGCATTTAGCTGTTTCGTGAACCAGAAATCCTGCATTTATCAATAGAAGAACTAAGGCACCAGTGGAAAATTTCTTCATTCCAAATGGTTCCCCTCGTTGCACTCAAGAATGTATTTTGTGTGATTAATTTTACATCTCTGTGCCTGCGAGTTTTGTTAGATGTTCAGTGGTGATGGCTTTATATATACTTCCGTGAGCTTACAATGGAACTTGAGCTACTAAGCTTATTTCATACCATAAAATGAATGAAAGAACTTATTTTATTTTTCTAAAACTGAACTTTAAATTGAGAGAAGAAAGATTCTGCTATTCAAAAACCTCTTGAACAAGCATGTTTGTTATGTTTCTAAGCTAAGCTTGTTACTTTGGTTTAGGATTTCAGCATTTTTATCAATCTGAACTGTGTTTCATTTTTTGGTTATTCCAGACTATGCCTAATGGAAGCCCACTTAAAAAATTCAGGGAAAAAAATCAAACCCCCTCCCCCCCAAACAACTAATTAATAATTTACCTAGTTAGAGGTTTTGCAGTACTGATACTCATCTGCTGCGTCAACTAATTTTCACTTAAGAGTAGCACAGTGTAAGTATCGGACCTGTGTTAGGGAGGCCATTACCAGAGGGAACGGCTGTGTCTCTGCTGATCGCTGTGAGTATTTCAGAGTCCAGACCTGTCAGTGAAGCGTATATTGAAGAACCCGCTAGGACAATGCTAGTAGGAAATAAAGTGGCAATCAGAAACAGAGAGGGAGAATAAATTGTTTTGCAATAATATATTCTCTATCAAATGTCTTTGAAGAAAGATGTTTGGCTCCTTATGTCTGCAGTTCATAGTTTTGACAAATTTTAATATGGGACTTCTTTTCTTCAGTGGTCAAGAAACAGAAGCTGTTACTCCTACTGGTCCTTGAAATTGGTGTAAAATTGATGATGGTGCTGAGGACTGTCACATGAAACAAATGTGAGCTGAGTTAGAATGATTTTATCTCCAGCTAAGGTCTTCAGTGGAGGTCTGCTGTACTCGTGGGGAATGACTTCTTTTTAAAGGATTCCAGCTAGTGTGGCAATCAGCTTGCATATTCATGAGACTTTGATCACTGTACATATATGATAGGGAAGGTGATACATTTAAAACTCACAAGAGGATAGATCAGCCTTCGGTTCTTTCCCAGCTCTGCCACCCACCAGTTAAATGCCTATAGACAAGGCTTTTTTTTTTTTTTAATGTCTCAGTATCTCCTTCTATTTAATAGGGAGCGTAAAATGCATGTTGTTTAAGTTTTCTGATATTTGGATGCATTCATGAACATTAGGAATTAATACTGTAGAATGCATTGCTAACTGTGTACATCTGCATATTTATACTGTAAATTACCTCCCGTGTTCAAGGTAAATTGTTGCCTTCCACTGCACCACAATGGCAGCGGAGAATGCATAGCAACATTTTACAAAGGAAAAATGCATTGGAGTAGGGACATACTGCAGTTCCCTCCCACCATGAGCACTTGAAGTGTTCAGTCCTGATTGTACTGCTTGGACATCTACCATACACGGAGTAATATAAATATCAGTGTTGTAATTTCTCCTCGGACCCATTTTCTGGTTTCTTTGGGAATGCCAGGAAATAGGGAAAGGCAGGAATAGCAGATAGGGCTCAGGGCTACTTCTGGTTCCAGTAATGTGTGACTTGTAATGATGGCTCTGATGCTGTTTGGGATGCCGAGCATAATTTTCTACTATATTTCATAGGCGTATGGAAAATGATGAATTTTAAGGAGAACGTTTGAAATGCGGAGGGTATTGATCTAGCACCCACTTACAAAACTGTTCCAAATATAAGGAGATGTGTGGAGAAAGGGTGCGTAGGGTGAGATTACAAAGAGGATGTGCAGAGCAAAGCTGGCGTGTGGGAAGATACGCAGGGCAGAGTGTAGAGAAGTGCTGGGAGTGAGGAAACGGGTTAGACGTCTCCTGCATGAATCACTATAAAGGCAAGGCATACTGGAGGGGGAGAGGAGGAGGAGGGAGAGAAGAGTTGGAGAGGATGCCCAATTACAGGCTGAAGTCATTGAAACTTGTAACTACCATTTAAAAGTTGTATTAGTAACAATAGGGAGAAAAGACTTACTGCTAAAGAGATTTGTAAAAGGAGCAAGCTCACGCTTTAATACTGCAACAGTGTGTGTCATGTAAATATTTTAATAAATCTTTTAATCGGCTTTTCCTTCTGCTATGTTGTAGAAATAAAAAACCCCACAAGCTCTGCTTATTTCTTTCACACAACATTTGTAAATGCATACAGGAAGAGATTGTGATATGATGATGTTAGAAGAACAACATCTATTAATGCGTTATGGTGTTATGTACCATTTCTTCATAATAACATTACCAAGACATAAGTCAGGAAAAAAAAAAACAGCAACTGCACAACAGGAAAAAAAAATATTATTCTGTTGCATTTTAAGTCTGTAATAGGAATCAGTTGATACCTTTCTGATCCACAAAGGTGAACAAGGGAAACAAGGGAAGATTAATAGCTTAAGTTTTCCTCTTCCTCATCTCAGAAATTTGTTCTGAGGAAAAAATATAAAAATATTATTCCATTAACTTCCTCTTCAATTCTAAGGATTCTAAGCACAGATTTTTCTGTGCTAAAATCAAAGCTGCGGTATGAAAATAATAATAATAATAATAATAATAATTAATAATACATAATGATATTGTTGAAACACAGTAGGGAA
Organism: Pygoscelis adeliae; assembly: GCF_000699105.1. Taxonomy (NCBI): domain Eukaryota; kingdom Metazoa; phylum Chordata; class Aves; order Sphenisciformes; family Spheniscidae; genus Pygoscelis; species Pygoscelis adeliae. The sequence continues at coordinate 2,125,241 of NW_008824309.1, read as the reverse complement.
ATTGACCTCAGTCTAAAATTTCAGAAAATAGGAGAAAGCAAGGGGTAAGATGACATTTTAAAATGCAGCCTTCTGTATAAGGGGAGAGTCAAGCAGCATCTTTAAAATACCATATTTGAGAGAAGCTCTAGAAAAATCATCAGAAACAATTGTTTCTGCCTTTTAAAGTTTTTCTTTTTACTTGTAGATTTTTTCTACTTCTGAAATAATTCTGGTAGGCGTAAGAGGACGAAGTTGGAGGTTGGTCATATGTGAACCCTGTTATCATCCAGAGTGATTAGCTGCTTGTTGCGTATATTCTTACTCAAGCTGTGTATGATTATCCTTCTGGGATGTTTGCATTTGTCGGAAAGACTGAAATGTAATGTAAGGTCCACTGAGCAGTTCACACTAAAAAGACAAGGGAATGGGAAAGGTTTTACACAACATTGAACCAAAAGTTTTCCTTGCTAGAGCGCTATGCACAGGAGATAGTGCCTGGGGTATGGAAAAGCCATGCCAGAGGATGGAAAACAACCCTTAAGAGGTCAAAGAGATTTTCTTTTCTTTTTCTTTTTTTTTCCCCCGTGAAGATATAAATAGAATGAGTTTTGGGCTGGCAATTTGTTGTGGTTTAACCCCAACTGGCAGCTAAGCCCCCCCCAGCCACTCGCTCACTCCCCCCGAGTGGGATGGGGGAGAGAATCAGAAGAGTAAAAGTGAGAATACTCGTGGGTTGAGATAAAGACAG
>NW_008824309.1:2105842-2122215 GCF_000699105.1 Pygoscelis adeliae | reverse complement strand
CAAGCAAAGCAAAACAAGGAATTCATTCACCACTTCCCATGGGCAGGCAGGCGTTCAGCCATCTCCAGGAAAGCAGGGCTCCATCACGCCTAACGGTGACTTGGGAAGACAAACGCCATTACTCCAAACATCCCCCCTTTCCTTTTTCTTCCCCCAGCTTTATGTGCTGAGCATGACATCATATGGTGTGGAATATCCCTGTGGTCAGTTGGGGTCAGCTGTCCTGGCTGTGTCCCCTCCCAACTTCTTGTGCCCCCCCAGCCTGCTCATTGGTGGGGTGGGGTGAGGAGCAGAAAAGGCCTTGACTGTGTGTCAGCACTGCTCAGCAATAACGAAAACACCCCTGTGTTATCAACACTGTTTCCAGCACAAATGCAAAACACAGCCCCATACTAGCTACTGTGAAGAAAAATAACTCTACCTCAGCGAAAACCAGCACACAATTCAACCTGTTTGGCAGCATGGGAAGACTTGTAAGCCAGTAAGAGCTATCCTCCTTGGTGGGACCTTAGAAAAAAACTAGGAGAACCTTTTGCATGGGTAAAGTCTTTGATGGAGCATCTGATTAACTCTACCTCAGCGAAAACCAGCACACAATTCAACCTGTTTGGCAGCATGGGAAGACTTGTAAGCCAGTAAGAGCTATCCTCCTTGGTGGGACCTTAGAAAAAAACTAGGAGAACCTTTTGCATGGGTAAAGTCTTTGATGGAGCATCTGACTAGACAGAGCCTGAGGCCAACCCTGAAATCCTGTATTACAAAACGTGCAATAGCCAGAAAAGAGCAAGTCAGCTGATGAGGAGGTGGAGAGAGACCTTTCCGAATCAACTTTACTGAAAGTAATTTCATTTTTCTTCTTTTCTGTACATATATCTTTCAAAAAAACAGATCATAAATGCACTATCTTTTAGATATGATTAATAGAGTTTGCATTTACCTTTTATTTGTCTTGAGTTAAGCATAATAGAAGGTAAATGGATGGGTAACAAAACACACCTACAAAGTAAAGCGGGGTCCTGGGCTGCACCAGGAGGCACTTCAGCTTCCCCACAGATCCCCTCCCCATTCAAAGGGTGAGAGAGCGGGTGCTGCTCTGGGACCTGGCGAGGAGGAAAGCCGGCACCCGGGGTGCTGGCTGGCACTGCCGGCACTTTGGCGTGTAGCAACACACTGGGCTGTGCACGTCAAGATTTTGGACCTTAGTGAGAGTATTTAAAGTATCTTTATTTTAATCTTTTGTCTTTTTTCTCTTTTTTTTTTTTTTTAATTAGAAATTATTTGATTTGAATCGTTTCTCCCGTTTAGCCTGACGAGTGAAGGGGGGTCCCCGTGTCCAGGCTGAGGAGGGGCATGGCCTTTTGCTTCTTGCCTGTTCTTAGACAGTAGCTGGAGATGGCGTGATGCCCGAGGAGTTGCTCGGGCAGGCAGAGAGAAAGCAAAAAGTCTTCAGCCTGACCTGGCAGAATGCCCTGACAGTGCAATAAACGTCAATTGGATTTTGAGTGATTTCTCAGATAAGGAAAAGAGAGAGAAAGTAGAGGAATTTGTTATCGATGAGGAGATCAAGTTTCTTACAGGGGAGGAAGAGAGTAGAAATTCAAAAAGCAGGGGAGGTCAAACCAGTATATATTTTTCTTTATTTGCTCCATTGTTATTTAGACAGGAGAGTCTTTCAGGATAAAAATAAAACATCTACACTTATTGTCTGCTGCCTTTTTTATTCTCTTCTTACTCTCGTCTCTGAGCTTTTATAGCAGTCACAAGGCTTGGGAGAGATCTCTGAGTCTTAAACCTTTTTTTTTTCCCTCTCAGATTAGTCACCATTTTCTGCTGATCAAAGAGGAGTGTTATAATCATTAAAGCTCACTTTTAAACAGCTAAATCATTAGTATTTTAATAACATGCCATTATTAAAAGAGCTCGGTTCCTTTTCTTGTCACAAAGCAGTTTCAAAGTGCTGTAAGATACATATAAGACACACTAACTTCTAGATACTTTTAAAGGTGACCTGAAAAGAATATTCATTTAAAAAAACACAAAAAAAATCCCAAAAATTTTGTAGTAACTAACCATAATATGAAAGTTTTCATTAGAATTCAGATTTTGTTGCTCATCCTCCCCTTCCACAACCTTTTTCAGGCTGTGAACAGTTGGAAATGGTATAATAATGGAGCCAAAACAACTGCGAGGAGAAAAAGTACTTAATGAGACCAAAAAAAATCGTTTAAAATTATGTTTAACTTTATTGTCATCTATTTGGCTCCAATGCTTGTTAAACATTTAGGAAAAAAGATTTTTTTGGTCTGATCTCAGGTTTTCAGGAAGCGGCTTCCAGTTCTGTGCTATTCCATCCTTTAATTTTTATTGTTGCTAACTAAAATGAGGCGTGAAACTCTGTCACCTTTACATTTCTCCCTGGACCTAATCACCTTTGAAACTTTGTTTTTTGTGCAGCAGTACAGATCTGCTCACTAGGAAACCTTGCTGCTGCTGCTGCTGCTGCTCTTAATAACAAAAAGGGTAACAAACTAGGGGTAACTTCATCTGCTCTCTTTCCCAGAATAACATGGTATGAGTTTGCATGCATGTTCACACAGAAAAGAGAAGAAATAATGTTTCTTCTTCAATAAACTAAAAAAAAAAAATCAGATTTATGAACGTAGAAAGATACAAGCTTGTATGAAAAGATCAGCTAAGACAGCTGAAAAGTATTCACAGTCACTGACAAAGCTGAAGGAATCAAAATATCAAGCACATTACATAACTGCATTAAAAGGGAACTCATTAACAACACCAGGTTATAGATTTGGATCAAAGTGACTACGATAATCAAGACAATAAAAATAGAATAAGCTTGAACAGGTTTGGTACATGCATGTTTTTAAGTAATTATGTGAGTGCATTTGCTATTGTGCATACCTTTTTATTAATCAAATATTACTGAAATTAATAATTGATGACTACAATTAATACTCAATCTTTTGAAAATACTTCAAGATGTACTGTACTCGGTACCCAAAACAAGTTGCATTCAAAGGAAAAACAGGTACTAATAGCAATGGTAATCTGTGAGTGATAAAGAATATATTTTTCCAGTGATCATAAAACTTTGTGAAAGAGTAGGCAAAGTGAACACTGGCAGTGTTATTGGAATAGCTTGCTGATGTTCTGAGCGATGGTATTATTTAATAATCAGTACTACTGTCTGGAGAATCAAAGTTCACTAGTGTAATGCTGATGAAACATCCGTTGCAGCATGAACGTAAGTAAGCTTTTTTCTTATGCAGCATGTGCCCGGTAATGGATTTCATAGCTGTGTCGCTACTAGTAGGAACAATATTTGAGTAGTGTCAGTAATTATGGAAAAAATTCAGTGGGGATACAAAAACATCGATGAAATAACAAAATAGCTGTAGTTTGTAGAAAATCGCAAAACAAAATAGCTTGTAAGTCAATAAAACTTTTTTCACTTATCAAAAGTTGCCTTTCAGCTAGTTGGTCCAGAGGACCTTGAATGCAGCATGACACCTCCCTCACTTGGGTTCTCCTGAACCCACCTGAAGAACTCAGCCGTCATCTGACTACAGCATCTTCATTACCCAAACCTGCTTTTTTATGGGGTGTCCCTGGTGCTTTTGGTTACTAACCATTTGAACCATCTCAACAAACCAAGCTGAACACATGAACAGCAACGACACTAATAAAACTCCATGAGTTTGATTCCTTGGTGCAATTCACGGCTGGTGCAACACATGCCCTCTCACTTCTGTTTTAAACTGTCTCGGTGTAATTAGTGTAGTTACTCTTATGCCTGTCCTCAGCTCCCTGTCCTTCAGTCCTTAGCCAATTAAGCTTCTGATCAAAACGCTCATCTTTTACTGAAATTACTATGAATCTATGAATTAGAATTTGTTATTTGTGAAGGAGATGGAAAATGGGCATGTTATTCTGCCTAGTGTGGAAATCTTGAAGTACTATTTTTTTTTTTAAATAACTGAAATGTCCAGGCAAAAGCTACATGATTTAAATCACCCTATCAATGATTTTCTTCAAGATGAAAGCAATTAAACTAGAGAGAATTGAGGCCACTTTGTTTCTGAATGAGAATATAAATGGGAGTTTAAGGCTCTATAATGCATGTACATTATGTTCATGTCTATCTGAATTCTCCTTTTATTTTTTTTTATTACCTGATTGTCTTATTATCTAACCAGCTTCTCTAAGGTCATTTATGTTGAAGACAGGTTCTGATATGAATTAGAGCACTGCATGAGTGGAAGCACAGAAAAATATCTTAAAAAATAACTGTTTAGGACCCATCTTTTTTTAAGCTGTACTTGCCTTATCATGGATTTAGAGAGCGTGTGTGTATATGTGTATTATATATTGAGAGAGACTTTAAAGTTTTTTCTATAAAATGAACAAAATGAAATTAATCCAAAGAGTTCATATGTTTAACATGGTTACTATATTATGTTATAAAGTTCCCCAAATCTTTTTTTCAAGTGATGACCACACGTTTCTTGTGTTGTTTTTACACCAGTCTTTGAACTGTAGCAGTACAAAATTGCGTAAACCACAGGTTTTCCAATAAGCTATTGTCATGCCATTCATTTCCTTCCTCACTGACAATAAATCACCACCTGTATATATGCAAGATTTGAAATATAAAAACATTGGCATTAGTCTTCTTCTGGATTAACCAGAAGCACCCAAAATTGCAAAAATGATGAAACCTGCTCAGTTAATTCATCAGCAATACAATGATATCATCCTGATAGAAACTGCTGTTCCCTTGGGGCTGCTTACGTGGATAGTGAGTTTTTCGTATTGCTTTTCCAGATTTTGTTTTCCTGAGGTTTCTCGCATGTCAGTGACCTCATTACTATGCTCAGCAGTGTGAACGTGCCTTGCTGGAGCTCAGCTGAAATGTGACCCCTTTTGGTGGAAGATACAGAAATTCTGGATTTCCTCTCTAGAGGAAGTCTGGAGATAATAATAAGAAATAAAAGATGTAAAAAACCATGGCCTGTGCAAAACTTGCAGGAACTGTGGTAGTCTAATCTGGAAAAGAGAAGGTTGAGAAAATCCATAACTATTTGCTATAAAAGACTGGTTAAATAGAAAGGTTGTTTATTATTCTCCTTGTTAAAGAAAGGACAGGAAAAAAAATCATTTTAATTACCAGAGACTTCAGTAGATAAAGGAAAAATTTACAAGACTGAGGAGATGTTAGCATATGATCCATGTAAAAGTTGGATCCCAAATCCGCATCATTAGGGACCCTTAGGACTATGTCTGTCTGGCAGACATATTCTAGCTTGATGTAACCCTTCCTCAGTACGGGAGGCTGCATATGTGTAAGTGTCTATAAGCTCATAATGTCAAAGAATGGGATATAAGCTCGTAATGTCAAAGAAGAATAAATGTGAATAAATGTATTTACTAACATTTCAGTGTTGCTATTTAAAAAGTGTGGCTGAAATATTACCAAAGTAACGATTTGTTTTGCTTCCCCACTTGAAGGGGTTGGAGAGATTTTAAACATAAAGGGTCAAAAATTAAATTTTAGGTTTTTTTTTTTTCTCCTTTTCTTTTAGAGGTGGTAGGATTTACTGCAAATGAAACTGAAAAATGGGTGTAAAAGGATTTTGATACCAAAAATAAAAATGTACAATGGAACATCTGTAAAAGTTCCTGTCCACAAGCAGCATCCTTGCCTTTTAAAAATTGCTTTGATTTTAGCAGAGACTGCAATTGAATTGTAAGTTTAAAAGTCATCTGGAGTACTGTGTCCAGCTCTGGAGCCCTCAGCACAAGAAAGACACGGACCTGTTGGAGCGGGTCCAGAGGAGGGCCACGAAAATGGTCAGGGGGATGGAACACCCCTGCTATGAAGAAAGGCTGAGAGAGTTGGGGTTGTTCAGCCTAGAGGAGAGGAGGCTCCGGGGAGACCTTCTCGCAGCCTATCAGTACTTCAAGGGGGCTTCTAAAACAGATTGCGGCAAACATTTTAGCAGGGCCTGTTGCGACAGGCCAAGGGGGAATGGATTGAAACTAAAAGAGGGTCGATTTAGACTAGATCTAAGGAAGAACTTTTTTACGCTGAGGGTGGTGAAACCCTGGTCCAGGTTGCCCAGAGAGGTGGTGGATGCCCCATCCCTGGCAACATTCAAGGTCAGGTTGGAGGTGGCTCTGAGCAACCTGATCTAGTTGAAGATGTCCCTGCCCACGGCAGGGAGGGTAGACTAGATGACCTTTAGAGGTCCCTTCCAACCCAAACTATTCTATGATTCTATGATTCTATATTTAGTTTTGCATCCATAAAGCAGTATGAGCAGCTTTCTCCTATTGTGGTTGAGAAGCCTAATTATTGTGTTGGGTAGAAGGGTATGGACATTGTGGGTAATGAGCAGCTCTTCTTTAAAGTTGAGTCCTTCCGAGTTACTGACAAATTTTCTCTTTCTCCTGTTTGATTATATAGTTGTTAAATAAGTTGCTTAAAGGACCTTCACCTATCGTAATACACAACGATGTCAACCTTGTGTTGGAAGGAGAATCAATTACTGCTATACCATACTGAAAAATATAGCCAAATAAGTGAAAGCGGGGGAGCATTTGCTTTCTTTAGTTTTCAAAATGAACATGCTCTAGTGGTAGAAGCTTTTTTTTGGCTTTAAGTTTACTCATTACCAGGTACCTTGAGCTAGTTAATTAATTTTTCAGAGATATGATAACACACACGCGCACACGCACACACACATATACACACACAAAAAATTTGGTCCAAGTTTACAGTTGGCCTCAGGCTTAGTGTTTCTAAGCTACAGAATTTATGAGTTTGGACAGTGTCTGGTCTGGCACTTGAAAGCATGTTTACCTTGAATCAATTGGTAATTAGCTCACTAAAGATGCAAAGTTTTAGCATAGACAAGCGTAGAAGAAGGCCATGAAGAAAAAAGTGGTCTCATTGACTCTGCTTCAGCTTGATTTACGTCATTTTTATTTATTAGGATTTGACAGCAAATCTACAAACCCCAGACCAAAATACTGAGGGATTTATATTTAACAGATTTTAATAAGAATATTATATTAATAGTAGGATATTTTAAACTGGTTGCCTTTTCTACCTGCTGAAAAATAACCACTTATAATCTTACAGTTTTTTAAGTTTTACAAATGTACACATTCAGTTACAGACTTCTTCAGACACAAAAATTGTACAGCACCACCTCTTGGCTGGTCTTATCCAGCAGAATGATAATATATGGTACTTTCTGCTGGCACGGCTCATTTGTCTGAGCATAAGGAAAGGAGAATAAGCAAACTGCTTTTCCAAAAGGGATTACACTGAATTCAACAGAAAACCAGACCTCTAACCAAAATATTTAAATTGGAACAGAAATTGGTTGACTACACCAAGCCAAGCTCTTGTTTGTATTCCTGGGTGTTTGACATGGTTTACTGAATGTGAAAGTGTTACAACTTCTGAAAGTTCAAGGATTTTTTTGTTTGGTTGTTTTTTTATGTATTAGGCCCCCTGTTAAACTACTGTTTTGTTATTTGTCATGTAGACAGTTTTCTGAACATAGTAATATTTTAGTATATCATAATACTTCAGTATATGCAGCTCACATTTCAAAAATTTATATATATTCTAACATTTTCAAATGTGAAATCTCAATATTGGCACTTTAACGCACGTTTAAACATTCAGTATACTGGCAGCTTTATTTTGAAAGATTTGAATGCCTACAGGTCATACCCAATTCAGTTAACAGCTGAGTCTTTTCAGAATCGTGTAAGTTAGGCTGCTTATATAGTATGTGTGTGTCTGTGTACGATGTACACATAAAATACACATGCACAGATATTCACTTCTCTTACCACAGCTGGCTTGCACGTTACAGACCACAGTAACGCTCAGGCGTAATGAAGCTTTCCTCATTTGTTATCTCCATTTGGTAGGAAGGACATGAATGAGGTAGGGATAGTATGAAGAGTAAATATTTTTTTCTTGGGAAAGAAAACTGAATTCTACTTAGGATTTTGTCCAAGATTTTAGGAGAGGATTCATGTCTGTTGCTGGTGAATTCTTTTCACCAGATGTTCTACAAAACACTACTGCTTGTGTATTTTATATTATTTGAGTAGCTGACATGAGCCACCTGTGTCCTTGGTATGCAGAAGTTTTGACTGTGTTCAACTGTCTGCGATTTGGAATAAGGTTTTGAAAATACAGTGTCTCAGTGTCAAAGGCAAAATCAGGCTGTGCAATATCAGGCTTAACATATTTTAAGTTGAGCAGTCATAATTAGTGGGTAGCTTTGAAATTCTGGGTTTAAGTTCAATGGGAGATTACTTCATTTAAGCTTGGGAGGATTTTGTGAAGAAGAATTCATTAATATGTGGGAAGCAGCAGGAGACAGTGGTGTGAACGCTGATAAAGTGCCCGTTCAGAAATGAACAGCTTTGTATTCAGAGCAGGATTTGAACAAAAGGCATTTCTGTCATAGGGCACGAGGCTGTACATAATGTAAGAAAGCAATAGTCACTCTTCAGGGCATGAGGCAAGGTGTTGTGAAATAATAGTAAGCACGGATGTAATCAAAGAATTTCCATGGATTGAAATTATCCCGTGGTCATACCATGGGATAATTTAAGACAACACAGGAATTGTAATACTTGCTAACATTTGAATGCTTGAATTTGCGCTTTTAACATTTTTGATGCAAGTTTTTATTTTGTTCCTACTTATCTCACAGTGTAGAGATAAATTACATAAACCCACAGCGGCTCTACCTTTTCCTGTTTATATGGAAAAAGACTAGAGATTAGAGTTAGAGGGGTCACCTATTTCATCACCTTATTTGAAGGCAGAACAAACTAGCCTGCAACATTCCTCAAGGAGGTTTTGTCTAACAGTTTCATAATAGTCAGAGAAGAGATTCCATGAATCTATACATTCCTTGCATCTTACAACTTAAGGTTATTGCCTTTAATTATGCTGCGAGGTGACATGAAGAATAGTTTATTTCCCTCCTCTCATAGTGACTTTTTAGATACTTCAGGACAACTAAGAGACCTTCTTTTAATCTAGACTAAGAAAACTCACTTCTTGCAACATTTTTCCATATATTCCCCACCACCAGCACCTCCTTCATCCAAACTTCTGATTATTTAGTGGCTGCGCTTTATATAGTCTCCGTTTGGTCTCCATTTTCCCAGGAAGCTAAGGGAAGTAGGAAAGTTTGTTTGTTTCCTATTGTAAACACTTCTGTCTAATACTTGCTGTTTTTCTGGAGATCTTCCTTAGCACTGTGGTATGACTGACTTGGGGCTAGATTCTGGGTTAGGTGTTACCTTGGTAAAAGTGATTGAGTCATTCTGATTTCCCTCTTCCAGTTAATTTTTCTGCTCTTGTTCTTTCCGCGCCCTTCCAGCTGTCACTCCCTCAACTGAGGGAAGTCAACAGAGAACAGTTTGTGTTGCCACACTCTAAACCAGACCAGTAAAAGAATCCAAGATAAACAAAAAACAGTTTTAAAACAGTGCTTGAACATGGTCACAGCAGGAAGCAACTTAGCAAAGCAGAGTGGGCAAGCATCTGCCAGAGAAGATGCAATGGACTCAGTGTGGGAGTAAGATCAGCTCAAGGTGTTATCTGCTACTGTCAAGAAAAGACTAACAGGGCTGGGACCTTTATGTTTGCTTTGAGATCCTCCCACACCTTAGATCCTTTCCTGAAGACCTATTGCTGAGCCAGGTGCTCCCTATCTTGTACCTGTGTAGATGATTGACTAATCAATGAGGGAAGGGGAGGAGAAGGGAGGGGAGTGGAAGGTGGGATTTTGCACAGGGGTGAGCCATTAGGTTGGTTCAGCTTCTGTTGAAATCAAAGTGAACATACAGCTTTTCCTATGCATCCTTACTCAATTATATCCTATTTCAGCTGGAACAGTATGATGTCTAATTCTCTTCCCCATATTGCTCGTCATCCCTTAAGTTTCGGTGCTGTTTTTCAAAGCAAGATGTGTTCTATATTCTGTTACCCATTGTTCATTATTCTGAAAGATAGTTTTCTTCTGCCCAGCAGAACTTCAGAAAATTATTTCTACAGTCTTTCCACTTCCACTTACTTAAGTAACATTGGAAGATACAGAGAGGCACAGCTGCCAGAGTGTGGGGAGTGCGAACTCCTGCTTGTCATCACCTTAATGTTACTCTACTTACAGGAGAGTGAAGTTGGCAGCGGTTGCCGATCAGCATGATAGCGTGTGAGCTGGCTTTTGACCATTCTATAAAAAGGAAAAAAAGAAACACATACAGGATAATACTGGTTTTAGTAGGAGTACAGATGCTGAGAGATACAATGCAAAAGCTTTTTGACAAGAGATTTATTACTGTGAATATCCACACACAAACCATGAGACTGGATAAGGATATTCATATCTTTCATCTAATGTACTCCTTAGAGATATGGCTGTATTATCTGTTTCCCTGTTGTCAGTTAGTGGCAGGAAATACTTGACTAAATTATGTTAATAGTCTTCGGAAACATTAGCTTCAGAAATATTTCCATTTCGTCTGTAGCTAGTTAATCAAGCCCATATTAATCTGTCCATACAAGCTATAAAGTTCTGCAATGAACATCTAATTGTAATTAACATCATTGACCAGTTACAAGGCGTAAGCAGTAGCGTATCCACGAGTGAGCGCTCTGTGCTTGCTGACAATACAAGTTACACCAGATGGGACCCTTGGTGCCTCCTGTGCCCCACGGCGCTTTCTGCGCTGCCTATGTTAGATGGTGCTTTTGCTTTCTGAGAGGTCATTATTACAAAATGTTTTGGGTTTTTTAATTGTCCAAGGACCAACTAGCTATATCACCTTGAAGGCATCAGCTTTAACAGATGAAGGCAGCAGGTGATACTGCATATGAAATACTTCAATGCAAAGTTTTGCTTGCATTCTAGGATAGCAAGAATATAATTAAAAATGGCAACACCAAAGTGACCGTGTACTCACTGCAGGCACTAACAGGCAAGCTCCAGTCATTTCTCACAATGTACTGCTCTTAAATATGGTCTTTTTCTTAATTTCATTGTAAAATATGGACAATCATTAACATCACTTTAAATATGGAGTGAATACATGTATTCAGTTTAAGACATATTGTTCAGCCCTAACAAACTCATTAGTTAATAGGGTTGCAGGAGAATGTAAGACCTGAAGTCAGGGGCTAAAGTACCACAGCTGTATTCAAGTCACTGACATCAAGGCAGTGGTCTTGTGGGGCAAACATTGTCATGGAAACCATGAAGATGTCTTGTGGACAAAACAGTGTTGTGTTTTGGCTGCCTGAATTTATACATATATCACACCCCAATAAGCAGCATGCATTCTGCCCCATTTTTGCAGCAATAGGCCTGACCTTTAGGCTCGTGCAGTGTAGAGCTCTGAGTTCCAAAAAGTCTAGGTACCCTTAGCGCAAGAAAGGTTAAACTGGGATTTCAGTAAACTGACAGTTTTCTTTCTTCCTCGTTAGAGAAATGCAATACTGATGTGTATATTGACACTTCTTTTCCTTTTGCCTCAGCTGGCTCCAACATCAGCTGGTTAAAAAATTGCACACAAACAAGTTTGGGCATTTGCATTCAAGTAAATGTATGGATAAAGGGGCTGTAGTACTGACTGTAATGCATAATAAGCTACATAAAGCAAAACAGAGAAACAGCTGCAGTCAAAATCTCCAGAAAATTCTGCTGTCAGCTTCTGCAACCGATTGAGAACATTGCAGAATAAACGTTCCTGGATTTTAATGTTCCAAGTAGCAAAACTAAACAAATACAACATGGATTATCCTCTAATATATTAAATGGCAAATGTTATCTTGCAGAAAGTTTGGGTATCCTACAGAGAAGGATTGGAATCCCAGGCAGAAATACAAACTTACTTGCTTACACATACAAAAGATAGTACACCTGTACAGCTGTCCCCTGAAGATAATGACATAAACATATGACAAACAACATGTAAATATCTGGCAATTAACATACCTAGAGTCATAGGTGGTGGTGGTGGTCAAACAAATCTGAAGTCAAGTTACTGGAGCTGAGCCTCAGATATCTGACAGCATAAAACTCCCAAAATGACTCAAAAAATATAAATATGGTACAACTACAAGTCTATTCTCAGTGCCTGATCTGTGGGTGTTGTGTTTGTTGCACTGGCTTTCAACCAGCGATCTGCAGAAATTTTTGGATTGCATCTGGGGGTTTGTAAAAGGTGAATGAGAAAAGCAAGCTCATACATAGGCAATTGTACCATACGTAGATGGGATTTCATAACACAGCTGCCTTAAAGGTCCAGTTTTCCACTGGGAGAAAAAAAAATTGCACCTCCAAATAAAACCCTAGCAGTATTACTGTTAGTATCCTTCTTAATAATAACCTCTCCCCACAATTCTCTTTGTATTAGATCTCATTTTAATAATTTCTAGGCCTAGAATAGCATACAGTTTGATTGCAGTTTGTGTAACTCCTTTCTATTTATCATTCACACATTTAAATGCACCTCAAAGGCTCAACTGAATAAATACAATGCAGATTACCACTTAATATATTAAATGCCAAATACTGTCTTGCCAAAAGCCAAATAAGCTATCTATTTCTGTTTTGGCTTACCTCAATATTCGCATGTATTGGGGCTTAATGATGGGTACTTTATTCTATCATGTTATTTCTTTGCAGAGATGTTTCAGGGGAAAAGAGACTGTAAAAAAGATGTGAACTTCACAACTACGGAGGGTTCTATAGTGATCAAGTTTAAATGTATGTTTTTTAGCATCTCTAGGCCATTGCTTCTTCAGTTTTGAAACGTCACTTTGGAAAGGTCCAATTCCTTTCGCTTATCATGTATTGTAGAAAATAAAGTACAATTTAGTGCTTAAAATGAGTGTGGACAGATGTGGAAAAGACAATATGAAATGCCAGGTCGTAGAGAGTGCAGTAAAAGTAATTGGAGATCAGACAAGCGGATACAAGTGAAAATGCAAAAGGAGCAAATGGGGTGAGATGGAACAAAAGTATGTGAGGAGGATGCAGAGAACCTTACTTGGAGAAGAAAATAAGGAGAACAGTCAATGGAAAGAAGGAAGAAAGTGAAGAAAGCTTCAGGATGAAGACTAATACTAGGAAGTTGCAGATGGAGATGACATGGGTAGGTATTAGGAAAAAGAAAAGATGTGATCCCACACGTTCATAAAAATTCGTGCAATTTGTGGGTTGCTCCCAGGGCACAGGTTTTGTTTTGATTTACAGTTTTTAAGATGAGTTGGCCACAGTTTGAACCCAGACTGTCTGCTGTAGAGAATCCTGCTCTCAGGATGGCCAGTCAGCCGCCTCCCAGGGTGTACAAATTCATTTCTCTGTGCTTTCTTTACTTGGATTTTACTTGCTATCAGTAAAGTACCACTGTAAAATCAGATAATGAAGTCTTACAGGCCTCTTAGAATAAAAAAATATGACAGCTAGTAATAACAAGGGGCACCTGGGCTGTATTTTCTCCTCAGCATGTGGTGCGTTTGAGAGCTCCTATTAACAGTTTGCCATGGATGAGAAATGTAATTACCCATTTTCTATCTGCTGAAAGAGAATATGGTAGATAGAAATGCTATGACAGTAGCTTTCATATGTTTATGAAGTTGCAAGTTCTGTCTTAATGTCATGTAAGTAATTATGTGCAGTTATAAAATGTGCATGTATTAAATAATCCTTGGTAACATTTTCAGTCTTCCAAGCAGCTAGAAAGCAACTATGTACCTATGTAAACAACATAGGTTGTTTTCCTAGATATAGTCACACAGTCAGCCTTTATGTTCCTAAATGCGTGTCTATCCAAACACCCAAAGGAAAATGAAGGGAATATATTTCTGTAGTGGGAAAATATCTTCTCCAGTGCTGTGACACAAATCTCTATTTGTTAATCATCTTTGGTTGAACTGCATATCAACTTAAGTAACCTACTTTTGTTTAGGTAAAGAGAAAATAAGAGCAATGAATGGGCCACTTCATGTCAAACAATTTAAAAAACTGTAGAAGCTTCAATTTTCCCTTACCCTTGGATGGGACCCAAGTCTTTCTTCACGAGCCAAATCCTAGCTTTTTCACATCTGGTGTCCTGCTGGTATTTTATTTTGCTGTTGTGATACTGCAGAGAAATAGAGCTCCTAATTTGCAATTTGAAATCCACAGGTGTTGATAGGAGGCTTTTGCCACTGCAATGTAGTATAGATTTCTACAAATTGTAAGAAAACCTCAAGATGAAGATTACAGAGACTTCCCTCTCTAAATAGAGATCTTACGGGTTTTGGAGATGATACTGTATTTCAGTGTTAAGAGTAATGTCTGTCACTGTCAGTGCCAAATGTCTGGGGAAAGATGTTTCTGTTTGGGCTAGGAAAGACTGGGGAGAAAAGAAAGTATACATAACATTTCTCAGTCACTACTTGTTTGCAGCCAAAATGAATAAAATGAGAGCTGCTCAAGCACTTTTTCTAACAATAAAATGCTTTACCTGACTCCTGGAACCGGTACCGTCATGGAATAGATTTTTTCTGCGAAGCTGCAAGCAGGGTAATGCCAACCACTGTGAATTATGGAAGAGAAGGAAAGGTAAATTAGCTCTTATGGTGTTCAGCAGCCTCTTTAGCCTGGGTAGTACTGGCACTTAGTCTAGCTCTAATGGCATTATGTATACATCACTGAACTCAGTCTGATAGTTTCCATATTTTGTTTACCTCTCTGTGAAAGTAAATAGTATCATTTTAAACCCAGTACCATCAAGTCCAATCTATTGAAGTGCTAAACAGACTAGCGCTGTGGACGTTAGAGCTAACCCTCAAGCTTCAAGGGATATTGATGGACCGTATTTTCTGCTTCCTCCATTTCCCTAATCTAATTGTCAGGCAAACCGTACTTCAAATTTCAGATTCTCTGTAGGATTAGGTGTTCTTGGAAGCTACTTTGACAGGAATTATGCTATAAAACCAGGAAAAAAAGGTAAGATGCTAAGGTTTTATCTGGGAGGTGGCTCTTACTAACCGTTCTGATTTCCTGCAGATACATATTTTATCTTGTCTGTGGCTACGAATTATTTTCCTAAGTAGGAAGTCTCGTGAAACTTTAGACATTAGTGCATAGCCCTATTACTTCAATCCCTTATAGCAAAAAGTAGACTTAAAGAAACCTGGAAAATTCCCTGTGGAGAACCCTTCCTGTGTTGCTGCTGGGTCTAGACGTGGCTTAGAAGGTTGTTCCAGTATTGGTTTATGTGATTTTGTTACTCCTGTTTTCTGTTTCTAACACCATTCTCTCAAATAAGATATGTAAAGCAAAGGTCAGACTGCAGTTCTGTTAGCACCAGGGGTGTTTTGCAGTGCGCTTGTCAGAGGTCATTGACTGACCATGCCTTGGCCTCTATAGGTGAAATTCTCTATGTAACATGCATTTTTGCATATATGGTACAGTTTAAAGAAAAAATTCATACACGGAACTTGTTATAAGATTGAAGTCTTCTTTAATTGTATTTTAAATCATAAGATTGGTGACATTTACCTTTCACCGTGTCATTTTATTTTTCATTTTGTGCTTCAAGCCAGTATTCCCCAAACTCAGTGCTGCTTAAAAATGCTTAATCAAAAAAATATGCTTATTTTCCATCAGTGCATTTATAGCTACAGTCATGATAGATTAAAGAAAAAAAAAATTAAACAGGTTTGTGACAGAAATTAAGAAACATTCCTAATCATTATATGCATTTTAAAATTCATTGTGTGTTTAAAATACAGTGAATTTATCTATGCGCAGCATGAGTTGACGCAGAAACGAGTGATTTAGATCGCTTAAAGCATCACCATCAAAGGTATTAGCAAATGTGGTTTTAATATGATGTTGTAAAAATGCAACTTAACAAAGTTCGATGGCAAGGTTCACTCGATTAATTACTGCATGGAAGAAACAGACAAAGGAAAATTGAGTTACACTGGAGTTAGAATGATTCACAGAGAGACCGGAGACACAAAGGGTAAGAAAGACCCTCCCATTGAGTCGCGAGGTTGAGAGTGGACCCCCTTGCTTTCTAAACTCCTTCTCAGAGAGGAGTCTAGATGGAGCTAGGTCCAAGCCTAGTCTCAGACTTGGTCAATGGTTTATGTCTAGGGGATTGTATATGCAAGGTTTCATTAGCATCAATTCAGCATGCAGTCAAAGTTACCAAGACAAAATCAAAGAAGTTACCAGACTACAAGGTTATGCGCGATACCGGTCGCTTACCAAAGATCTGCCGTTGGTAAAAGGTCTCTCTGCCTCGAG
>NW_008824309.1:2103191-2105796 GCF_000699105.1 Pygoscelis adeliae | reverse complement strand
TCACCGCCATGCAGCCAGGCTGCTGCCTAGCAGGGAGAGCTCAAAGAAGGCTCACCTCGGCTGTCATATTTATGGGAGGAAGTGGTTGGCTCGTAGTCAAATTACATGCGATGGAAAAGGTATGCATGAGACTCCTTGTACCCACAACTTTCTTTGTTCCTTGATAAATGAGTCTTGGAAAAGCCACCCGCTATTCACGTGTTAACTGCGTGATGGGTGTTCCGAGTTCCTATGCATCGATGCTCACTGTGTCACTCTGCTCCTTTGTGGGCTTTCAGAGAACAGACTGGAACGAGGGGAGTTCACGCCCGGCTACGGCTCAGGGCTTTACCCCTTCCGCAACCTGCACCAAACCACCGCTGGCCTGGTCAGGGGTCGAGCGCACCCATCACATGAGTTCTTTTCAAGAACATGCAATTACTCTATACTGAATGCCAAACTCAAAATCTCAAAAACAACCTGAAGGAATTGAGCCTTTTGTCTCCCAAATGGAGACAGCTGAGACTGCTTAACCTTCATGGCTTTCAGTCAAGGGGCAGTGCTTTAAAACAGTGAGGTGACTTACTTGGGTAAGGATAAACATCTAGTTGAGGAGCTAACTCAGTGTTAGTATGAAAGAATAGGTGGATAGAGAGACCTGGAAAGAGGCAGGAATTTTGGCTAAATTAAAAATAGAGTGGGTCTCGTTTTACACTGGGAGTAGATATAAAGAAAGAATATAAAATACCTCCATGATTTTGAAAAGAAGCCTCAGGTAGGTGGTATAATCTTAGCCTTTAACTTAAACCTGTAAGTGTTCAATGCTCATGGGGAAGCTGTGGTACACCTGAATATTTATTGTAGCTAGTGATGTAAAAATTGATTGGTGGGAGAACCCACAGAGATTATGTGCATCTCTTTGTTTCATCAAGTGTGTGTCCTTGAAAACTGAACTATGAATGCAGCATGCAAAAAGCAACTGGATCTCAGCAAAAATTAATCTAAGGACCTGTGAGTATAAGGCAGTTCAGTTGCAAAATCTCAGTCCCTTGAAGTAAATCCTCTGAAGAGAAATATGTCTGGGAAGCTTGTCAGAGAAACAGGGGAAAACAAAGAACATAAGTGCACTGTGTTGACAAAATTAAGCATCTTGTCTTAATTATAGCAGCTGCCGTTGTGGCTATGCAGTATTGCCTGTGGCAGAGGCCTAAAACCTTTACCAAAAAGGTAGAGAAAGTCTTAATGAAACCTTACCAAAACTGGTTTGTTACCAAATTTTGTAGCTGTGTGTCCAGGAGAAGGCAGAATGCAAACACTTAGTTTGTGTTTATAAACTTTTGGTGTGTGTTACAGCCATGTAGAGTCCTCCTCTTCTTCTGTAGCACATCAAATTAATTTTGCATGAGCCAAATTATACAATTTTGAGGTTTTATACTCAATAGATTTATAAATTATTTTACAGCAATGCAGGGCTTGGGAAGTGAAAGCAAATATTTGCTGTACCTAGCAAACAAGGTAATGTGAATACATCTCAGTCGCTCGATGTATTTAAGCTCTAGGCATGCTGCCTGATTGATGTTTAGCAAAGACCCAACTATAAACAGATGGGTAAAGCACAGGTATAAGAGCTAAAAAAATGCTGAGGTTTTCTCCTGTTTTAATACTTGTCAATTGTGTAAGCTCACTGTTCTACACCTCAACCTCACCACCTCTAAAAACACCTTACTTTTGCTGAGCACTTTGAGAAGGATGAAAATTAATGAGCATTTGTTATGAATGACTGATTAGCGACAGTATTTTTATTAGGAAAACTTGAAGAGAGGCTTAATAAATATCATCCTTTTCAGTCCTTTTACCCTGTGATTTTCTTAGCTTTCTTGGATCACTGATTTCATTATGAGACATTAGAGAATGAATTCTAAAAACAACAGCTAATAAAACACAAGTATTCTGCTCTCATTGCTTCCATTTCTGTACTTCAAACAGAATGCATTCCCATTCAAATTGAAACGAAGATTAATGAATATCTCACTAATGTCCAGTGATCTGTTGTGAGCATTGAACAGCTTTTATGTCTAATTATTTTTTTTCTATAAATAGCTAATGTTTTCATAAATATGTGGTGGCAGTGTGCAGTCTTAAAAATACTGAGCGTTGATTTGAAACAGCTTATCTCCTCCTGAATATCAGAATAGTTGGATATCCTTAACAGATTAGGGAAACACCAAATATGTCAAACAGCACTCTCCTGAGCTGCTTCCTTCAGTTTAGGCTATACGTAAGTATGACTCAATGAAGAGCATTTCAGAATAAAGAATAACATGATAGGATTTCTAGCATCAAAATGGGTTGGACTTTTTTTGTTTGTTTGGGGTTTTTTGGTTACTTTTTAGTTTTATGAAGTGCTTCCAGAGCACTTTCTGTGAAATGGATGAGAAAATACAAAGTACGATTTCATGACTTCTTCAGACACGTGATTCTAAAGAAGGAAGCCTCTGTACTTTGATACGTTTTGGTTTTCAGCATTGCAGGATGCGTAATTCAGCATCGTAAGCATATGTAAAGAAAGTCTAATGATTTTTATGTTTTAGTGTTTCAAAAGTAAAGCTGCTGGGGAAAACTTTTT
>NW_008824309.1:2093248-2097055 GCF_000699105.1 Pygoscelis adeliae | reverse complement strand
GTCATATTTATGGGAGGAAGTGGTTGGCTCGTAGTCAAATTACATGCGATGGAAAAGGTATGCATGAGACTCCTTGTACCCACAACTTTCTTTGTTCCTTGATAAATGAGTCTTGGAAAAGCCACCCGCTATTCACGTGTTAACTGCGTGATGGGTGTTCCGAGTTCCTATGCATCGATGCTCACTGTGTCACTCTGCTCCTTTGTGGGCTTTCAGAGAACAGACTGGAACGAGGGGAGTTCACGTCAGGGCTTTACCCCTTCCGCAACCTGCACCAAACCACTGCCGGCCTGGTCAGGGGTCGAGCGCACCCATCACATGAGTTCTTTTCAAGAACATGCAATTACTCTATACTGAATGCCAAACTCAAAATCTCAAAAACAACCTGAAGGAATTGAGCCTTTTGTCTCCCAAATGGAGACAGCTGAGACTGCTTAACCTTCATGGCTTTCAGTCAAGGGGCAGTGCTTTAAAACAGTGAGGTGACTTACTTGGGTAAGGATAAACATCTAGTTGAGGAGCTAACTCAGTGTTAGTATGAAAGAATAGGTGGATAGAGAGACCTGGAAAGAGGCAGGAATTTTGGCTAAATTAAAAATAGAGTGGGTCTCGTTTTACACTGGGAGTAGATATAAAGAAAGAATATAAAATACCTCCATGATTTTGAAAAGAAGCCTCAGGTAGGTGGTATAATCTTAGCCTTTAACTTAAACCTGTAAGTGTTCAATGCTCATGGGGAAGCTGTGGTACACCTGAATATTTATTGTAGCTAGTGATGTAAAAATTGATTGGTGGGAGAACCCACAGAGATTATGTGCATCTCTTTGTTTCATCAAGTGTGTGTCCTTGAAAACTGAACTATGAATGCAGCATGCAAAAAGCAACTGGATCTCAGCAAAAATTAATCTAAGGACCTGTGAGTATAAGGCAGTTCAGTTGCAAAATCTCAGTCCCTTGAAGTAAATCCTCTGAAGAGAAATATGTCTGGGAAGCTTGTCAGAGAAACAGGGGAAAACAAAGAACATAAGTGCACTGTGTTGACAAAATTAAGCATCTTGTCTTAATTATAGCAGCTGCCGTTGTGGCTATGCAGTATTGCCTGTGGCAGAGGCCTAAAACCTTTACCAAAAAGGTAGAGAAAGTCTTAATGAAACCTTACCAAAACTGGTTTGTTACCAAATTTTGTAGCTGTGTGTCCAGGAGAAGGCAGAATGCAAACACTTAGTTTGTGTTTATAAACTTTTGGTGTGTGTTACAGCCATGTAGAGTCCTCCTCTTCTTCTGTAGCACATCAAATTAATTTTGCATGAGCCAAATTATACAATTTTGAGGTTTTATACTCAATAGATTTATAAATTATTTTACAGCAATGCAGGGCTTGGGAAGTGAAAGCAAATATTTGCTGTACCTAGCAAACAAGGTAATGTGAATACATCTCAGTCGCTCGATGTATTTAAGCTCTAGGCATGCTGCCTGATTGATGTTTAGCAAAGACCCAACTATAAACAGATGGGTAAAGCACAGGTATAAGAGCTAAAAAAATGCTGAGGTTTTCTCCTGTTTTAATACTTGTCAATTGTGTAAGCTCACTGTTCTACACCTCAACCTCACCACCTCTAAAAATACCTTACTTTTGCTGAGCTCTTTGAGAAGGATGAAAATTAATGAGCATTTGTTATGAATGACTGATTAGCGACAGTATTTTTATTAGGAAAACTTGAAGAGAGGCTTAATAAATATCATCCTTTTCAGTCCTTTTACCCTGTGATTTTCTTAGCTTTCTTGGATCACTGATTTCATTATGAGACATTAGAGAATGAATTCTAAAAACAACAGCTAATAAAACACAAGTATTCTGCTCTCATTGCTTCCATTTCTGTACTTCAAACAGAATGCATTCCCATTCAAATTGAAACGAAGATTAATGAATATCTCACTAATGTCCAGTGATCTGTTGTGAGCATTGAACAGCTTTTATGTCTAATTATTTTTTTTCTATAAATAGCTAATGTTTTCATAAATATGTGGTGGCAGTGTGCAGTCTTAAAAATACTGAGCGTTGATTTGAAACAGCTTATCTCCTCCTGAATATCAGAATAGTTGGATATCCTTAACAGATTAGGGAAACACCAAATATGTCAAACAGCACTCTCCTGAGCTGCTTCCTTCAGTTTAGGCTATACGTAAGTATGACTCAATGAAGAGCATTTCAGAATAAAGAATAACATGATAGGATTTCTAGCATCAAAATGGGTTGGACTTTTTTTGTTTGTTTGGGGTTTTTTGGTTACTTTTTAGTTTTATGAAGTGCTTCCAGAGCACTTTCTGTGAAATGGATGAGAAAATACAAAATACGATTTCATGACTTCTTCAGACACGTGATTCTAAAGAAGGAAGCCTCTGTACTTTGATACGTTTTGGTTTTCAGCATTGCAGGATGCGTAATTCAGCAGCGTAAGCATATGTAAAGAAAGTCTAATGATTTTTATGTTTTAGTGTTTCAAAAGTAAAGCTGCTGGGGAAAACTTTTTTCTGTCCTGCAAAAGATTTTTGTGTTCTATATTGAGGTGAACCTGGGAACTTTCAAAGTTACCGTGACAAAGGAAACATCTTGGGAAAGCCACGGCCACAGGAGATACCTGAACCTGGATGTACCAGGCATTATACAAGTATCTCCACTCCTCCAATACACCAGACAAGTTTTTAGCCACCAGATGTTCTCTTATTGAAGGTTTTTATCAATGTATAAATAAATAATTTTCATCAGAGCAGAGATGAGAATTTTTTTGACTCTTTTGCTTTTATTGCTTTTGTTCTGTATGTTCAATTAGTAATAGAAAGCACAAATGCTTCAAAAGGAAGTGTTGGGACAGGTTCTTTGATATTGAAATAGGTACATACAGTCAGCAACAGATTTAACCCCCAGCCAGTGGGGTATCTGTTACACCCTGCTGCCCTTTTAACAGAAAATTTCATGCGATGCCAAAATCACTGCTTGATAAAACATTCAACCAAAATTCCTAATGGGGAATAATGTAACCAACAAACAAAAGAAATGCCCTGCCTTCCCTCATCTACACTTCCTTTTGATAGAATTTTTCCTCACCTTTGGAATTGTCCTTAGATTTTTCAACTGTTACATGCAAACTGAGGTGAGTGCTACCTTTTCCAAGACGTATTTAATAGCATGATGCTCAGATGGTAATTTATTTCCTGTTTACAGCTGTCTGATACTTGCAGATTAGATGTTCCAGCCTGGACTTTGAGTGGCAGAGTTTCGAGAGCATGTTTTGAACATACTCTGACATATTTAATTGAGTTCAGTGCATAGGACAGCCTCAATTAATAGTTTAATTAAAAAAAAAAAAAGGAAAAGAATAACAGAAAGGATGTAGTTTTGCATTATAATTGAATAGTGCTACTGTGAATCCTAGTTCAAAGTGCTTCACTCCCTCTAGTTGCTGTGCAGAGACTTGGAGTTCATAACGTGTGTTGTGAATTCTTGTTTGAATCTGACTTCCCAGGGATGAAGACAGCATTTCAAAGATGTTTAGACATGGGAAGAAAGCAATCAGGATTTTCAAAGGCATCTGCACAACTAATTCCCAGTGGTTTATCCTTTAAATTGCCAGTGGTTTCACTGGGATTTGAGCACCATACAATCTGCTGTGCTGCTTGTCACCCCTGCTCTCTCTCCATTATGCTTTGACAAGTAAGCACATCCCTCGTCAGGTATCATCAACAAGCAGGCTAGATCAAACAATTACTGGTTCCTGAACACAGGAACACCTTTAAAGAATATAAAGT
>NW_008824309.1:2083409-2093170 GCF_000699105.1 Pygoscelis adeliae | reverse complement strand
TCTCTTCCTTTTTTCTTTTTTTTCTTCTTTAGTAAAAAATGAAAAGACCAGGAACACATCTTTTAATAAGGTAAGAAAGGAGATAACTGTTCTGCAGCACATGGTGTCTTGTACGTCCCAACCCAAGCTATCTTCCACCTTGTCATAGAGAGCAGCAAGAAATTTGAGTGATTAAAATAGTGCTGGAGATTGTACGATTATTCACTGGGGTTATGTCAGAGGAAGACAATTATGTTGAAGCAAAATGGGGGGGGGGGGAAGCCTCAAGTTAATCTGTGCTCCCTTCACCTCAGGCTGATTAGAGTAAATTAACTGCTATTGCAATTAATATGCAAAGTAGATATTAATTATTTTTCTGACAGCAAATAAAATAATGTATAACAAAAAATAGTCTTGAAATATATTTTAATTATGCCTGTAGACTATTGCTTTCATTTTGTCAAGCAAGCAAACAAACAAACAGCCTGCTGCCCCCCCCTCTCCAAAACCCACAAGGCCGTATTCTGATCCACTCTCCACTCTGTCAGTGTGTATCAATTTTGTTTTAAAAGAAAGAAGTTAAACCTTCCTGACACGTAGGCATGCCATGATATGCTTTCAGACTTGAAGGGTTGTCTACCAGAAATGGGATCTTCTCCTCAGACTGTATCAGTTGCTTTAACAAAAGATACCTCCACTGATAAATCTTGGTCTGGTGCGTGTAGCTCCCTTCCCTGCAGAGTGTTAGAAGAAGAGGGGTTCACCTCCTTTTCTGCTGTCACCACAGCACATGTGATACAATGTACTCAGCATTATTATTGGCTTTTATATCGTTTCTTCTTTTCCTAAAATTAAATAATTTGTTAATTACTAAAATGAACGAGTTAATGAGCTCTAAAATGCAACTGTATGCATCACCATGTGCCCAGTGGCCTGGAGGCTGAGGGGAGCGATACTACTTGGAGCAGGGGAAGAGTGAGTTAGTGACCACTTCTGCAGGTTGGGCATATAAAAACCTGTGAGACTAGGTGCAGTGCATCATAAATATGCTGGAATCCCATTTTTCTTGTATTTTCAATGCCATGAGCTATAACTGTCACTTCTTTGAGCGTGAAAATTGTCTTAGAATTGGTATTAAAATTTGTGAGGTAGCTTGGAGAGCTCAGCTATCAATGCATCAGTTCACGCTGGCATAATCTAATTACTTTGCCCATGAGTATAGTCCTATACTTGGCCAGAAAAGTATTTTTTATTTTATTTTTCTGCAATTCTTTCTTTTTTTTTCCAGTTTAGTCATTTTCAGAAATTGTCTTCCTGTCTAATTCTACATATTGTAGGTTGGTATTTGAAAAAATTATTACAGAAGTGGTGTATGCAGGTATCACCAGGGTGTACTGGTTTCCCCCTCCCATCCAAACCTGCTACCTCTTTCTCCTCGCTGTGCTCGGGAGTCAGTGCCGCTAATAGATCTCTACATTTTCTGTGTTTTAGAAGAGTAATCGGGAAGTAGATTTGTGCGCTCGCTTCGAAGTTGCTTGTGAAATTTCTTACTTGAGTTGCTAATCCAGGAACTGGATCGTTGCAGATTACAAAGTGAAATGTGGGGTGAGGAGGGCTGGCATGGCCCCGGTCCTCAGTAACGTGCACAGCCTGGTGCAGACCCACTCAGGTGGGTGATTTTTAACCTGCGGCTGCGTGTCAGAGCTGCTTTGCAGATGGAGGTTTCCTTCCCTGGGGCACGTCCTCCCTTCTCCACGAGGCCGCCTGGGTGCAGGCAGGTGCCGGACCCGTGAGTGGACTAGGGCAGGAGGGGAAGGGAAGTAGTAAAGTGGCCTTTACTTTTCTGTTTTATTAATTCAGTAATGGTTTGTGACTTTATGGAGTCCTTTCCGTGCTGAATGTGCTGTCATGCCGTGCTTTTCCCCCTGGAGACCAAGCAGGTGTGGAGCAGGAGTCACAATCTCATAGCTGAAGGTGTCTGCCAGGTAGAGAGACATATAGATAGATAGACATAGATATAAACTTGCTCAGTATTTCCCTGAAATAGTCTTTGTTGTTGTTACATAATTTGGTTAAATTTTCCCATGGCTGGTTGTTTTGTGGGCTCTTTAGGGGACAGAGGGAAGACTGGGGTTTTTTTGGTTTTGTTTCAGCTAAATCCCTTCAATCATTTCTGTAAACAAAGATACTACATAATTTTGTGCTAATAAATTTTACTAACATCTTAAAAAATAAATTAAAAAAAAGGTGTGTTTGGAGCAGAATTGGATGCTATGCCTCTGGACTGGCTGACAGCCTCTTTAATCCCGTGATTCCCAGGTTGCTTCCTGCAGTCTCCTGTTTAATTCATTACTTATGTTCAAAATTCTGTAACAAGTACAGCAAGTGTATTACAGATATGGCTTTTCTATAAAGTACTTTGTCATGCCAGCACTGATTTTCACTGTTCTTGAAATGAGACAAGCTTCATATGGAAAATAGCGGCAGATGATTCAATAAATAAGGATTAGAATGATCCACTCAAATGAAATGGGAAATTTCAAGCCAATAACTCAAATCAATAAATATAAGCAAAATTTCAGACATCTTTCAGGTCTTTCAAATTTCAGACACGCCATGTGCTCATGGCGATTAACAGCTTCCAAAACATCTCAAACCAAATTCATTAATTCTGAGTACTAACAGTTTCTCAAGCAAAATTTAGAAGAACAGAGGTAACATTTGTAATCCTTAAGAAAGGTGAGAGAACACAAGATTAGAAGTTGCCTATGAATGCTATGTGAATAAAAGCCACCAATTTGCTTTGCTGATATTTTAAAATCAGGATATGTATTTATTAGCAACATCTTGGGTCGTATGGTTTTGGTTGAGAATATTTTTTCAAAATATATTTTGGAGTAACCACTAACACTGTATATTTCAAGACTATTTAAGCTGGAAGTACTCTTACAGCCATTTGTAAAACATTGGAATATTTGCAAATGTTTTTGAATAAATGGGAGATAGGAAAGACCACCAAAAGATGCAAAATAGGTTAATCCCTGTTTGTCATGAAGAGTAACAATTCTTTATCAGTTTTGAAACTATTCTAAGAATACGATTTGGTTGTCCACATGCCGTTCATTGAACAGCTATGAACACCAACAAAAATATTTGGAAAAAAAAAAGTTGACTGTCAGGTTCTACGCCTGTGGTTTGTAGTATTGGATCTTAATCAGTATTGTACTAAGACAAATCGGATTTTGTTTTCTTCCAGAGGGGAAATTGCCTTATTAAGCTTCTCATATTTTCAGTTGATTATCTGAATGAATGAAATTTAACTCTGACTAGTTGACATAAATACCAGTTCTGTGATAAGGTGTAATTTTGAATAAGGATATTTTACTTATAAATAAAGTCTATATAAATGGAGGATACTAAATGTTTGTCCCTCTTCCTACGAAATAATAAGAATTGTGCAGGACTGGAAGCCATTATACCCTTCCAACACTAAAGTAGACACCATAGGTTGGCCTTTACAAATACATGAGTGAAATGTGAATATTCTGATCTTTGTCTACGAAATCATTGCTCACACATAAAGAGCGAAAAGCAGTTCCCTCCATACGTCCTGTTCATGTAAGGGGTTGTTAGGGAATGAGCCTTGCCCTGGAGTCACTCAATAACTCCTATGAGAATATAGCTCATCTAATTGGTACCACTGTGCTAGTTTTCTCAATACGAGATTCAACAAATATTAATCAAGAATCCATTAATCTCCACTGAACATTGTCAGGGCAGACAAGAATGTAAGCTGTTGAAAACAAACTATATGTGACTGTAGACTCTCGGGGAAAAAAAAATTTGTTATGGTTACTGTCATAGGCAATAAAGTTGTTTTTAATGAGAGGATAACGCAGCTTTCAGAAGTTGTATGTTTAGCTATTGCCATGAATTCGAAAGTATCAAAAAGCCTTAGGACCGAAAAATAACCTCTAAAAAATAACCTCTTATCATAGCTTGGCCGAGCAGAAGAAAAGTGACAATACTGCAAATTCCAAGCAGCTGCGTGAACTGCTGAGTTATGCCTTAAATTTATGATTATGTGATGGTAAGTGTTAGTGAAACAGAAAGAAAGATGTGGAAATATGCCTAAGTTCCTCCCTAGATGTGCTGTAACTGCTTACGTTCTGATCTCCTGAGAGATCAGAAGAAATGCTCAGCTGGGGGAAGCTATGCTCAGCTTGGTAAGAGGCATGAACGTGTTTTGGAAGTACTCCCAAGAAACAAAGGGCTATTTGGTTGGACCATAGCGTGTGGCTGCAAGAAGCATTTATTCCCTCTTGTTTTCCTCTTCTGGTGATCTCACTGGGAACAGCTCTGACCTGTTCCTGCCTCAGTATCTGAGCTTCTGTTTGTCATATCTATCTCTCAGTACAAAAAAGTAGACAACAGAATGACTCCATATGCAACATTCTTTAATACAAAATCTTTTAAATCTTATTCCATATCTTGTCACTTGCCATAAAATATGAGAGTAACAAAACTGTTCCATCCTTTCACTAATGTAGGTGCATGAATGCACCATGTGCGATAGCATGTTTCAATGCTCCAGATCAATTAAAATCACTTTGAGCATCAAAATACACAGTCTCCATTAATTAGTCCCATCAGTATCTGCTTATTATTAGATACCACCCTGTATAGATACTTTTTTGTACTTCCATTTTTCATAGCATTCAGCAAAACTTTGAGGAAAAGCTTATGAAAACATTTGCTAACCAGAGCAGCATGCAGGAACATTTTTTGGATTATTATTATTTGTATAACTTCTCTGCCACAGTGGAAGTATAACAAGTAATGTCACAGGTCATTGGTGGGCTCTCAGTTACGGCAACCTTTGGAAGTCAAAGTTGAAATCCTTCTGTTGTTTCTATATCTGCGTTTCAAATCAGTATTCATTGGCTTTATATCCTGCATATATACACCAGTCAGTTTTCTAGCCGTTTCATATTAGTTCAAGTGATTAGGCACTAATTAGTAGTAGTATTATGAATAATTCTGCCTTCCCACTAGGACTAGCTGCTGCAAATTAAAGGTTAAGAGATCAAGAATAGAGTAACAACAGCAAAAACTCTAGAGCCTTCTCCATGGTGGAATACAACCGATTTCGTTGTCACTTAACCAAAATTGAGTTCTGTTTCATAATGCCTTAAGAAAAAATATCATGAAGATTTAAAGAGTCTTTGATCTTAGCAGAGATAAAAGAATGTACATAGAATACTTCCAATCTAATTTCAAATATTATGACTCTGTATAAATGATGCCTTGCTTTTTCTTTCTATTAACTTTATAATTCATTTTCTATGATCTTTGTTTCAGACTGGACTGTTTTTGGGTTTGTTTTTTTTTAATTTAACTTGCAAGTTCAATTTTGGGGAGAAAATGACTTGTTTAATTGGCAGTTAATAGGGAAGCAGAACTGCCTATTTTTCTTTACTTGCTGTCAAATGCCAAGGTGAGGCATGGCATCAAATAATTTGGTTGTTGCTGACATTAAATAATGCTCCAGCTAGGAATCTGTAGTGGGGAGATTTTGGGCTCTGCAGACCTGCATAAAGATGTGCTGTTAACAAGCCTTGCGTAGACCAGCAGTGTCTGAACCAATCTCTCCAGCAGAAGATATTTGATCAGAAACTCAGGATGTAGGGCAAGTTCTGATATTCACTTCAAAATGTATTACCTTACAAAAAACATTAAAGAAAGGAGATTTCTAAACAGGATCATGGAAGTGTCTGATGAGAATCTTGGTTTTATTTCATCTTGAACAGCTGTTACAGTTTGGGTAGATACTTTTTTTTTTCTTGGTGAGCCCTGAGTACCTCCTCGTTGCTGTTCACAACTGGAATCGTCAGTTAGAGTGTAGTAATTCCCTGACCTGCAAAGTTTACTGCTTCATCCCAAAGGAAAGCTGTATGTTGAGATAAAGATCAGCTCTGTCCATTGCTGTCAAATACAGGCTGTCTATTTTCTATTGTACGCTGCACTAAATAGCCATATGCACTATTTAAACTAGCTTAAGGATTCAAGCAGTGTTTGCTTGTGTAGATCAAATATGAAATGTATTTGCTTCCCTTTGGCAATAAGGTGAAATTATTAGCGCATGTAAAGATTGCTTTAAAGCATATTTTTAATATAAACTAAAATTGTATATATATATTCAAAATACAAGCTTAAAGTCTATTTTTTGTCAAATTAGTTATTCTACAGTATAGCCTCTATCTTCATCCAAAATCGTCTTCAGCTTTGATGTCACTGATTATATTTAATGATTTATATTTAAGCCAAGAGCTTCGAGAATGGGGTATTGAAGAACGTACTAGCGCTAGTCCCATAGCATAGCATCCTAGATGTGACTTTTTGTAACTGTACCAAAATGACAGGCTTAGATGAGAAAGTAAGAATAAAACAAGCATACAGTAGTAGTTCCCACAGCAAACCTGTCAGCTTCCAGCAGCGTACAGTATTGTGATTTTCAGAGTTAGAAACATCATTGCATTGAATAGCCACTGATATAATCTTCTTCCATGAATTTGTTGGAAAGAAGAAAATCCCCATCCTTGCTGTTGACTGCTAATTCATCGTGACTTTAAATCATCAGTTTTCAAAACTGGGGTCTGAAGCATTTGGGATCTAAAGAGTACACCTCTAAATATAATCCTAGCCTTTCTTCAGGTCTGCCTGTGAAGGAGGAGCCCTGAGAGTCCTAAAGCTTGCAAACTGTGGATTTTTGATTAATTTAATATAATCCTATGTAATGATGATTATTGTAGCATTTTCTGTATGAGATGGATGAGACAGGTTCTCAAATGCCAACTATTACTGACATTTAATCTGGTATAGGTCATAAAATACCAAGGCGGAAGAACTGTTATAATTTATTTTTCACATTAATAATAAATTTTAAATAAATTAATATTGCAAAAATGCTGCCTTTCTAATTCTCTGCAACACTAAATAGAAAAAGTTGGTTGACAAATCACAAATCTGAAGACAAAGCATTCTTAGTTTAAAGTAGGTATTTATTGTGATAGATGTAGGTGACGTAGAAAAAGTGATTTTAAATCTCTGACAAACTGAATGGGTAAATTTTTTGCATTTCATTGTGCCAAACAGTCCATATAACTAACGTTTCTCAAACTGGGTTGAAAGGGCCATGTCTCAAATTCTGGGAAGGAAAAGCCACTGAAGAAGTGGGATTGTGTTTGGGAAATAACAGCCTCCTGTGTCTAGACAGTCATTTTTAAAAAGCCAGTTACTGCTAGTGCTATCCTGATTTGCTCCGTAGCTGAACTTAGCTCTAGGACAAAAGTTTAACCTGCCAAGCTCCAGACTGCTTTCCTGTTAGCCTGAGTTTCATCAGGCTGCAAGTCAGACACACTTTTCAGGGGTCTTCTGTTTTCTATTTTTTCCCTACCAGTACTGAAATACTGAAAAATTAAGGAAAACTTTCTCCCTCCCCCCCCCAAAAAAAATCCTATTTTTAAAAAGTCATTTTTAAAATACTCTCTTTTCAACTAAAGGAAAAGGTTGTTTATTAAGTGGAAGAAAAAGTAGGGTCTGACTGCGTATAATATATTATGAAAATTAAATAGCTTCAGGAAAAGTACTGTGTTTATTTTTTCTGTGAAAGAGCTCCAGTATAATACTAATTATATCTTTGAAAATAAGTCTTTGAATTATCTGTATTCTGCTGTGTACTTGGGTTCATGTAAGTAGTAGAAAAGATCAAGTGGCACCATTTTGTTGCTCCAGAAATCATTCAAAGCAGAATAATAAAAAATATTACATTAAAAATACATATCTCTAGTTGAGTTTGAATGATGGCATATATGTCAGATCCTGAGTTTCCAATGAAGAAACAGAATTTCAATTTTCTGTGGCAAAATTATTTCACTGCATCTTGTGTATCTGATAAAATATACAGCAGTTGAAATTAACCATCTAATCCTCAGAAATAATTACTCAGGATAATGCAAGAACTATATTCATCATCATGTTCTCTCCAGGCTCAGAGTTACAGATTTAAGGATATCTAACAGCAGCATGTGCATGACTTGGATGTAAACACACGTTTTATAAATACATAAAAGTCTGTTTGTGAAATAGTTTTGGTTTTATATATACTATTTTTAAAATACTATAAAGACTTCTTGGTACTCTTTGGCTGCCACGTTAAAAGTCTACTTAAGTGGTGATATAAAACCATGTTACATGACAGTTTGAGTGTCTTTAAAAAATGAATTTTCCTCAGTGGATCAACACAGCAATTTGGCAGAGGTGGTTTGTGATAAACTGGGAAGAATCAATGTTTCTTCATTCTTATTCTGATGAGCTTGTAGTAACGCATGGGCAGATACGTACAGTCTGAAAGGACTCTACTAGATTTCTGCATCTGATTTAAATCGGAATCCATACATTTTCAGCTGAATGGCAATAACTGGACAAATTAAATACTAGTGTTCAGGGCCCTTAATGAATCCATGAATACGCCTGCAATGTGTCTTTCAATTAAAAATAAGTCATTAAAACTTTGCATATATTTATGGAAAAAAGTGACATAAAAGGTAAAATTGGATTGCCTTCCTATAATTTTATATTGGGAATAAATTTTCAAAATTCAAACAACATCCTTTTGCTTAGAAGAAAGAGAAATACAATGAAAAAGCACCATTGCTGCACAAAATTGCTCAAGGTAATTACATGGCTTTAATGAAAGGATATTGAATTGTATTTAGACAGAAAGCAGATTAAGCAAGTATAAATTTGATATATGCTAAAGGATGCAGTTTTTCAAGAGTACGTCTCATAGCTTTAATCTTGTCGATGGGGGGGGAAAAAACCCAGACTTCACTATTATGACAAGAATAAGTGTAAGACAAACTTTCTTTTCATTTTTATCCTCTAGCAAAACATTTCATTTCTGTGGGTGTTTGTCTTTGATTTATTGGTGTTATATTCCAGGCGTCCATGTTTTTTAGCATGTACAGAAACTCACACCTATTCGTAAGTGGAGCAAGAAAGACAATATGGTATGGTTGATACGGGTTTGCTACTGTCGTGGTTTAACCTCAGCCGGCAACTAAGCCCCACCCAGCCGCTCGCTCACTCCCCCAGAGTGGGATGGGGGAGAGAATCGGAAGGGTAAAAGTGAGAAAACTCGTGGGTTGAGATAAAGACAGTTTAATAGGCAAAGCAAAAGCCGCGCACGCAAGCAAAGCAAAACAAGGAATTCATTCACTCCTTCCCATGGGCAGGCAGGTGTTCAGCCATCTCCAGGACAGCAGGGCTCCATCACACGTAACGGTGACTTGGGAAGACAAACACCATCGCTCTGAACGTCCCCCCCTTCCTTCTTCTTCCCCCAGCTTTATATACTGAGCATGACGTCCCATGGTATGGAATGTCCCTTTGGCCAGTTGGGGTCAGCTGTCCTGGCTGTGCCCCCTCCCAGCTTCTTGTGCACCCCCAGCCTTCTCAGCCAGTAGAGCATGGGAAGCTGAAAAGTCCTTGGCTAGTGTAAGCACTACCTAGCAACAACTAAAACATCGGTGTGTTATCAACATTGTTCTCACCCTAAATCCAAAACACAGCACTGTACCAGCTACTAGGAAGCAAATTAACTCTATCCCTGCCGAAACCAGGACAGCTATGTATTTACTCTGAGTGTGAAGAACTATAGCTTGTGAGAGAAAATTGAAACCGTGGAAAGATATAAGACAGAAAGTTAGCTGTACATCTTA
>NW_008824309.1:2078521-2083315 GCF_000699105.1 Pygoscelis adeliae | reverse complement strand
AGGTGCACTGGAGAGCCTTTTGAAGTTACCTCCCTGCAGAGAAAGCATATTTGTGTGGAAAAGGGAGGGGACAAAACTCTTTAAGGGTCGTTATGACCTTTAAAAAACTTTATTTTATGTATGTTCGGTTGCCATCCCTAAGACCAAAGAAAGCGAAAGCTTTTATCCCCTCAAAAGTGGAAAGGATCGAACTCAAAATTCTACGCTGGATTTTGTTTTGGTAAGATAAAACAATAGTAGAACACAGTCACGACAATGTAACAAATCACAGTCCTGAATTATCATGTTACATTCCCTTTATAACATCTTTGAAAATGCATATTTTTATATGTCAAAGGAAATTATATTGGGGGGGGGTCCTGTTGATGGCAAGCCAATTTGGCTTTATACTAGGCGTATTTCTATAGATGGACAGTTTTAGTAGGAAAAAAAAAAACAGTTGCAGGATTTTTCTCCTTTCCCCCATGTTGTGCTGCTCTGTTCAATAAGAACTCCACAGATTATGATAATTTGTAGCTACTTTAGCAGTGAACTGGATTTGCTCTTTATTTAATCCGTCCCCAAATTCACAGCTGTCTTACCTTGTTTGCTGCTCAGATTGCCATCCCTGTTACTGCAAATAAGAAAACCTTTGTTTGAACTGGTGATTTCCACGTAAAGAGAAACGTACTTTATTACAAATGTCCCCCCTGAGGCACTTGGGTTGAGCTTTTGCTGATTTTGCCCATGTTCTGTTGTGCAACAAGCAGTGATTGGAGCTTGGCTCGGTGGTGAGAATGAGTTGTCTAACTGGTTTTTTTGTTTTGTTTTGGTTTGTTTTTTTTTTTACTTTTCCTGCATGGCACTAATCTGCAGCTCTCTAATGAGAAGAAACCACTATTATTTTACTCTTATGCACTCATTGCCAGGATTCCAAAATATTAGGAACATTTGGAACAAATGTCCTCCTTCACATTGCAGAAACCATGGAGGAGCTTGAATAGAATTTCACTCCTATGTAGCCCAAAAAAACACCGATCCAATGTTTCCTTCCAAAACCAGTTACAAAAATTAAGGCATGCTGCTGGAGAGCCTGCTGGTTTCTAACCCCCCTAAAATAGCATGGATTTGCAAGGAGAAATTATCCTCAAGGTGATGGGTGCTGCATTGTGCTAGAAAGAAGCTGGGGGGAGGAGGAACCCACATGCCCAAATCCAATGGGTTTTACGTTCCTGCCCTGGGGAGAAATTTGCCTTTCTCCAAACCTGGCAATTGTTTTAAATGTGGGTGTGTTAGCAAGTAGTACTCTTCAAGTACCTAAGATTTGTCTGGTACACTAAGGGCCATGGCTTCTTTACTACCAAAAATGGGCTAAATCTGAGTGTGGCTGATTTCTTTTGCTTTAGATGCAGATGAAAAAGAATACTGAACAGAGTATTAAACATCAACAGAGGAGAAAATGTTCCTGGACCACGCTGTAAAGCATGCCAGTAATCAAATGCAATGTAAATTAAATCAAATCACATTTGTTTTGATTAAATTCAGTAGAAATCAGATACAGGACTGCATGGCAGTCCCCTTCTGAGACTCCAGTAAGTAGATCCATAAGTAGTAAGTAGATCCTGATACCTTAAGCTTTAATTTACAAGCAGAAATTTACAAGTTTACAAACATCGCACAGATGTTTTCACACAGTCTTTTTAATTAGGTGTTTTGATCACCTTCTCTGAAGAAGGTTCCCTGTTACCACAGTCCTCATAATTTTAGTTATCCTACAGTGTATCTTTCTGTGTTTACAATTTGTCCTACAGTGTATCTGGCTGGTGCCACTCAATGCCAATGGTCTTGTCGTTAGGTTTTAAACAGATTAAATTGCACCCCATTTCTGTTACTCCAATTCAGAGTTTTTTCCCCCACCGTAATCCCTCTTCTAAGTTAGAAAAAAGCCTCCAACTTGTTGTCGCTCATTCACTTTCCCAAGACCAATGGAGTATCTTTAGTAGCTTTCTGTCTTGAGAACGATCCTTTCAGCGTAATTTCTGGAAATTAAATACTGCTCTTTCTACTCTTAGCTCCTGTTGAGGTATGCTATTGACTATTTTACTATAATCTAGATAGGTCTGGTCCAGGGCAGTAACTTTGTCTAAGAAAGCAGCCTTCTTTCTATATATACTATATTAGTTTACCTCTCATAAATTTGCACTGCAGTTGACTCTTCCCTGTGAACTGCCAAGCTCTCTGTCATTCCTCCCTTCAAAATCTGCCCCAGCAATTCCCACCTTCTTGAGATTAAGCTAGTGGACCTGTAATTACTTCAGAAGAACATCCTTACTGGTTCTTCAGCTTAAGTAGAAGGTGCTGTCCTTTAAATGCGTGTGTATTTGTAATCTTTATACTTCTCCTACCAAGTAGTGCTTATGCTAACACATCTTTATCTCTGATAAGAGAAGACCAGGGGAAGAGAGAAACAGATGGAGAGGGAAAAGATGGTATTTTCCCTGGCACTGCCATTAGACTGCTATGTGGCAGCTGGGATGGTTTGGGTCTCGTTGGCAGTAGTCTTAAAATCCGAGCTTTAGGTAACGCTATAGGATACCATGTCTTCCCTCCTGCAGAGCAGGGAAGGTGTGTAATTTGGATGCACGCGTGATTAAAGTGTTTTGGTACCTGAGTCCATTTAGCCTCCACTCTTGCATTTGGTCTTAAACCATGCCATACTGTCAGATGTGTGATGGTTTATCTTCTGCACCTCTGTCCTGTTTGGGCATGCCTGAAACTGTTTTGCTTCTTCTCATAAGGGATTGAGGTTACTGTACAATAACGCATCCCTCTTCTATAGGTCCACTGAAGGAGCACTTGAGGTTTAAAAGATAACCTGGGAATTAAAGGAGCAATAAGAGGTGGGAATAGGCTGGCTTGTGAGTTATACAGGTAACAGTTTAGAGTCTGAGGCCTGGAGGCTGAATAGATGAGCTTCTGGAGATGGTGACAAGTGTACCTCTTCCCTATTACAAAGAGTAATGAGAGACTGAGGAGGGAAGTAAAGAATAAAAAATAATAATAGTGGCACATGAACACACGTAACTGTGAAGCACAGTTGTATGTGTCAGGAAAAAAACGAAAACTACTTCATCATACCTTATATTATTGTTCCATACATGGGTGGTGGGTTTTTTTGCCAAGGAGTTGCAGAATTGTGAAATTTTGCCCCCCAAACATCTGATTGTGCTATACAGTATTTGGCTTCTTAGGTGCATCAGAAATTAAGAGTTTTCAGTCACCCAAATGCCCAAATGTAGCTTTACAAGGAAAACAGATTTCTTTCTCAGCTAATTAAATAGGTGGATTATGAATGCGGTGACTGAAAGCTTGGAAAACAAAAGGAAGTGGCAAGAGAGAAGCTGCTGCACAAAACCAATGGTGATAAGGGGGACATATAAAGTTGGCAGCTGAACTAAGATAGTAATTATCTGGGTCTGAAAGGAAGTTTCTATCGAGGACAGATGTCTTCTGTCAGGAAAGAACAGCACGCCTTTTGAGGGCCTCCTTATGTGTTTTCGGGGCCTGATAATGAAGGAAAGATGAATCTGTGACCACTGGTATGAGAACAGGGACTGGGAAGTTCACTTTTATCTCATGATGGCATTCTTCTCCTCTGGCATTAGTTTTATTTAGTAACATGACTTTATTGCTATTTGCAGTCGGTGGGTTTGTCAGTTGAGGATATTTTAAAATGTTAGAGATTTTGTTGCTCAGATGTGGAGGGAATATTCCCTGTGTGTTCCTAGTTGAAACCAAACTCTTGTTGGAAAAACTCCAGCCGTAACTTTTTAAGACTAAGTTGTTGAGTTGTGAAATGGGTTGTATTTCATAGACTGGAGAAAGTCAGCTAAACCCTGGGAAATCAGCGGAGGGAGGAGGATGTATGTAATAGCTGGTGAGAGGATGACTGTAAATCAGCAGTGTAATAGAGCTGTGAAAATAGGAAATGTCACCCAGTGATGGCTGAATCTCCAGCTGTTGCAGGGAAGTTACAGCGCCATTGTACAAACACCAGTGAACTCCTCTCGGGAGCAGCGCATCCAGTGCTGACCGTGCTTGTTCAATAACATGACCTAAAATTAGAATAGCTGCACAGAAGGGCAACATAAACAGCCTGTTTTACGAGATGAGAAAGATTGACTTCCTTTGCTTATCTTGAGCTGCTAGGTAGAGAGTGAAAGAATTTGATTGCCACCTAGAAATAGCTTTAGAGGGGAAGACAGGTGAAAAGAAAAGTTTAAGCCAAATAAGTGTGCTGCAGAAATCAGTAGGTATAATTTAGCCTTGAAGATACCATCGTTAGTTATTAGATGTAGATTCCTAACTGTTGGAACAACAATGAAACCGTTCTGGAAGAACTTCTGGATGGAACGTTGGGTCAAAACAACTAAGTACTTTTGTGAGTTCAAGAAGTTTGAAAAAAGAGTAGTACAGGATGCCTGCAAAGCACCTGGACTTGATGAAGAAGATGGCCCTTTTTGTTCTTGATTAACAATGGGCAGAACATGGGGTTTGTACACTTGCAAAGAGCTAGGAGAATATTCAGAATGTCTATGCACGAAGAAGTCTGTAGCTTTCAAAAGATAACGTGCCTTAATAAAATTCAATTTAGTGCCAAAATTTTTACTATTTTATAGCAGCCTCAGTGAGCATCACTGGTAGTCTCAGGAAATAAAGGCTGTAATGCACATAGCTCTCCCTGTCCCTGTTACAGGTGGTCCCTTAAGGTCAGTACTAATCCATAGTGCTTGGGCTGTACAGGGAAGTGCACAT
>NW_008824309.1:2051147-2078461 GCF_000699105.1 Pygoscelis adeliae | reverse complement strand
AATGGATAGGCAAATCCAGCACCATTTGTCAGCGGGAAAATTAGTGTTGAGCTGAAATAAATACTCCTACAGTGTATCCTTGAGAACTCCCAAGGCAAAGGAAATACAGTGTAATTGTGGGACAGCTTCGTGTGTTATAAATGCAATTCTGATTTAAACCTCATTCTAAAAATCTGCATTAGTCTTTAAATACAGAATTGCATTTCAAGATTACATGGTAAAGCATTTAATATTCTTAATTTAATTTTCTGTACACTTTGATCATACGGCAGCAGTTAGGCAACTACTTTCTCGCTCTGTCTTTTGCCTCTACATTAAAAGATAAAGTTATATTATTGTCAGTCTCCAGAAGAAGAGTAATTTTATTTTTAAAATGAAAAGTATGTCATTTACACATGAAGTCATGCTAGCTTCCTTAGCACAGATGATGTTAATATAAAACAGATATTTAGAAAACAAAGAAATGACCTCCCATCCCTGAAAGCTGGAGAAGCATCTTAAATGAGATGCTCTTTACTGCTTCCATTTGACGTACAAACGTTTTATTTCTTGTGTGATCTGAAGAGAGAATATAGTTGTAAAAGGCAAATAATTATTAGTTCTGACTTGTGTATTACTCTATGATATCGCGTAGAAATGTTAAGTCTTGTATAAGAATACTGTGCACTAAGCAATCAAGTAAAGAGTCAGTCTGAAGTCAAGCTCCAGGTCTCTGTAGTTGCTGTGTGCATGTATGTGTTTATATGTACACACACGGGTGGGTGCCTGATCACAGCACAACCCATTTGGTTCTATGATTGCAAAATGAGCTTTAGTTTGACTTTCTGAATCCTGAGATACAAAGTTCCATTAAATAACCTAAATCAAATCCTCAGAAGTACAGATCATAGACTAGAGTACATGTAACATTTTGACAGCTTATTTTAAATGTAATAGGTGTTGGCCTTGTTATTGCTGATGAAATACATGTATGCATATATATATACACATATAAAAGTATATACACATACATACACACATAATTCTTTGGCTGTTTTCCTTCCAAATTAAACATTTGCTTTGCAGACATAATTTTTACTTTGCACATCATCTGCAGTGTGCACATTTTGATTTATATGGGCCTGAATGTTAAGTATGTGTGTTTTAAAATGTTCTTGAAGTGCAGCTGGGATACAGAATTACAATGAAGGACAAGACAGGAATTCAAAATGATTTTGATAAATAGAAGTTTCTGTCAGGAATGGAGTTATCCCTCAGGAATGTTATAGGTAAACTTTATTCTGCCGTATGGCCTGGTGATGGACTACATGACCTTTCAAATTCTCCTCAAGCCCTATTTTATGATTCTGTGATGAATTCATTTTGTCATTTGGCAGCTGCTTTACATATACTATAGATAATTCTACTGCCTTCAATACTTTTAATCATTTTTTAGTTTACATATTTTGCACATGAAACACTTCAACTACATTTAAAATGTATTCTTATTTATTTGAAGATGGTAATAATAAAGGATATGGGTCGCATTTGGCTATTTAGCAAACATGTATTCCTTCCAGCCTAAAACATACTACAATGCTGAATTTCTATGAGAGGTTACAAGGCTATAAATTACTGCTCTTTAACATAAAGATATCTCAAGGTTTATATGCTGTTGATCCAATGTTATTCTCATTAGTGGTAATAACTAGGAGATAATTCACTTCATCTGGAAAATGAAAACCTGATTCTCAAAGTAGTTTTAGTAACATTCAGTCTGGAATCAGATTATTCTTTATAGCATGTTAAAGTCATGGCAAGGTGGTCTTCAGATTGCAAGTGTAATTTAGTCTAACAAATAAGTAATCTTGTTAAAATATTGTCAGGTTAATCAAAATTGATTTGTCTGTACTAAACCCAGTGCATGCTAATCAAGTATCGGGTTAGGAAGCTTTAGTAGCAATTTTAAGTCTTTGGTAGTTTCCCATTATTCTTGGATGGAATGACTCATTGGACTTGTGGAAACATTTCAAAGCCTGAACATCCTTCCAAGACTGGATACAAATGCACTACAGGCTAAAGCATCTTCTTTAGAAATGTATTTTCAAAAACCTGACAGTGTGGATCGCTGTATTTGTTATACCTTATATGCAATGAATTGTTCTACAAACCCTGTAAGTGCTTTGTGGTTTTTCCACTCTTTGTTATTTGTAACTATCTTGCCATTTGTTATAAATAATAGTTAAAGAGATTGTAACGTAGTCTCTGTACATATGAGTCCCATCCATTTAAATGGCAAGTATTACATGGTGCATCTGTGGTGTAAGGAAATGCATTTGGAACCTCTGTACGTTCCGTTTGAAAGAAAGTTCTGTGTTAATTGTGAATTTGTTAGAAGATACGGTGAATTTTTTTTGTAATTATATGATTATCATTATGCGTTATATGGGTTATTGATAGATGAACCCCCTGAAACGATGAGGAACAAAAACTTGCTTTGCACAGAGCCACCAGGAGCTTTGCACTCTGCTCACACCCTTTGAAACTTACAACATCTTATTTTCTTTCAACAGAAAGCTTTTCTTTACAGACTACGGGAATGCTGCCAAAGTTGAGAGATGTGACATGGATGGAATGAACAGGACATGGATTGTAGACTCTAACATTGAACAGCCAACTGCTCTTGCACTAGACCTCGTTAATAAATATGTGTACTGGGTTGACATATACCTGGACAGTGTGGAAGTTGTTGACTATCAAGGGAGAAAGAGGCATACAATAATTAAAGGCAGACAAGTAGGTATTTATTTGCAAATTAGTAAAAAGTAACGATATCAATAAAATAAATGTACATAATGCTAACAGTTACAGTAATTTCAGGGTTTTTTTTCTCTTTTTACTTCAAATGCGTTAGACAGTAAAAGATCTATCTGCATGTTTTGTTTTATTTGCAATTTAGCCTGTTTTGCAACCTATGGACAAGCTTCCATGCAGTGTCTCGTTAACAATTCACCATCTAAGTCACACTCCCCATTGTAAAAGACGTCAGCAGGGAAAATATGGGGCAATGGAAACATACTAGGGGGTAAATTATTAATGCCAGGAAGATATCCTTGGCAATTCAGGAAGGAGAGACTACAAGGCACAAGAATGTGAAAGAGAAGAACCACAAAAGCTAGTCACCTGTTCAGACCAATCTGGATGCCCTTAAATCATATTTTGTTCATGGCAACGTTGCTTTTCCCAGTTGATCCAGATGTTCAGAGTCATAAATACAAATGCTGAGACTGTATGAGTCTTTGAGCAGGAGTATATCAGTCCGTAATTGTTGCTTCAGCTTGGGGAGCAGGGTGGTAGGTAGCAGGGAAAGGAACATAAGTTGTGAGGCTTATGTAAATCGAAGGAAAATTAGCAAAGAGAAACTCTTCCTTGTTGCTACTTGGACTCCCAGAGCTGGTGTGGGTACCATGAGTACATCTGCTTCTGCCTGAGGTTAAACAGAGTGTGTAAAAATGTGCAGACAGAATAAACATTTTACCTGTTCTGCTGTTCTGTTGTTACTTTGCTTGCTTCCAAGTAATCACTGTTTACCAAGAGACAACTGGTTAGTATAACTACCATTTAAAAATAGGCACAAAATGTGACAAAAAGCAGTCCAGGTCACCTGGCTAAATAGCAAATATCTTCCTCTTTTCTACCAAATTACTCCCAGTCTTTAGCCAGTTGTTCTGGAACAAAAGATCTTGAAAATTCCTTTTTTTTTTTTTTTTTTTTTTTTAGGTAACATTTTGGAATAGGGCCTTAAAAAAAAGAAAGCCATTTTCAGAAGCAACTAACATACTTTTACAGGCTTGTAACTGAGTTGTACTGGTGTCATAGGAGAGATGCTTGTTCTTTCTCTTCTTTCTGCAATTTAGATGCAAAAGAGGACTCTTTATCAAGTTCAGAGGGTTTCTTCTCTAAACTAGCTAAGAAAGGAGAAGGATGTCTGTTTCTTTCAATATGGGTGAAGGGTATTAAAAAGTTTGGCCTTTTAGTTGGTCACTGCTATCACAAAAGGAGAAGCATATTGGTTGTCTTTCCACTCAAATGAAAAATTGGTGATTTCACTACGTTTTGTGCTTGCATTTGCCAGGATTTAGAATGGCAGTTACTCCAAGTTACTCCTCATTAGTCCAAGGAAAGAGCAGACCAGAAAACTATTCTCAAGTAATTTTAGGGATTAAAGTCTATTTCATGAGTACAAGCATATCAAAAGACATGCTTTCCAAATGGTACGGGCTTTTATGATTGAAGGTCTGTGTGGCTTTCAAAGGACTATTCTTTGTAGCAAGCAACATTTCCATTCATGCATAAGGTAGCTGGAAAGCTTCAGGAGAAGTAAAAACCAACAAATGCATAAATTAAATACAAATAATTAAGTCATTATAAAATGTATTGTAAAAAGAATCACATAGTTTTAATAGTGTAAATATAGAAAAGCTCTCATGGGAGTTAAATAATAAAGCTTTAAGCTGAGAGCAAATGGAAATAGGGAAGAAGGGATTACAATGCAGAGGAGAAGTCAACAATTTGGTACAGATGCATCATTATTTTCAAGGCTGTTTTCTTTTCCATCTTACTATAATTGGATTGAATTTCTATTGGGTCTTAATTAAACACTTCCATTGATCTCAATTAGTTTTTAATTTTTTTTTTCTGGGTAAGGGCAGAATACAATAGCAAGACTTGGCCAACTGGGGGGTAATTTACAGAAAGGACTGAAATATTTGATGCGCGACAGGGGTATTTCATTTGTTTCGGGTTTTTTGTGATGTGTGTCTGAATTTGAGTGAATGAGCTAAGTAAATACTTTGTGTTGAACAAATTATTGATGAAACTAATAAGATATTCAGCCTATGAATATCTGAATGTCTGCTAACAAATTCTCTTTAATTTGTTCAGCTTTCAAAATCGTCAATGAAATATTTTACATTTTTTTTAAATCTATAGATCAAGCACAACCACTAGGTTATGAAACACTTCATGTTTGACTTGTGATTGGCTAACTAACATTAGGTAATCTTTAAGCAATGTACCACAAACACATCACAGATTAATACAATTTTAGAATTCACTTTTTGAGAAACAAGCAGTACCGTGTGACCACAACCATATTCAAAGACACCAGCACAAAAGGAACACAAGCATAGCTGAGGGAATTTGTTTCTTTATTCATTTATTTATTTAAGAAAATATTCAGTGGGTATATATTGCACTACTTGCCTTGCTTTGATGATAACATAATAAAAAAATAAATCAATTCAACCGATAAACTGTGTCTTAAATATCTATATTTGCTATATATATTAGTTAAATTAAGTAATATTAAGTAGCATTATCTTAGTTATTATTAATTAATACTAGTTAATAAAATAAGCTGTTGCACTTAAAGTATGTAGGAGCTTTTAATTTAAAACACAAACTGGGCAATTCAGAGGACAAATGAATTTGGATTGCTAAATACTTTTAATTTTCTGCCTTTCTTGTACAAAGCTTTTCAAATTGTAAACTTCAGACGACAAGAATGTGAACTATACTTGTAACGTATTTTGTGTTTATTATTTACAAATATTTGTCAACGTATTCAGAAATCCTTTTGTACAGTTTAGCATGTACAATTCACAGTAATGTTTGATGTTTACAAATCATAGATGTACCTAAAATATTCAGCTAAAATAATGATTTTTTTTTTTTTTTTTTTTTTCCCCTCCCAGATTAGGCATCTTTGTGGTTTGGCAGTATTTGAAAGCTATCTATATACAGTCAATTCAGATAACCTCAACATTTTACGAGTAAACAGGTATAATGGCACTGATGTTCAGTCTCTTGCTAGACTTGACAATGCTAAAGAGATCCATGTATACCAGAAAAGAACTCAAACAGCAGGTAAGATCAAAATTCCTCCTTCTAGGAAACGTAAAACCAGATATTAGGTGGATGTGTGGTTAAAAAGGTTCTTCCAGAAAAATATATCAGAACATTCAGTGAAAGTTTGTCACTGCAGCGAAACTCTCCATTGCTTCTTCATCTGCCCAGTTTTCCTGCGTCTCTAAGCTCCTAACACAACTGCTTCCTGAGCGTTCAGCTTGCACAGCTGCTAAAGGCCACTGGTCTGCAAGTTTTCTGGCTCCACACGCTTAACGCTTTCAGAATTTAACACCTTCATAGTTGTTAGATGTCCAATACCGTCCGCACACGGCTCCCGGACCTGAGATCCCTGGTTTCTCTGGGCCTGCTTTTCAGACAGACTACGAACCTCAAAAGAGTCCCCG
The DNA here is from genome assembly GCF_000699105.1 of Pygoscelis adeliae. Lineage (NCBI taxonomy): Eukaryota > Metazoa > Chordata > Aves > Sphenisciformes > Spheniscidae > Pygoscelis > Pygoscelis adeliae. The sequence continues at coordinate 2,072,168 of NW_008824309.1, read as the reverse complement.
TCTTTGGGGTGGCCAGAAAAGCATGGAGATGTGGGCAGCTAGCCTGCCTAACTGCCAGCACAGCAACTGGTGAGATAGGAAATTGCTGTTAAGTTTTCCTTGGTTTGCATAAATATCAACAGACTGACTGCTTTTAGAGAAGTTTCTGAAGTGGTAACAAACTCTAAATTGACGTAGACTGGGTGAGCTAATTTTCACCCTACAGCTGAGGGCATTGATTTGCAGATGTCGGTGGCGGAAGGAGGTTGCAAAGACTCTCTCCTTGCTATAGGCCCTCCTCTTGTACCCCTGAGGGAGTCAGAGAGGTTGGGTAGAGGAGAGACGTGAGCACAGTGTAATCTTTTATCACAGAGTAATCCTGTGATTACTCTGGTCCTCTTGCCCTTTGTTCACTCTGCTACTTCTTTTGTTTTGAATGGGCATGTTTGTGGCTTGCCAAGATTCGCTGTAAAGGCTGTCTCAGCTTGGTAGAGTTTCTGTATACCTTTAACAATATCGACCTTAAACCACTTGATTACTTTTTTTTAAAACAACTCAAAAGCTTGAGGGAAAGGAGAGAGACAAGAAAAACATTTTTTGAGCTAAAATACTGTTGTACTGGCCTGTTGTAAGCCAACTTAGTAAATGTAGGATAGCAAGATAGATTTTGTTTTCTCATTGGATATACCTTAAAGAGTTTAAAAAATTTTATTTGATATATTAGTCTGCTAATTTAGAACCGTGCATATGAAAATACGGAGTCAAGGGAAAGGAATTCTTTTGGCTTCTTCAGCTGGATTTATGTCCCAACTGTACAAATATGGAAAAATTCTACAAGGCTCGTTCTGTTCTTTAGTTTCTGCACAGGCATCTGCCTCAGAAAGGTGCTGTCTAATGGAGTTGAATGAATAGCAAACTGCGTTGGTATCGGGTTCACTCTGTTCTCAAAAAGCCAACCAACCAACCAAATGAACCAAAGCACCAAATAAAAATGGGGAAAAGTGTCAGCCATCCCAGGGGAGTGCTGCCTAGCAAACGCTGTGCAGAAGCTTATTCAAAAAGGGGTGATGGCATACAACACTGTAGGGTATGGCTTAATAGCCACAAGGTGGCCCTTCGGATTACTTGTCTGCTTTGGGTGTCATCTTAAAAAAAAACCCTTCTTTTGTATTATATTCTGAGGAAAAATTTACTGTGACACAAATTCCCTTTTTTTTTCCTGCCTAAACTTTCTACATGCTGATGCATATAATTATCTTGCTTTAAATGGATTTCAATCATGCTGTTTTTCACTCACCGTAGTCCGAAGCCATGCATGTGAAGTGGACCCATATGGAATGCCGGGGGGATGTTCACACATCTGTCTGCTCAGCAGCAACTACAAAGCACGGACTTGTCGCTGCAGGACTGGCTTCATCTTGGGAAGTGATGGCAGGTCATGCAAAAGTACGTTATTTAAATCAAAGAGTCTGCCAGCCGCTAATATTTCAGGGTATAGTTCTGGGTGTTATTTAACATGCTTATCAATAACAATACAAATCACATGGGCCGTTTTGGGGTAAAATTTGTTTGCAACACGTACCTGACACTTTGTTCATATACTCCTTTCATTCCCTTAAAATAATGTGATTTGGCTTAGTTCATACAAGTGACAAATTAAACCTGGGACGCTGTTTAAAGAATTCTAAGAATTATCACAGGTTTTAAGTTAATCAGTCTTACTCTTTCTTTATATACTATGCATTCTCACAGCACATAGGTACTGAAATGCTGTTAAATAGTTTGTCACACCTAATTTCTACCCATACAGGCAACTTGTAACTCAGAAGCAGACCATTCATGTGAATAAGTCAAGCAAGGTTTTTCTCATAATACTTTGTGAAAGCAAGTTTGATTTGTATAACTATGGTTATACCTAACATCAGGTATACACAATCTGTTGGTCACCTACAGCCAACAGGACAGTCCTGAAAATTTTGGGGAATACCTAATTTTGCCCGGTTTCTCGATCAAATGGCATTGATTTAGTTCAGATGAAAGGCATGCAATTAGATACTTCGATGGATATATTTGTCCTCAGTCAAACCTCATACAGTTTTTACTAACAATTCCAACAAAAAACCCTGAGAGGCATTAGGAAAAGTATATATCTTTGAAAATTTTAAGAGGTATATTGATAGTACTAAGGATCTAAGGATATCTATGAGTATCTTTAAGGAAAGAAAGTCACCTTACTAAGCTTGAGTTATTTGCAATTAACCTACTTGATTAAATTGCAAAAATCTCCTCAGAAAGAGGAAATATTGGTGTCCATGTTTTGTATCTTGGTATGAAAGAACAACATGTGTTGATTTGTTATATTCCTTCCCATTTGAAAGACATTCACTGTGATCTTTCATCTTGTTTCTTTCTGAGAAACTACAGGTGAAAAAAACAATGTCTTGTATTTGCTGGAGTTTATGGTCTTGTTAGATTTAATGATTACTTCAGTCATGGTTTACATTACCCTGATAGATCCTAATGAATTGTAAAATTAAATGCCTACAAAGCTATAGATGTCCATTTCACAGTAGCTGCAAAGTTATTCTGTGATCTAGCATTGCTTTTCAGTGTGAACTTTTACAGAAAAAAATAATTAGATGTAAGCAGCTCACTGAAGTAATTTGTATTTTAATTAAGGTAATGTAATTAGCTAGATTTCTTGAGTTTAGATACCTTCAGAATATATGAAAGTTTAATTTTTGGTGTTGAATAACGCTCCTGCTCCCCCACTAATTGTGCCAGTTAATTAAACAGTGACATTATGCACTGTAAAGAAGATTAGGGAGCATCAGTTGTTTATGCTTGTAATCTTTCTTTTGCAGGGCCAAAGAACGAATTGTTTCTTTTTTATGGGAAGGGACGCCCGGGAATAATACGGGGAATGGACCTGAATACCAAAGTGTCTGATGAATACATGATCCCTATAGAAAACCTGGTCAATCCTCGTGCTCTGGACTTCCATGCCGAAACCAATTACATTTACTTTGCTGATACTACCAGTTTCTTAATTGGACGACAGAAAATTGATGGCACAGAGCGAGAAACAATCCTCAAAGATGGTAGGCAATGCTAACTGATAGTGACATTCAGAGAATCTCACTAAGGAGAAGCTGAACTGGTGTTTACAGATAATTTAAAGCTTTATCTAAGTCTCCCACGGAAAACTAGACCTTGAACAGAGTTGGAGATATTTCTTTTTTTATAACTTGCTGTTTATTTTTCTTGAGTGCAGAAATTTAAAGGTTGGTTAAGTTGCTCTGCTGTGAATGCTTACTTTGTCCATTTAAGCTTATACCTGCCAGTGAGTAGCTCCTACATCTCCACTGTATTCTTTCAGAAGTTAGATACAATGGATCCATAATGTAGTTCTTCATAATCATTCGCTGAGCCATCCCGTATCCTTGTGGACTTTATAAGATTTCTTCACTCCAACCTGTACCATAGTGTGGACTCTGGAGCTGCTCTGCTGTGAATGCTTACTTTGTCCATTTAAGCTTATACCTGCCAGTGAGTAGCTCCTACATCTCCACTGTATTCTTTCAGAAGTTAGATACAATGGATCCATAATGTAGTTCATAATCATTCGCTGAGCCATCCCGTGGCTTTATAAGATTTCTTCACTCCAATCTGTACCGTAGTGTGGATTCTGGAGCTTATTCAAGTAGTTTGGCAGAGTGAGACTTCCTGTGGTGCTTGCAAACTCATTAGAAAAAAAGTACTGTCTTTCCTGATGTGTTTTCCTTTGTATATGTGGAAGCAACAGGAAGACCTAAACATTTTTTAGAACCTTAATTAAGACGTTTGTACCATTTATTATAGCAATGAGAGAAAATACCAGCAGTTCTCTAGTTTCCACCTATGCCACCACAGTTCACAGAATCTCCCTGGTCCAGAATCATATCTCGTCATACTAAATGCTGTTTCAGTGATAAAACCACCAGTTTGTCAACCCATATTTCTTTTTCTTTCATGGACCCTTTTTAAGAAAGGTTGCTTCGGCAGGAGGTAACAACTGCCTCGGTTGAAATCCATTCTACAGTAATTATTTTCTAGTACTCAAGAAAATGAGCAGTGTGAATATTCATCTTGCCTTTCAGAGAGCTTAATATCTTTACTTGTAAATTGAAGGTCGAGGTAGTGAAAGTAACTAAAATACCATTGTTTTAGCACAGGGATTTTCATTCCCTGTCATTCATAACCCATGTTTTAATGTACCCTTCTCAGAGAAGTTATCTCCAGTTTGCAGTGATATGGTGCTGTTTTGGTATAAGGTCTCTCCACAGACCTCAGAGTCTGCACAAAGATCCCTTTAGCAGTAGTTGCAAGGAATAGATGGCTCTTTACACTATATTCATGATTGCTTAATAAAAGGCAGCTGTCTGAGTAAATAATGAATACTCAGCTGTCAATCTGGTAATTCTTCATTTCACTGCAAATATGGAAATGGATAATATGCATCACAGAACTTCCATTGCTGACTTTCTTTTACTAAACAACACACATTTCATTTTACAACAAAGTAATCCAAGTGTGGAGTAGAGGAAGGAGAGGACGGTATGTAGATTTAAATATGATAAGGCAGCACCAAGGAGCATCTTTTCTGAAAGGTGTCAAACAGGTTGAGGTTACTCTAATCAAACATGCAAAAACTTTGTATACCAAACCAGCAAATTGAAGAGACTCTTTTAAATAATGTTTAACTGGAATTCCTACTCTTTATAAGTACAACATAGCAAAACCACTAATGCAATACCAAAAGAGTTATGGATTATCCAGTGATATATTATTGGTGGTCTTAATACTTAAAAAGACCAAAAAAATGTCACTGTCTTTCTCCTCTCACTCCTTCCCCAGGAGCTTACATTGTTAGTTAGAACTTGGTGTAGTTTCATAACTTTAAAATATGCTTAAAGAACACTTGTTAATGTATTTTTCATGATTCAAAACATTAATATGGCCTCCAGCCATACCACCTCAGCTTTTATTCTTGTCAGCTCTCAAGAACTCAGCAGGGACAGATTAAATCATTCCATGGTGGAAGGCTACTAGAGAAAATCAGGTGTGTCAGGAGGTGGTTTAATATTCGCTCTGAAGAGCATGCTGCTAAGGAACTCTATCTGTGGTAGGTGTCACTTCTCAGATTAGAAGTTGTCATTTTTTGTGACCATCGGGTTTTGCAAGAACAGATATGCTAGCTCAGACAACACTGAGACTCAAATAATTACAGTTTGCCTACATGAGAGCCTGATCCTATAAGCTGTTGACTGGGGATTGAGAATGCTGAGCACCTCACACTGCTGGAGTTTGATATAGTTTCAGCTGTGATTTCTTATTCTTCACTTTGGGAAACAAACTGCTGCGTAATATTGATAACTATTTGACAGCCCACAGCACGGCCTACCCTAGAGTCGGCAGCGCAACTGCAATAGTAGTGTGCTCTCACCAGCAACAGAAATTGCTATAATTAAGGTTTCAAACTTGCATCTGAAATTAGTTTTTTAAATTAAAAAATGGAACAAACCAGACATTTTTAAAGGAATTTAAATATTGTTCAGTTGAAGTAACATAAACACAAACTCTGGGATTTTTTTACTTGTCTTTGTCCCCCTTTTGTTGTTTGGGGTTGCTGTGAGCCTTAAGGTGTTATATTATTCACTTGTAAATATTAGCAAAGGTGGTCAAGGGCTACCTTTTTGCTTAAACAAGGTCAAAGTAAGTCTGTAAAGATCTTTGGAAGCTGTTTAGCTGGTTGGTATATAGAAGAATTATTTTTTTCACCAGTTTTCATGTTAATCTAGTATTTTAGGCACTATTAGTGTACATGATCTAACTGACATTGATGAGCTAGGCCATTCTGTACCAAATTACACACTGTGCTTATAATCTCTTGCATATTTAAAATCATTGTGGCAAATTGTTGCCTCTAGAAATATGAGGTTTTTAAAATCTTGTATCTATAGTCAGTATATTTGGAGCCGACATACTACTGTTGATTGTAAAATTCTGGTAGTGTTTCCAGAATTAGAAATGTTAATTTTTCAATTAGCAAGTGAACAATGATCAGAATGGTATATTTTATTCACCTTATCCTTTTTATGTTGAAAGGGCTTCACTGCAGAAAGCCTGGCTTACTGTAGTCAAATCAATTTTGTTTAACCAGAATGGCCATTATTTTGTTCCTGTTTACTACTTGATGTGAAGCCCACCTAAAAAGTAAGGAATGTATTTAAAGCTTTTAGATAGTTAAATAAAAGTGAACTTTAAACTGTAACTTCACAAAAAGAATGTAAACTGTCTTTGTAGGCTTGTGCTGTAGAATTCTCCTTTATTTTAAAATTTTCTGATATATTTAGTATTTAATTACCGTGAGTTTTTTTAACTTACATTGTATTTGGTCTAGAAATATGGATGCTCCAAAATTACAGTAGAAGGCGTGGTAGCTCAGATACAGTAGCTATTATATGAAACTGAATAGACTTCGAGCAATATGCTTGTAAATTTTAGGAGGTATCTAGCATTCTAACCTAATATTTAGCTTTGCTGTTGATATTAATACAGTCCATATTTGGACTGTTTTGTCTCCCAAAGAAGAAAAAAAAACCCAACATTTTCATTAAAAAGCTGATCTTATTAGTATAAAAACCTGTGTTTAACCCAAAACGTCTAGGTCAGACAGGATAAAAACAAAATGGGTTTTGAACAAATCACTGCTTGTCCTCAAGCTTGGTTTTAGTCGTGTCAGTGTTCCTTGAGTTGAGCAAAATCTGCTGGGACCCCTCTGAGCCCTAAAGGACTTTTCTTTCACTCCTGAAGCTCATCTTTGTTGCCTGTTCTGTTCAGCAGCCTTTCTCTGTGAGCCTTGGGCTCCCAGGTCCTTGGTGAGATGCTCTCTTCTTTTCCCTACCATACTTTGCACTTCTCTCTTCTCAACATGCTCGATCACTCCAAGACCAAAGGCCACTCTCCCACTTTCAGAGAGTTCCAGCTCTCTGACATTGCCTTTTTAAAAGAATGTAGCAAAGGCACTGAGAGACAGCAAGTAAAACTGACAGTGTCCATGAGCCTCGGAAACCTGAGCGAGCTGCTGGCACTGATCTCGCCCACTCTGACTGATCCACGGTTGTGTTGTCCTTTGACGGGATGATTCTTGTCAGACTAGGTGGTTGCTGGGTTAGGTATGTCATCATACTGTTGTTTCACATCCTCCATCTGGAGAGTGAATTTTGACACCATTGCTTCCTTCAAGCTTTTTAGATCACAAGGAAAAATAGTTCCCCAAAAGTAGAGTGATGTTTAGGTGTATCAGAAATACGGATAAAAATGTTAAACACATTTTGGAAAACACCTGAGCATAGGCCACTTTTTTTTCCATAACTTTCTCATATTGTGTCTCACGGGATGTAGTGCCATCTCTACGCCCATGACTGATTTACTAAATTTTGGTCTAGTTTCTTATGTGAACAAGTTTACTTGGTACTTCAGTGGGTACGTTTGTTTCTCTGCAATATCCTCTAGACCTTCAGAATGATTTCAACTTAAATTGATATGTAGGGCAGAGGTCCAACTATAATTAAAATCCTAAAATTTTGTAAAAATAGGGAGAGGAGATAGCAAGGACTGATGATTTGCAAGTTCATTCTTATTTTATTGATTTCTGCAGCTGGTGTAGCAACATGGACACAAATTGTGACATGGAATTATAATGGAAGAGAAGAAAAAATTTCATTGTTCTTCTGCTAAGTAGTCAAAAAGCAAAGGAACACATGAATACAGAGGTAGTCAGGCTTCAGTTGTTCCCACGTTCAAAGAACTACACACTTAAAAACGGCCGCTGGAGATCTTTCTTACCCTTAATTCCTGTTACTGTTCAGGTCACTGCGGGCGGTAGATTGTACTTTGCAGTTCAAGGGTTAAAGAAAAAAAACAACAAACGAAATCTAGCAAGTGTAAAATACATCACAGTTTTATATACATACATACATACCTCTTCATGAGTGTTTAATTTAACATAATCAATATGCATGGGATAGGATGATTGCACACTTGGAATTATGGACAGCATTAAAGCTAGAAAGAACATCTAGTTTGAATCCTGAACTACTCTAGACCTCGTTAACTTCTTCAAGACAAGTAAACTCATTTCTCAATTACTTCCATATATAATTCTATGTTATTGACAAGAATTTCTTTCATGTTAAAAAAATCTCATTTGTATATTTATCTTTATTCATCTGTGCTGTTTGTCCACTGCCGTTGTACCCAGACAGAGGATACTGATGAGGGGAAAAAAGCAGTTTTAAAAACATTGCATGGCTCTCATGCTCTGACTTTGAGGAGCCAACAGCTTCTTTTAATTTTCTACTTTTAAACATTGAAAGCATACTGACTGAGGTATCTCTCTTAACAAGGGGATCCTTGTTATTATTAAATTTTAGTATACAGTGCAAGTTTATATCATAATCTTAATATACTTCAACATCATATTTAAATGCATTTTGCTTTTTTTAAAAAAGGAAATAGTTATAAAATTAACAAAAAATGAAACATTTTGCAATGACAAGGTATTTGAAAACCTTATAGCTCTGCTAACTTGATAGGGAATATGGTGGTATTAGAATCACTAAAAACATTGTTCAACAAAAATGCTGTGAAGTAATTTATCATGTTCCAGTGCTATTGAGATTGTAACGGCACCATTTATAGATGCTGTTATTGCATCTAAGTGTATAAAAAGCCCAATATTTCATTTATTGGGTAAAGCTGTCATATTTTATCTTAGTGTATTGTTGATGACATACCATGTTATCTATGGGTTATAGTAAGCAGAAAGTTTTCTGTACTGCACTAAATAAGTTATGTAGAGTGTGACTTGGTAAAAGAGCTTTGCATTCCCGTCCATCACAAAGAATTTTACTGGTTTCTTGTAGGGAATTAGAGTATTAGAGCCATAGTTGGTAAAGGTGTTTGGGGTCTAAAAAGTATTATAGGGGAAGAGTTTATCCCAAGGAAAAGAAATCTGATAGGTTGCAAAAAATTTGTAGGTATGCCAAAGTTATGAATGCTAGCAAGTAAGACATTTCCATTAGTACTTACGGATTGTATTATGGGGAGGCATCTTGGTGGAGAAATCTGAGGGAAGGTTTAGACGGTGGCAACACTGCGCCACTGCACGATGTTGTTGCGGTAAAAATTACTCTGATAACGACTTGAAATGTCCCAAACCAGCACTTCAGGAGTTCATGTGAAGTTGGTTGTCTGGAAAGCTGACAGTTAAATTACATATGTCTGGCAGCACAGTTTAAATAGTAAACGGTTGTCTTCAGTTTAGCAGATTTTCACATGTGTATGTGGCGTAAGCGGGATTTAAGTAGGATCAGTGATTTTGTCACATCAGCATTTCTTAAAAAATGGTAATGCATGAATTTTTTATGTACATTGCGATAAAAATCTCTTTGCATCATGTTTAGTCTAAGAAAATCTTTCAAAAAAACTCCAACATTGATCAGAAAGTGATGTTAACACTGATGAGAAAGAATGAATCTGATGAAAGCTTGGGTCTAGATGGAATTACTGGTGTAAATGTGAACAGAAAAAGCAATTTACATTCCTTTGTTCAAGTCTTGATGATTCCTGTCATGAAATTGTACTGTAGGATTGTACATCCAAGTATGACAAACAAGTAATACAATCCATATTATCACTTGACTTGAGTGATACTGCTATTTAGGGTTAAAACTAGGAAGGGTTTTGTTAAATAGTGATTTGCCCAGGGCCAGCTATCGTTGACGTAGGAAGGCTTATGGTTTAATACACAAGTTTTATGACCAGTCTTTGTCTTTTGTAGAGTGTTTTCAGCAAAGGCTTATTCTGACAGACACAGCAAATATCATTCAGATTCAAGGAAATAATCTAATTTAGCTATATGGACCATATATTGTGCATTGTTTATACTAATGGATAATGTTAGAACATAAACATATAATATTAATGTCTTACTACTGTCTTCTCTCTCTCACCAGATCTTGATAATGTAGAAGGCATAGCAGTGGACTGGATTGGAAATAACCTTTATTGGACAAATGATGGTCACAGGAAAACGATTGCTGTAGCCAGGCTGGAAAAAGCTGCTCAGAGTAGAAAAACTTTGTTGGAGGGAGACATGTCCCACCCTAGAGGAATTGTTGTTGATCCTGTCAATGGGTATGACGTAGACTGATTTATGTTGTTTAATGCATGTCTTTATAGTATAAATACGAGATTGAATTTTGCTTAGGATGGGGTTTGTAGAGTCATGTAGTAGTCTGTAATTCTACAGTAGTCTATAATATCTGTAATTCCTGTCCTGCATTCTTGCCTGAAGCCTTCAGAAGAACGTGTATGCCTAGACACCATTGAACCTATGTCAAGTTAATTTGAATGTGATTCACCTTTTTTCAAACAAATTGAGTGTATCAGACCTCTATGTATTTTTAATACTAAGTGAACTTTATAATACTCTCCTTTATTTCTCTCTTTATAAGTCTCAGTTTCTGAAGATAATTATATCCATGTCCTTGTACACATTGGTTTACAAAACTAAATGAGACAGGTACTTTTCATTACTTACTAGCATAATTAATTGTGATAGGCTGCATAATAAAAAAAAAAAACATTATATTGGTGTGGTATAGTTGTGGTTTACCTAAAAATTCACTGTTACATTTATTCAGGGAATTATCACTGGAGAATGATGTAGGAAGGTAATTCTAGTGTGGCTAGATTGATTGCTGTTTTCCTAGTACTAGAATGTATTTACACTATCAGGTTTTCACTTTTGAGCTTGTCCTCTGAGGAATGGAAGTGTCTGTTGAAAGGCTACAATTAATTAAGGTCGGATAGCAAGGATGTAAAATCAGACCACAAACCATAACCATACCTACAATTACTTTGTTAAATTTTCCAGCTCAGTAAATGCATGGCACAGGAAATAGTGTATGAAGATGTATTGTCTGACAAGGGCTATTATATAAAACACTTTTCTAATAAAATAGCATGCTTTTCATGATTATACTTCTCATGGAAGCTTTTCCTGAGGGATAGCATTTATTATAGCATTTTAATTATGTTTAGAAAATATTAGTCTTGATTTAACCAATGTAGAAGCATTAACTGCATTTTGAGATACAATTAAAGCACATTAATGTAAATGACTGTTTCTGTAAGCATGTTTTAGCTTATGACATGATAACTAGAGTAAGTACAGACAAAAAGTTAATGGAGAAAAGCTCAGTAATTGCTGTTGAGCAATCATGTAAATATTTGTAAAACATGTTTTGTCTTCCAATAAAATAAACACCATACTGACCTGCATCTCTGCCTGAGCTTCAGGGCATACGCAGGTTTTATAATTCTGTGATTAAACCTAGTGTTGTTTGAGTCAAACGTGCAGTGAAGTTTATAAGCCTCATGGATCAAAAATTGGTTGATGTTCTTAGCATATATTTACAAAAATATTAAAAGAACCCAAAACAACCTTCTGCTGGGTGAGTTGGAAGATACAGAGGAGAAACAAAGAAGGTATATTTGCATATCTGTAAACCTGTGTGATGATGGTGCAATTTTTTTCTTTATCTTTTCCAGTTTCTTATATAAAACATTGATCAAATTATGCTTATATATAAAAGTGTGATTGAATAAAATTTTTGACTATTAGATTTAGCATCACTTACACAGATTTGATAACAAAACTGTTTTTCACTTCAGTGTTTCGTTCCTTTGTAAATTCCAAATTTAAGTTCCACGACTTTATTCTTCAAAGTACAGACAGGTTAAGTGGGTTAGGATCACACAAGTTATTTCAGAAACATAAATCTGGTGAAATCAAAGGTGAGGCACATAAATACCAATTAAATCGTGACTACTTTAACAAGTAGGATCCATTTAAGATCCATTTTTCCTCTATTTAATGCTCAATAATTGAAATCCTAGATTTGACTTTAAAAGTAAACGTCTACTATCTAGTAAATGTTTTCAGCATATTGATGTCACTGTACGTCATATGATCTGAAATGCTATTTAGACGCTTCGTAGATTACATACAGGCTTCTATGTGTTTCTTTCCATGAACCTGTTTTTCCTTTGGGGGAAAAAAAAAAGTAAGAGAAAAGAGAAAAGTGGTGTTTCTTAGCATATTTGCTACCCTCTGTATAAGTTCAAGTTGTGTATTTTAAATTGCTGAAATCGGAGTTGTCACCAGCAAATTCTGTAATAAAACATGATAATCAGATTAATTCAATAAGGAAGAAAAAAAAGAAACATAGGGTGTGTTCTCTAGTGTCCAGTAGAGAATGGCTCATAGAACTCCTCTGAGCTAATACTTTCAGATGACTTAACTACAATGCTTGCTTAATTTTTCCAAAGTAGCATAGGTACTTATTTTTCAGAGTTGTTTTGGTTACCTATATTGCTGTGCTGTAAACCATAAAACTATGCTAAAATTTTCAAATCCTTTTTATAGCCATCTATCTTTCTAAACATTTTTGTGAGGGACAGAGTGCTCGTAACAGTTTTTTGAGTAATTTAGCTGCTTTCATGTGGGATGTGAAGTTCGCAGAATGTCAAGGTTATCCTGTAGCTATTAAAGTAGAGTGCAGTTAATTGATGTGTTGCAGCTTTTTTGATAATATTAAGCGTCATAACAAGCAGATTTGCATCATAAAGGCAAATTAGTCTTGGCCAAAAAAAAACCAAAACCCAGTAAAAGTTTGAATTTGTGACTAAGTCAATAAAATTGCTGGTTTAAAAAAATAATCATAAATCTGGTGTGATTAAATAAGGTCTTAAACAATTCTTTCACTTCTCATGTCCATTAGTCCATTGGGTATTCATGTAATTCATTCCAATATGACCAAAAGACCATATAAGTGGCATTTCAGCAGCAACCAGCACACAGGGAATGTAAAAATAGTTGTAGAAATAGCAGTGGAAAGAAACATGCAAAAGTCAAATTCGCTCTGGCTTGTGGATATACTGTTGCAAACTTCTGCTAAAAGTCTACAGTATAATTCACATGATTAAAATGGTATTTGAATGTTCATTTTTTTTAATTTCATAGCTGGATGTATTGGACAGACTGGGAAGAAGATGAAATAGACGACAGTGTGGGAAGAATTGAGAAGGCATGGATGGATGGCTACAGTCGGCAGATTTTTGTAACATCAAAGATGCTGTGGCCAAATGGTTTAACTCTGGACTACCACACCAATGTATTATACTGGTGTGACGCCTATTATGATCACATTGAAAGGATATTTTTGAATGGAACTGAAAGAAAGGTAAAAGAAAAATACTGCTGTTTTGCCACAGGCATGCTCTTTCTTTGGGTTTTATTGTGTTATGTTAAAAATACTTTTCAAGCTTTTTAAAGTCTGCATAACCCTGTGGCATGTCCAGTGTCATCTCTGTTGAAACAAGCAATGTTGGCAGTTTCTTGTAGGGGACTATAGTACAGCTTAAAATTTTCATCTTTAGAAAGTGACACAGAAGTTGTTTTGTTTGTTTTGGTTTTGTTTTGTTTTGTTTTTAATTCTTTTTCTCATACGACAATGAGTTACGTTTTGGTTGAGCCACGAAGCTACAAAGAGCTTTTCAGTAGCAAAAAAACCTTCTTTTGGCTCTGCCAGAGAGAGGCTTTCATTTAACTTCACTGGATATGCCGCTTTCGATGAATCTCAGCGCCCCATTTGAGTGTTTGTGGGAATATGCAAAGGGGCAGCACTCAACAAGTGCACTGCAAGATGGAGAGATTGTTTTAGTTGTTACTAATGGCTATACTAGCTAGATACAAGTCTGTACAGAAGTTCTGTGTTGTTTTGTAGAAGTAACAAGAACAGAAACCTGGAAAACAGTTAAAGCTTAGAGTAGAGTTTGATAATTCAGGGAAGGTTTAGCATCTGCTTCGTAAAATTAGTACCCTGACAACTGAAACTTCCATCGTTAATTGAGAATGGCGGGCATTAAGTCCTTCTGTGGGAGGATTTTGTCACAACATGTACATGTCTTGTGACTTCTCATTTATCCTTCACTCATGATTCCCTCTGTATGATGGCCTTGATAGGACCAATACGCAGATCTCTACTACTGAAAGTAGTAACTGTAGACAGTGTCCTCCCTGGAACTCATCCCTGTACAAGCTCATATTGCTTTAATATTGCTTTTAAAATCCTTTATATTGAATGATCGGTTGTTAAGCCTGTACTAATGCTGTAGTGTTGCAGTTGGTCATAATGGCTAGGTTGGCATTTACATTTAGCGCTTCTACTTTTGCTCCAAATGCGTTATGGTCCTGTAACGGAGGGGGGAGGAGGGTAAGCACATTGGCAGAAAGATGTTTTTTAATTAGAGATCCTTGTCTACTAGCGATGCTAGACTTCCTGAAAAGTTCCTGGACAGAACAGGTCTAGGAAGGTTAAATGCAGCTGCCGTGGATTACACATGGATCGCTAGTGAGAACTGCTGGTTTTGTTGGTTTTGCCTCCCACCAGAACTGGTGAATAATAAGAAGCACCTGAATTTACAGGTTTTATTTTGAAGCGTGTCACAGAATGGTGCTGTTTTTTTCAAAAGCGTTTTTCTATAATCCTGTGATTTAAATAAACTGCATAACCATTTGAATGAAACTTATGTAGCCAAAAAAACCTAGGAGATACTTGCTTTTGATGCTGAATAATTTGTTCTTTATTATAGGATATTTTGGTCAAAATATAACTGGGTCAATGGCATCTTTAATTCTGTGTCAGTATAATGAAGATTTTAGGGGGTGGGCAAGTCCTACTAAAATTCCACCAGTAGGTGGTGGATGATTGGCTGATGGATTAACTTTGATCAAAAGCAGTTCACTGAGGTGAGGAGTTCTCACCAAAAGAATTCCTAGCCCAAAGAGAAAATTCAAAGGGCAAAAGGGGATGATGTCTGTTACCTCGTAGTAGTTGTATTTTAGTGGGCTTTGTCTCCTTGTTCTCTTGGGTTTGTGTCTCTAAATAGAGACAACGTAGGGCATCTGATGAACTGCTTCCTTCTTTCTAGAGGCAAGATAGAAATACATTGTTGGGCATTAGTTCAAGCAAGGACCCCAGCCAGCAGAAGACTGGAACTTAGTCATTCCAGACTGCAGCTGATACGATGAAGTACAAAGGCAGGGCTCCCAAAAGTAGATGACTGAGAGTTCTGCAGTTTTCTATGTCTTTTTAAAGTAAATCATTCTAATTACTGTAATTTACTTGATGGTAAGTTTAGACTCTTTTTAAAGTTTTCTTTTCATGCTATAGGGATTGAAAATTTTTTTAAACTGTTCCTCTTTCTCAGACAGCTCTTGTGTAGTGGTAGTTGCAGTCCTGAAACTGGAGCTATAGCAAATGACACTGTTTTAGAACATTTCTGCGGCCAATAAAATAAAGACAAGATTTGGGGTGTAATTTGTAGTTTTATGTATGAGTTAATAAACCAGAAGTAGAAGGTGCGTGGAAGAAAGTTTATCTTATTTTGGGAACAAACTGTGGCATGTTTGGTTTTTTTAAGTTATCACAACCCAAACTAGAGAGGAAGTTCACAGAAATGAATAAGCAATCTCTCCACTTACTTCACACTGCAACAAAAATAAGCAACTCATACACACTATTCTTTGCTTTAAAAGAAGCAGATATTTGACATACTTGACAGATTACTCAAAGTTATGTAAACAACCATGCTACCTTGCTAGGGAAGAAGGTAGATATTTACTGAACAAAATGGTTGCATGGTTACCTACGTTCCTCTGCGTTATCTGACAGGGGACACTTAAAATGAGTTTATACGAAGTCTTGAAGTTAGATATTGATGCTGGCGCATAGAACGGCTTTACACTCGATTTTATTGCATTAAGTCATTATGTTTGGGCACAGTGCTTAGTTTTCCTGTTTCCCATTTTATGTTCTCTGCAGTGTATGCTAAGAAAAATTAATAATTATTTGAACCTTGCTAATGCTTACCACTAATCAATTGCAGGTAGTCTACAATGGAAAAGATTTGAATCATCCTTTTGGACTCTCACATCATGGAAATTATATATACTGGACAGATTATATGAATGGGTCAATTTTCCAGTTGGATCTGGTTACAAGGAATGTGACACTGTTAAGAAGTGAGAGACCACCTTTGTTTGGGCTCCAGATTTATGATCCACGTAAACAGCAAGGTATTTATAACATATGATTTCTCCAAAGGTCTGTTATAAAAGGTTATTTTCCCTTACAGTCTCCTAGTATTTTGAGGTGACTAGATGAACCACAATAGAAAAAAGAATATGACTCATGGCATCAGAAAGATGTTTCAATCCATTGATGTTGAAATTAATCATCTCATACTTACTAGGAAGTGAATCATAGTATTATACCTGTCTGAATTTCTTCTGTGTATTTACACTGCCTTTATTGCCATTTTTCTTGTGTGTCAGAGATACTGTAAAAGTTTAAAAATAGAATAGAATAGATAATATATACACATTGGCTCATAAACATAAAACGTATTATTGCATTTACCTTTTCTTAAATAAGATCATAGATCCTGTCTGTCTTTTTTCCTTTTTGTAATTTTCTCCCCCATCTTGGTACATCAGCACCGCATGATTTAATCTCCTGAAAGGACATGGTGCTGGTACACAGAATCAGAGTAAGTGGCCTTTGAGAGTAGTGGAAAAATCCATGAGTGTTGTTACTTATATCAGTAGAGAATTGTGATAAAGGCCATAGGTTTGCACGCATGGAGTTTAGAAAATGCAATTGCTGCTCTACAGGTAAACTTACAAATGTATTTTACTGAAGAAAACTTTGGAATCCATTTACTGCATGCAGTGTTCACGTGAGCTGTTGAATATTTGCTCTCTTTAATGAAAACAGTTCTGGTTAATGTCTGCTACCAAACATGAAACTGGACATCAGGAATTAGTGTAAATAAAATACCATTTCAAAGATGACCGTATTAAATATTAATGTCTACAGATCTCATTAATCTCTATAGATCATCATTTTTGACATGTAGAAGTGGAACATTTCCAGTTCAACAGTTCCTACAGAAAAACAGAGACACGAAAGGTGTTGGCAGTCCTGCTACATTTGATTCTGTACATGAACCAAAAAAAGTAACAAAATGTAAATTTCACCATTTATCCAAATGCTGCTTAGTACAGATAGAACATTAAAATGTGTTTGTTAAAACCGTGATTTTATTTTTTTTTTTTTTTAAAGTTTGCAGGACCTATTATGAGTACTTTGTCCCTGTGCATAAAGCCCAATTTTATTTTCACAGTACCATCACCTTCAGATCTGGATGTGGGTGCGGTGTCTTGTTCATGTCTATTCTTAGCACTTGGAAGATTTGACTGTATCTCTCTCATTTGTAGTCAATGAATGGCTTAGAGAGCAACTGATAAAACTAGTGCAGGGTGGATAAAATCAAAACATTAGAAAAAGCATTTAGCACTCAGATACAGAGGAAATATTTAGCCTTTGTATTTGTTATAGGCATATATCTATGTGCCAAATGTGTATATATACATTTCTGTGTGTATACAAAAATGATACATGTATATATGAAAAGTACAGTGAATATTTTCCCTATATATACTGGCTAAATATTTTGCATAGGTTTATTTCAGAGGTTTTATATACCATACATACTACATAGTTTTTTATTGTTTTTCTTCTGTCTACTCTTACCATATTTTTTTCTGTCCAGCAAAAAAACAACTGGTGATTTACCAAGGGAAGAAGCAGTTTAGTTTTCAAAATGGTGCTAAAATATAAAATGGGAAGTGCATATGTGTATAGGCAAAATACTTGGCATGTATTACTGCATGTATAGGGTTGTTTAATTTTGTGTTTCATTTAAAAATTTACTGTATTTGAAGACTTAGATATGTAGTTAATATTCTTTGGAGAAGACAAAGACTTCTTCTCTATCTAAAAGTACGTCTTCCAGTTTGTTTTTCCTTGGGAAAACCACTTCTTACAATGTCTCACTTAACCATCCGAGGCCTTACTGAAAAGCTCAGTGATTTTTTTTACAACAGGTTAATATGAAGTTTTCCCTTTCCCTGCTGAATTATATTTTTAGATGTCCAGATAGGCTTTCTTAGGGAAAGCCATTGAGATTAATACTTGATTACAGAGTGCTGAGGTCCAGCCAGCCAACTGGTAATTGGTTTTATGAGTATGGAGGCAATGCTGAAAGTTTCTCCTTTCTGATATTATAACATCTAAATTTTCAATACCTAAACCAAACTGTAGTATGTCAAGGTCATTGTAACAGTGCGCCTCTTATCACAGATGCTTTTAGGGAAAGCCATTGAGATTAATACTTGATTACAGAGTGCTGAGGTCCAGCCAGCCAACTGGTAATTGGTTTTATGAGTATGGAGGCAATGCTGAAAGTTTCTCCTTTCTGATATTATAACATCTAAATTTTCAATACCTAAACCAAACTGTAGTATGTCAAGGTCATTGTAACAGTGCGCCTCTTATCACAGATGCTTTTCAAGGACTCTCACTTCCAAAGTCATGTAAATACATAGTGTGTTTGGGGGTTTTTGTTGGGCTTGACCTTTTTTTTAAGGCAAAATCTGCCCCCAAATCTACCCTCACGTTGGCCAGATTTCAGAATACTTGAGCTGTGTCTGCTAAGAGAGGATGTTGTGATTGCTTTAAATACTTAGTACTTCTGCTGCTTTATTCAGTACTCAGAAAGTTGTTTTATTTTTAGAAAAAATGGAAATTTAAAAATGAATGCAATTCCTATTAGCTTCTAAGCTAACAGTGCCTTCTAAGCTAACACCAGAGATAGAAGACTAAAATATTACCTCTTAGACATTTTTAGCTGAATGAGCTTAAATCTTGAGAAGGCAAATTTGGCTTATTAATGCATTCTTTGTTTGAAATTGCAATTGGAATTTTGTAAGCGAACTACAGCCTTTAGGATCTTCCCTTTTTATCATGCTCAGTGAGGTAGATCTTGCATTGTTCCTAAAGGACCACAAGCATTTATTTTAAAGAAAGCGAAGCTAATTTTTTTCTTTTTTCTTTTTTTTTTTTGGGGGGGGGGTATGTTTCTTCTAAAAGAGCAAGATCAAGGCTGAATCATGTGGTACAGAGAAAACCATAGTAGTTTATTTTATGGTATGAGTTATATTTTATAGCTTATGCACACGTACCTTATAAAATATTTGCCTCTGATATTTTAAGGTTACTGTTTTGATGCTGTCGTTATTGTCACTGTTTGTACAAGCAGACACCATGCGAATTTATTTTGGTGTAGTTGAATTGAGACTGGCATTTTTATTAGGAGACCTTTTACAGGATACTTGACTGTGCCAATCCTGCTTTGCTTAGTACTATGGGTAGCGACATTAAGCTTCTTTCGGTATCTCCTTAAGAAGAGGTGCTTTTCACTGTCTTTGTATCTCAAGAGGCATGATCCTTTTGCAGAGGAATGGGTTTTTTTCTTGCTTTCAGAGATTAGAATTCGTCTTATTTTCTTAGGTATAGTCTTTGGGTCTGTATGCGTCAGGAATACCTTAAAAAATGGGGAGGTGGTGGGAAGCATAGTAATCATAGGAGTTGGATTTACAGTCAGCATATGAAATTGCCAAGGCCTGCGGGTATTTCCACTGCTCTGAAAGGGGAGATTGCTATTCATATATAAGTAATTCTTGTGTAAGTCCATTTACAGCAGTTAAAATAACCTCTTTTGAAATCAGTTGATATTTTAACTCCTCAGATGGCAAAGAAGAGCTGCTTGAGCCCCAGGCTGCTGCTCTTCATCTGTGTAGTATGATCCTAAAAGTAGACTTACACAACTTTAGCAGTACTTGAGGTTAGGTTTATGGGAAGGTACAAACATAAATGAATACTCATGAAAACATAGAAGTACAATAATTTCTAAGCAGTGATAAATACTTCACAGTATCTTTTAAATGAGACAATTAAACAAATGCATACGGTTTCCGTAATTTTTTTTTTTTTTTAGAATGATGACTGAGAAGCAACTACCTTGCTGTTATAGCTCTGGCCTAATTTTTAGCAAATTAAAATGGAATGAGCCTAATTCAATCATCTGCACGTGGCAAGGCAGCACCTGTTTTAAAAGCTAGCAAAAAAATGAAAACTATATTAATAGCTTTGAAAGTACTTCTAAAATTTTGGGAATGTTTTAAGAACACCCATATAAAATAGCTGTTCTGAACAGCAGTCGAGGAAATTTGATTTCATAAATACTTGGTAGCTAAATAAGTTCCACAGCTTACTCATTAAAGAGACTTAACCTTTTTGTTATACTGCATTTCAGGAGATATTTTAGCCTAGGAGTGTCTTCAGCAAGACCGACAGGATTGAGGGTCTCTTTGCACCTTCAGGTTCAAGGCTTCCTTAAAGCTCCCTTTAAAAACCAATTTATCTAGGATCTTGATGCTTTAACTCTTGGTACTTGGTATTTTCCTTGTTTTCATCCTCTCTTTTATCACTTACTTAGCAAGTAACCTACTCTACTGTAGGTTGTCATCCCAATTATGAGGTTAAGTAGGAACCTTTCATCTTCAAGACAGACCAGTTGGCTTTAATCTAGTGTTTTAATTTTGATTTTATTTATTTTAGGCTTGCACTGGGCTTCAAAATCATCATGGGTTTTCAAAGTGTTTTCTATATTATTAAATAGTCTTTTATTCTATAGCCTATCCTTTTTTAGTGATCTGACAAACTCATGTATATTCTTTAATTAAATAATTGCAAATCTCCTTGACTTGTGCTTTATAATTTTGGATTCACTGTTGAATACTGTATTGTGGTTTGTTTGTTTTGGCAGCTTCTGATATCTTCTTAAATCTTTGTGTTAACTGGCATCCTTTGATTTGAATAATCATAGAATCATAGAATAGTCTGGGTTGGAAGGGACCTCTAAAGGTCATCTAGTCCAACCCCCCTGCCGTGGGCAGGGACA